>NC_091357.1:11490646-11493146 GCF_038502225.1 Cherax quadricarinatus
GATATTTGGGAGAGAACTTGACAGCAGATGGGTCTATGAAAGAAGAGGGAAATCACAGAATCGATGAGGGGAAAACGGTGAGAGGTGCACTGAGGAGTCTGTGGAGACAAATAACATTATCCATGGAAGCAAAGAGGGGAATGTATGAGAGTATAGTTATACCAACACTTATATTGTTGTGAAGCACAAGTGAACGTTGCAACAAGAAGGCTGGAGGCAGTGGCAATGTGCAGTGTGAATATAGCTCAAATAATCTGTAGTTTGGAAATTAGGTGTGGGGTTACTAAAAGTGTTATCCAGAGGGCTGAGGAAGGGTTGTTCAGGTGGTTCGGACATTAGAGGATGGAATGAATAGAATGACTTGGAGAGCATATAAATCCGCAGTGGAAGGAAGGCGGTATAGGGGTCGGCCTAAGAAAGGTTGGAAGGAGGGGGGTAAAGGTTTTGTGTGCAAGGGGCTTGGACTTCCAGCAAACTTGCGTGAGTTCGATAGGAGCAAGTGGAGACAAATGGTTTTTATGACTTTACGTTCTGTTGGAGTGAGCAAAGTAACATTTACGAAGAAATTCGGGGAAACTGGTTAGCCAGGCTTGAGCCCTGGAGGTGGGAAGTACAGTGCCTGAGCTTTGAAGAAGGGATGTTAATATGTTGCAATTATTTTTTTTAACTGTAGCGGAGGCACACCTCTGGCAAAAGACAGTGATGAAGTGAATTATGATTAAAGTCACCCTGCTTCGGCGGGACACGGCTGATGTGTTAATAATAATAAAAAAAATTAGAGTAGTTTCTTGCATGACAGGCTAATCTTGGCCCCTTAGCATCAAAGTTGGATCAGTATTTCCTTGCTGAGAACGTCATATTACCATGGAGACCAACTGCAGGTTGGAAATACGCATTCACTGCTTACTATCTTTGCGGTTGGCGGAGACCGCCAGACAGCACACGCATACAATGGTTCACCTTGGTAGCGGTCACATCTTACCTGGAGGTTATTCCCGGGATCAACGCCCCCGCGGCCCGGTCCATGACCAGGCCTCCCGATGGATCAGGGCCTGATCAACTAGGCTGTTACTGCTGGCCGCACGCAGTCCAACGTACGAGCCACAGCCCGGCTGACCCGGCACTGACTTTAGGTATCTGTCCAGCTCTCTCTTGAAGGCAGCCAGGGGTTTATTGGCAATTCCCCTAATGCTTGATGGGAGGCTGTTGAACAGTTTTGGGCCCCGGACACTTATGGTGTTTTCCTTAGTGTACCAATGCGGCGCCCCTACTTTTATTGGGGGCATTTTGCATCGCCTGCCCAGTCTTTTACTTTCGTAGGAAGTGATTTCTGTGTGCAGATTTGGGACCATTCCTTCCAAGATTTTCCAAGTGTAGATTATGATATATCTCTCCCTCCTGCGTTCCAACGAGTACAAGTCAAGTGCTTCCAAGCGTTCCCAGTAGTTAAGGTGCTTGACAGAACTTATACGTGCAGTAAAGGATCTCTACACTCTCTAGATCTGCGATTTCACCTGCTTTGAATGGAGATGTTAATGTACAGCAGTATTCCAGCCTAGAGAACAAGTGATTTGAAAAGGATCATCATGGGCTTGGCATCTCTCGTTTTGAAAGTTCTCATTATCTATCCTATCATTTTCTTTGCACGTGCGATCGTGGCACTGTTGTGATCCTTGAAAGTGAGATCCTCAGACATTACTACTCCCAGGTCCCTTACATTATTTTTCCGCTCTATTGTATGGCCGGAGTCAGTAGTATACTCTGTTCTAGTTATTATCTCCTCCAGTTTTCCATAACGGAGTAGTTGGAATTTGTCCTCATTGAACATCATATTGTTTACCGTTGCCCACTGGAAAACTTTGTTTATATCTTCTTGGAGGTTAACCGCGTCCTCAGCAGATGACAGCCTCATGCAGATCCTAGTATCATCCGCAAAGGATGATACGGTGCTGTGGTGTATATCTCTGTTTATGTCTGATATGAGGATATGGAATTCGGAGGTGCCAGCAATACACCTGTTCATCGAGTACCCTGCACTGTGGTGGTAACAATATATACTAAGTCACTCACCACTAAGTAAGAATTTACTGAAACAGTTATATATGTTAAAGATTCCTGGCATCATCGTCCCTGCGGTCTGCTTACAGATCATGCCTCTTAGACTGTTAAGGCAATATAAGATATAAGAACTATATTAAAATAAAAACGAAAACAGACGATTATATACTGAATGTAAGTGAAAGTTTATTAGCTGTATTTGAAGGTACCAAAAGTGCTAGCTTCGATCACTGTGCTTGGCAGAGTCGTCCCACTGTCTACAACTATTTCCAATACATAGTCAATGTTCAACCATGGACGAAACCTTGTAGCAGTAAAAAAGATTTCCAGGCAACATGGTGTCTTTATATAAACCGGTCCTATATTCTTTCTAAATCTGAATTTGTGCAACCTGAATCCATTGTTTAGTTATTTCTTGGCTAGATAGGAGACCTGGTCATGG
>NC_091357.1:11498146-11548146 GCF_038502225.1 Cherax quadricarinatus
TGAATTTCTTTCAATTTCACTAATAGCTTTAAGCTCCTCCTGTCTCTCCTGGTTCCTGTAAGTCATTTAACTTAAGTTCGATAGTTTCCACTTCCCTGGTCAATGCCTCCTTTCGTGTATCAGATATTCTAGCACTCCTGAGGAGCTCAGTGACTCTTCGTCGTCTTCTGTAGAGGGAGCGTCTTTCTCTCTCCAGTTTACTCCTGCTCTTTTTCTTTCTTAGGGGAATATGCCTAGAACATGCTTCAGCTGCCAGGAAATTGATCCTTTCAAGGCACTGGCTTGGATCCATGTCATTTAAGATATCTTCCCAACATGTTTCGTTTAGGACATGGTTACCTGGTCCCAGCTGATGTTCTTGTTGTTGAAGTTGTATTTTGTGAAGACACCTTCACAGGTACATGCATTCTGATCAGGACCCTTATGCACGTACGTCTGGACTTCGATTAGGTTGTGATTGGAATTAGTTGTTTTTTATATTCTTATGTCTCTTATCAGGTCCTCATTATTTGTGAAGATAAGGTCAAGTGTGTTTTCTAGTCTTGTTGGCTCCACTATCTGCTGGCTTAAGGTGTGTTTTTTGCAGAGGCTTAGTAGCTCATGTGTGTGTGGCCTTTCATCTGGGCTACCTCCAGGGATTGCTTCAGCTATAACATTATTTGCTACATTCTTCCATTTTGTATGCCTTAGGTTGAAATCACCAAGCAGTAAGATGTTTGGGGATGGAGCTGGAAGGTTTTCCAGACTAATCAATTTTCAGTAGCTGTTCCTTGAACTGTTGTGAGGTTGCATCTGGTGGCTTATATACAACCACAATGACTAGGTTTTGGTTCTCGATCTTTATTGATAGAACTTCAACTACCTCATTTGTGGTGTTCAGCAACTCCGTGCAGATAAGGGACTCTTTGACATACAGGCCAACCCCCCCTTGTTGCCTGTTCATTCTGTGGCATCTAAAAGGTTGTAACCACTTATCCATATTTCACTGTCAAAGTGATCTTTTGTGTGAGTCTTTGTGAAGGCTGCAAACATTGCATTAGACTCCTCTAGAAGTCCATTGATAAAAGGTATTTTGTTGGTGGTGGATGGCTTAAGGCCCTGTATATTAGCAAATATGAATGAGGTTGTATTCTGTGTTTGTTGGGGGGATTTTGTTATTGGCATCTGTAGTTGTAATTCTGGAGGGCCATGGGTGGCCACTGGCTGCGCCTCCAGTCCAACAAGGCTCCAAAGTGGTGGACTATTTTTATTTCCTTCCATTTTCTTTTTCCGTTTCCTGCCACAAAAAAAAATCACCTGGAGTTGGGTTGTCGTAGCTACTATTGTTTGTCTTGTGGGGTCTGTGCTTCCTGGTCCCTTTTAGATGGTACGCAGGGCAGTCGATGTTGTAACACTGCTTCTGGAGGACCGAGGAGTGACGCATTTTTGGGCGAAAGAAAGTCCAGGAAGAACGACACACTCCTTTAGACAGGAGGTCGCTACATTTTTTGGGATGCTCAAAGTTGCATGTCCCATTTTTTTTTCCTGATAGTCCATCCTTACAGATGCCCCAAGCATAATATTTGCACAAATTCACCTTTGGTTGAGAATTGTTGGGAGGTGTGCTGTCAATTTCTGCAGGTTCTGGGACTGCACTATAATCCTCAGTATCCAAGCCAGGGCCACCCCATCCTGGATTCCATCTACTTTCCTGAGTAGAGGAAGGAGGAGGAGACTCCTCTCCAACATCTGTACTGTGGGCCACGGTCTTGTGCAATAATGGTTGTATATTTATGGTTTTAGTGGTGGTTGTGGTAGGGTCCCTAGTCGAGTCTGGGCTGGCAGTAAGGCTGGGGGCTGGGTCTGAGTCAGCACTGGGGCTGGGGGCTGAGCCTGGGCCAGCACCAGCACTGTGGGTATTAGTGCTATGACTGGCTGATGGGTCTGGTTTAGCACTATGTGGGTGACTAGATAGTTTCGAGTCATCTGTTGTGGTATGGGCATTCTGCATTTTTTGATACCCTCTCTCTTGCTCCCATGTTTTATATATTTTTGGTGGACTATCCAAGAGGTCATCTTTGTTTTCTTGATTATTTTGATCATTTATTACTCTCCTTAGTACCTTTCTGATACCTGCCCGAAGTTCTACATCTTTATTGCACAACCAGAAACACCTTGCTAGTTCGAGGTCATTTTTTGAGGCTGTATTTAGTCTAGTACAAGAGATATGGTGATTGGAAAAGCATAGATTGCATGAGATTCTGGATTTCCTTCCAAGGATTTTTTTGTCCCACAGATATGCTGTGCTGACATCCTGTCTGTATCCTACTACACTGTATGCCACGGAAGAAAACTGATTTCCACTTTACCTTTCTCTTGCTGGTGCCAGTAATATGCAAGATGTATTTATACATCTTGCATCTGGGTTTGACTGATGTCGTGGGTATGGAGTAAATTCTTTGGCAGCTTTGATAAGGACCTGCCTTGTATGTGCCAGCAGGCCTTCTGCAATGTTGTAATAAAGTTGGTAGAATTACCTACAATATGTAAAGTAAAAGGACACAAGTGCAACTAATGTGACATTTTATTGTGGCAACGTTTAGCTCTCCAGGGGGGCTTGACAAAGCTCCTGGAGAGCGAAACGCTGCCACAATAAAATGTCACATTAGTTGCACTTGTGTCCTTTTACTTTACATTCTGCAATGTTCCTCCATTCTTGTGCTCTTATGAGTCCTGTCTTGGCTAGATATTTTTTTGCACGCTATTTACATTCACTTTATTCATGTTCTCCATTTATACACCTCAATCATATCCCCCCCTAATTCTATGCCTTTCTAGAGTGCAGATTTAGGGTCATCAGACTATCCTCGAAGGGAAGATTTCCGATACATGGGATTAACTTTGTCATCCTTTGTGTTTTCTAGTGCTTCAGGTACTCAAGGGACTTATAAAGCCATGCATCAAGGCAGGATACTCGCGCCACGTGGGTTAGTGCGCATGGTTAGTAACAAGACTTCTCCCTCACGCCAAACACCGTTACAAATAGTAGTACACTTCCAATGCCCGGCGGGCAGGGAGCAAGAACTAGACGCCCAGGGCAAAGACGCTCCACAATCATATTTACACAAGGACGAGCGTCCACTCCACCACCCTACCCCAAAACCATCACTTCCCCTCCCCCGAACATACTACGGCCCAACACTAGCGACAACTGACAGGCGCGCTAAGCTTCAACCTACGCTTCCTCTCACCCTTCATCCACTCACAAACCCCCTCCTTCTCACAGTGAACTTCCCAGATTATTGTAGCATAAAATGAAAACTGATTAGAAAAACCTCTACATCCTGCGCAGGAAATACATCTGTATATAAATGCTAAATTTGATCTCCCAAAGTTTCACTTAACGTTGGTGTCCAAACAAAAGTCTTTAGTGAAATTTACAGCGGCAAAGGCAAAAACTAATCCAATAAGTGGTGATAATAGTATTCCAAATATTTATACCAAGAGGTGTACAATGGAAGCAAAAATATTTTATGGCAATACCTAATGTTTACTTATAAGAATGCAAAATCTTTGCATAAAACATGATAATTATGGGCTTTATGTGAGTTACGTTATAACTTAGGCTTAAAATGCATACTAGGCTAGTTTGGTCATTCTAATACATGGCAGAACATAAGGAGGAACACTGCAGTAGACCTGTTGACCCATACTAGGCACGTCCTTCACAAATCCAACCCACTAACAAAAACACTACCCAATCGATTTTATTATTTATTCACGTGCAGGCAAGTCCCACTCAAATCCAACCCCTCTCACTCATGTATTTATCCAACCTAAATTTGAAACTACCCAAGGTCTTAGCTTCGATAGGAGGGAAATAAATTACAGAAGACAGCGAGCCTCATGATATACATAGTCTTCCTGTAGCTACGGGCAACAATACGATGCTCAATGAAAACAAATTTCAGTTACTAAGTTGCGGAAGAATGGGGGAAATAAAAACCAAGATAGGAGCACGAGATAAACTCAAACCACTCATTAGAACATAAGTCATATGCAAGACTTAGGAGTGATAATCACAGATCTTACGTTCAATGACCATAACAACGTTATCACAAGTGCAAGAAAAAATATAGGTTGGATAACCAAAACTTTGAAAACTAAGAGAGATGAAGAAGGCAATAAACGTGTGACGCGTCTGGTCACTTGTTCTCTCTACGCTGGAATATTACTGTATATATTTAATGGCCTCCTTCAAACGAAATTGCCGCGTTGAATAATGTACACAGTACTGACCTTGATAACTGATAGACAAACTGGTTTAAAGACACAAATGAACAAACACAAGGACATATTTATTAGGAAACGTTTCGGTCCTGGGATCTTGATCACTTCACACACTCAACACCCACCTCCCAACCCTCCCTCCCTCTCTCTCACACTCACTCACTCACTCACACACACACTCACTCACACACACTCACACTCACTCACACACTCACACAGTCGCTCACACACACACACACACACACTCACTCACACTCACTCACACTCACTCACACTCACACTCACTCCAAGTTATTTAAGACACTATAAATGTCGATTCTTCACGAACGAAATTCAAGAATTATGTTGTGATGAATGGTTTGAAAAACCGACAAGTTGAAGATTGAGACACTTATGCAGCACATGGGAATCTTTATTCAGGAAACGTTTCGCCACACAGTGGCTTCATCAGTCCAATACAAAGAGGAAGGCGTAAGGAGAGGAGGAGTATGAGATAATCAGTCCCTCAGCCTGGAGTCGATGTGTTCAGTCCTACTTCGACTAGTGGATGGTACCACTATGACCCCGCCTCCGCCTGCTTCACCTCACCTAACTACAGTATATAAGCCACGTCTACGGCCCTATGCTGTACATTCTACAAGATTGATGGACTGAACACATCGACTCCAGGCTGAGGGACTGATTACCTCATGCTCCTCCGATCCTTACGCTTTCCTCTTTGTATTGGACTGATGAAGCCACTGTGTGGCGAAACGTTTCCTGAATAAAGATTCCCATATGCTGCATAAGTGTCTCAATCTTCAAGAATTATGTTGCCAATATACCATAAATACATTAATCGAAATCTGGGAAAATAATCATGGAAATTTTATCTTGGGCTATAAGAACACAGGTTAAGTAACACTAACTGCAGTCATAAAAAATGGAACAAACTTAAATTTGATC
Source organism: Cherax quadricarinatus (assembly GCF_038502225.1). NCBI lineage: Eukaryota > Metazoa > Arthropoda > Malacostraca > Decapoda > Parastacidae > Cherax > Cherax quadricarinatus. Next base: position 11,503,361 of record NC_091357.1, read on the forward strand.
AGCTGACGAAAATATTTTAGTTTGTTTAAAAATAGTTCAAGACAGTTACAACGGAAAATGGTAGCGGAGAGTAGGGCTTGCCTACTGCCTAATTCGCCTGTATTTAGCTTGGAGATTGCCATTAACCATTGGATAATAATTTTAACTGATATACTGACAATGTTGGAATTGCAATGCTTTTGGCTGTACTTTTCTTCCTGCTATTATGTAAAAGTTAGACCAATTTCTTTCTAACTTTCCAACTGCTGAACAGGATTCTTATGGGGCGGGGGAAGGGGGGTAAATCTGCATCTTACTGTCAAATCTTGAAAACTGATGCCCTTATAACATATCCACAGTCGAGAATTTGCACTTATGGTTCTTGACAATTCTTACAAAAAAAAAAAAAACTATGAATACCGCAGCATTTAAGGATTAAAATGTTCTCATATCTAGTTACACAAGTGACCATAATTTCCTGTACTTCCCCTTAAGGGGTAGTTTGAGCCGGCAAACACATTCCAGACATATAACCCGGAGGTCGACGTGGCCTCTGCATCACCGCCCACGCTTTTCTACTTCCGTTCAACATTCCCACATTGACGCCCAATGTTCCGGTTAATACCATTACAGTTTCTCTATAATTTGTACACACGACCCACAAAACACCTGCAGATCTGTATATGTAGATAAAATATCCACAGATGAGTTAGGAATGATCCATTAGAATGATATTCCTGACGTGGTGAGGGAGGGCGCAGGCCCCGCCCTGCTGGCGCGCCCGCCATGTGAAGACCATCAGCTGATCACGTCAATATCAGCTGTTTCAAGAAAACAAACCTCAAATTACAATTTGACAGTCGTTCAGCCACACAACTATGTTATCCGAGGATATATGGATCTTAAATGCTGCCAAGTAACAACAAGCGGATGGAGTAGAAGCCCCGAGAAGTTAATAAACGAGCGAAATATAGCGGCAGCCATATGGCGGGTGCTGTCAGCTGATCGGCGGCCCGGCATGGCGTCACAATCAGCTGATGAAATACACTCAAGAAACACGCTAACTACGAGGCTAAAACAATCTTTCTGATCATGACAACCACCGAGAGAGGTGAAATAAAGTGTACATCACCATATTCACGTACAAAGCTGCAGAATACTCGGCTAGGAAGCTAACGTGACACTTGGGCGGCCATACCTGCAAAGTGAACCGATGGCTTCTTCGTCTTCAATCCCAATATCGTCAATTCGACGCTTCTCACCTACTCTAGGAAACATTGTTATCCTCGAGCAACACTTATATAAACACTTTAAAGCTTTTAGTCACTTGTACACTTTAAATCACTCACAAAACACCCAAATAAGCACGAGTAAAGGCAACACTCGTCCGTGTTCGAGCGCTCAGGACTCTTGTTTGGCGGGAAACTGATGAGTACTGGTATTCTTCCGCCAAGGCTGGGCCAGGCGGGATAATTTAAACTATTATTTTTTAAAGACTTATTCAACATAGACAACCAATAAGATGCTTCACAAATAAAGCATCATCTACGTATAAAATATTATTTGATTAATATTTTGTCATTATTTGCAAGAATTTACCAAAAACATGGAGTACTACTTAGCATGGCGCGGAATGCGGCTCCCGCCTGGCAGGGCAGTAATGCGCGGGAACAACACAAACGTACGCCAGATGTTCTAATTTTACAGACCCACACCACATGAGATGAAGAATAAAACAACCACATTTACCTTTATCCCTTCTATACACTTGCATGCTGACAAGGCGTACACTAGCGGTATATGTGAGGAAATGAGCTGTGAAGACAAATGGCAACGTCAATGGGTGTGTAAGTGCAATGAATAGTGAGAGGAGGCGGGGCGGCACTAGCTTGGGGGGAAGGTGGCGTTGCTTGCCGCCCTCTGCCTCTACTCACCACCACGCGATGTTATTTTATTTTCATTATTATCTGCGTTTAATTATTAAATTCAAAGACACGCATTAAACTTACATAGGTTATACAATGCTCCTATCTACATTAAACTAAATTTTTAAGTCTAAAAGCTGTTGCTGTTCTCATATATACATACATATATATATATATATATATATATATATATATATATATATATATATATATATATATATATATATATATATGCCGAATATGTAAAACTGGTCAATTAGCAAGAACTCATTTAAAATTAAGTCCTTTCTAAAATTTTCTCTTATACGTTTAAAGATATATTTTTTTCATTAATGTTGATGTAAAAATTTATAATTTTGCACGAAAAGGAACTTAGAAAACTTACCTAACCTTATTATAACAAGAACAATTTATTTTAGCCTAACCCAACTAAACAAACACAATGAAATATATTTTTTTTCGTTAGGTTCAGAATGATTTTGGCGAAATTATTGCATACACAAATTTTCACTTGTCCTATATGGCAAGATGAGCGTTGCTATTTAAGCCAAGACCGCAAGTTCTGGCTATTCGGCACGACATATACATACATACATATATATATATATATTATATATACATAATATATATAATATATAATATATATAATATATATATATATATATATATATATATATATATAATATATATATATGTCGTGCCGAATATGTAAAACTGGTCAATTAGCAAGAACTCATTTAAAATTAAGTCCTTTCTAAAATTTTCTCTTATACGTTTAAAGATATATTTTTTTTCATTAATGTTAATGTAAAAATTTTTAATTTTGCACCAAAAGAATCTTAGAAAACTTACCTAACCTTATTATAACAAGAACAATTTATTTTAGCCTAACCCAACTATATATATTTTAGATTTGTTTACAATAATTTAATACTAAACAAACACAGTGAAATATATTTTTTTCGTTAGGTTCAGAAGGATTTTGGCGAAATTATTGCATACACAAATTTTCACTTGTCCTATATGGCAAGATAAGCGTTGCTATTTAAGCCAAGATCGCAAGTTCTGCCTATTCGGCACGACATTATATATATATATATATATATATATATATATATATATATATATATATATATATATATATATATATATATATATATATATATATATATATATATATATATATATAATATATATATATATATATATATATATATATATATATATATATATATATATATATATATATATATATATATATATATATATATATATATATATATATATATATATGAGAAACGACTGATGTACCTTAGAGTGCACAGAAAATAAATCATACCTCCTTCAACAGGTATGCATCGACGCTAGAAAGAGCTCTTGATCCAAGGAACTGGAGATATCCCTTTTCATGGATCAAACTTGACTTTCGTCAATTACCAGGGCGATGTATGACTTTTACGGGTTTAGCACCTCAGCATGATTAAAGAAATGCATCTTACTGCTTCTGTTGGCTTATCCTGCGACAAATCTTGATTAATCACAAGTTGGAGTTCTTCTCTTCCTCGGATTGTACTTGGTTGACCTGTCGTTCCCCCAGGCGATGTATTAATAGTATGGCTTTAGAAGTTGGTTGGTTAAGTGGGTTTAAAGACTATCGACTGGTGGCTAAAGCTCCCGCTTCACACACGGAGGGCCCGGGTTCGATTCCCGGCGGGTGGAAACATTTCGACACGTTTCCTTACACCTGTTGTCCTGTTCACCTAGCAGCAAATAGGTACCTGGGTGTTAGTCGACTGGTGTGGGTCGCATCCTGGGGGACAAGATTAAGGACCCCAATGGAAATAAGTTAGACAGTCCTCGATGACGCACTGACTTTCTTGGGTTATCCTGGGTGGCTAATCCTCCGGGGTTAAAAATCCGAACGAAATCTTATCTTATCTTATCTTATCTTAAGAGTGTCATAAGGTTGCATGTCGCCCGTTCACCATATACAAGAATGTAGGTAGGTAGGCCAACTGGCCCATGCCAGGCAGGTCTAACTCACATAATCAAGAATATTCAAATCCCTAAACTAGGGATAAAAGTAAACTCTCAGTATATACATACACATCTCAATGTATATACCCCGCATATTACTTCCCTGCGAATACATAATAAAGTAGAATTAAAAAAAAATCAATAAATTTAGCCTGAATAAAACTTATTTCTTGGGAATTCTTAACCTTAAACAGTAATGTTTTTATTTCCTCATTTATAAATCGATGATATTTATTTACAATATAAAATAACCCCTAATAAACATAATTTAATGAAGCATTAAGGTTGTATCCCTTCAAGGCAGATATATATAATATGGTAATACACACCAGGTTAGGTTAGGTTTGTCAGGAAATATTACAAATGTTTCCTAACGTGGGTCGTAATCTTAGAAATGCCTCGGCATGATAGTGGCTTTCGTTGCACTTGCAAATCAATATTGTAATTAAACATTGTAAACTATGCATGGGAATAGACTCCTTATAACATATCAGTCACACATTGTAAACTTTGCAAAGAAATAAAAATCTGAATTTGAATATGACCCGTAGCTGGAGCTTTTGGTCATCTGACTGAGGCCTTCCGCTGGCTTACCGGTCCACCCTCTCTTAAAAATTAAAATTATAACCATTAGTACTATAACCGCCCCTTTCAAATTATGGTTTGTGTATACACCAGAAGGTAAGGGCCTCGGGTATAATAATAACCATAATAATTTAGCTAAAACATGATATCTTCTAACTAATGGTCAGTTACAGTTTCCAGATTTCGGTAAGTAATTATGAAGATCAACAGATCACACAGTAAAATATACGAGCATAACAATGACCGGGAGAGACCAGGAAAATTGTCTTTGTTCCCGTGTTCGTCTGCACATGGACCACTGATTCCGTGGGTCGCGGCCTGGCGTCTCCATTATATGGATTATTATTATAATGGATTTATTCGTCTCTCTGTTAATGATCTTCCGAAATAAGTAAATCTGGCTGATTTACGTATGTCTTGCTAACGTAATATAATGTAATAATTTTTCCAAATTTATTTGTTGTGGATTATTCAGTATAAAAAGGCTGACTGCGCAGGATCCGGCCTGATACTATCAAAGAAAACAAAAGTAAATTTGTGGGTAACTACGTTAAAATAGAAATAATATTTGGTTTACAAATGTTTATGCAAATTAAATTGTAGTTCTATAGACGCTTAATAATTTACTAAAGGGGATGCTAATTTGGCTGTTTTATACTGTTATGTTAGGTAAAAGGAGAGTTGCACATGTGTCCTTTTACCTAACACATTGTTGGTAATTCCACCATTATAACATTTTATAAATTGTTTTTATATACGTCTATAGACCACACTAGTCAATAAAGGCTTTATGACATCTGTACATCACCAGTTAATGATAGTTTAAAACCCAAAACATGGATTAGCGTCATCATTATTATTAAAGATTCGACCGGTGGCTAAAGCTCCCGCTTCACACATGGAGGGCCCGGGTTCGATTCCCGGCGGGTGGAAACATTTCGACACGTTTCCTTACACCTATTGTCCTGTTCACCTAGCAGCAAATAGGTACCTGGGTGTTAGTCAACTGGTGTGGGTCGCATCCTGGGGGACAAGATTAAGGACCCCAATGGAAATAAGTTAGACAGTCCTCGATGACGCACTGACTTTCTTGGGTTATCCTGGGTGGCTAACCCTCCGGGGTTAAAAATCCGAACGAAATCTTATCTTATTTCTCCCGGCCCAGGCCTTTTCCAAGTGGTGGCCCGGCCTTGGCTCCCTGTCTAGGGAGTGTCTGAGACCTAAGTCTCCCATAGGAGGCACAAGTACCCCCTCATCTTTGGGACCAACTGTCCCCAGGCCTAGCTTCTCGTAGGGTGAAGCTAGGGCTCTCTGGTCTGCTAAGCTGCAAGCTCGGGCTCAGGCACCTACCTTACTCTAGAAGGGCTGGGCATGGTGTCGATTATCATACAAAAGTTCATCATACATACTTAATGAAGTCTAGATATAAGCGTTCAGAGGATTTTATGTAAATTCCTCAAAATTTTCCAGTACGTATACCGTAATTTCGTGGAAATAATATGGCTTATACTTGTGGCCCTTATTTTAAACAAAATAATAAGTCGACTCAGTATCCTTGACATCTTAGCTTCTAACAGTAGACAATTTTTAAAGTCAAACTTTAATATTTCGTTGCTATATATAAACAAATAAATCACACTAACCTGTCTTTTGTTATCCTAGGTTAAATCTTCATAGCTACCAGTTAGTTGTAAACCTATAGTTGTTATGTACGAAAGAAAACTGTAAAGTTAACCAAAATATATTTTATCTGCATAATGACTTCATGGACACGTATATTTATGGGAAAGCGTTAAACCAGGAGGGGTCCTACAGTGCCTATGGAATGGAAGCTAATCAGACTTGATCCAAGGGAGGAGAAAGGAATTTCATTTTTTTTTATTCGCAGTTCCTCGGATCACGAGCCTTTAACCAATTTCCCTTGAAGGGAGAATTCAAACACAAACACTATATTACGAATTATGAATCATTTTCATGAGAATTATTTTTACTTACATTATTATTATTATTATTATTATTATTATTATTATTATTATTATTATTATTATTATTATTATTATCAAAGTGGTTACTAGGTATTGTGTGATTACCCTGATTGATTTGGGTGGTTGGTTAATTAGGCCTATCGATGACACTCTGGGTCCCCTGTTCACCACCAGTTAAGAAAATAATAATAAACTATTTCAACAATTACATGGTACAACTGATACAGACCTAGCTGACATCACTGGCATACTATAGCGAAAGCTCCTGGTTATGTAGAGTATTTCAGGTTAATCTTGTCCCTCAGGATGTAATCCACAACAGTCTGCTAGCACCCAGGTATACTTATTTACTCCTAGGTGAACAGGGGCAGCAGATGGAAAGACTTTCATTGCCTATGTCTCGCCTTCCTCGGATACCTATTTACTGATGGGTGAACAGGGGGCAGTAAGTAAAAGGAAATATACCTAGATAAAGTAATTCTAGAATGATCATGTTTAGTTATCATACTGTTAATATTATCCCCTCACAAGAGCACTTTATTCACAAGCCAGATGAATAAATCACCGATTGTATAATATTTGAACAGATTTATATGCACTACTTCGCGTACAGTACATTGTATAAGGAACTGTTCAGAATTTAGTGATATTAATCGAACAAGCCTGGATTGTTATAAAAATCTTGGACAGTGAATTCTAAAGTCACATCATATGAAATATTGTCAGTTTGGGACTTCTCAGCTGCAACATTCAGCAGGTACGGCAGATGCTGGTGGGGTAACAAGGGATCCCAAACTACACAGGTGGACGTTACGCAGACTTTGTAGTAAGCGTATGTGTGTGGACCCATCGCTTCAATACTTATTGCTCTCTGATTTCTGAATACCTTCATTGGTCTTACATCAGCTTCATGGTTGATTTTAACTACAGAATGCAGACTGTCATTGTTTTTAACTTTGTCACTAATGTCTTCGTAAAACTTTTCAAATTCACTGTCTTTCACAGCATTTTTCAATGAGTAAATATCATGAATTTGGAACTGTGCATTGCCACTTGGTTCACTTTCACTAATAATGTCATATTGACTGGTAGACCCAAAAATCCCGCTTGGCACCTTTTGTGTTTCTATTGGCATCACCAGTCCCTTATTCAGGAAGAGTGTGGGACCATCCATGCCGGTGACAGCATACCCTGTGATAACATTGTCCAGCTGCGCCTCCTCCAGGAAATCCCGAGAGGGTCGTCTGACCCGAAAGGCTGTTCGCAGCTCCCGGCTCCGTCGGAAGAAATCAAGGGCCGTCAGTGCCTCCATCAGGTGGTCATCATGAGGTACAGCTGTGTAGTGTTGAGGTACACTCACACTGAGGAGAAACACACTGTATCATATTCTCCGCAGAAATTATATTAATTCAACATTAGAAAATATTTAAGAGTATAGGAAAGCATTAGTTTGGCAATGAAACATAGATGAGTGGAACAAACTGCCTAGTATCAGTGATGATACAACGTTGGATAGCTCTGAAAATATACAAAAGCAGAAATTGGAAAGTACATTCAGACAACATATCGCCTGTACAAAAGACCTTTTTTTTCCTTGCCCTGGACAAAATGGCGTATTGGAGACAAGTGGCGAAGACACAATTGTAGAGAGGAACTTTACTGACAAATTTCGCCTAAGAAACAGGTTTCTTCAGCCATTGACTACAGAAACTTGACTCACGGGTGAGACGTCGCATTTAAATTCCTTTCTGCAACTGTCTTTGTCACCGAAATGGCGTTAATATTAGTATAACGACAAGACACAAAATGAAGGTAAAATGTATAATGATATCGATATGAATGAAAAACAATTATACGGGATAGGCTTCGGTCATCTTCGGTCCTGGGATCTTGGTCACTCCAAAATTCCAAGGCTGAAACACATCCAATAAAAATGTCTTAGGTACTTGTGTTCTTTCACTAACAAAGAGAAAAGTTGCAGAACAAGCTTATATTGAGGCAATAAAAGCTTGCTCAGTAAGATATGTGTCCTTATTTTTGAATATGATAATGTTATACCGACATGTCCCCTTGGTCCCTTGCTCTTCCTCATATACATCAATGACCTTCCAAATGTATCCCACACCTGAAACCCATTCTCTTTGCTGACGACACGACTTATGTCAAATCTCACCCTAATCTTGCCACCCTCAACACCATTGTGAATGAGGAGCTGATTAAAATATCGACTTGGATGACAGCCAATAAACTTACGCTTAACACTGACAAAACCTACTATATTATGTTTGGTAGCAGCGCAGGAGATGCACAAATTAACATTAAGATTGACAACACTCTAATTACCAGAAATAATGGGGGCAAATTCCTAGGCTTATACCTTGACAACAACCTGAATTTCAGCACCCATATCCAGCATATAACCAAAAAAGTATCCAAAACGGTTGGGATCCTCTCCAAGATACGATACTACGTGCCGCAAAATGCCCTTCTCACACTATACCACTCACTTATTTATCCATACCTCACCTATGCTATTTGTGCTTGGGGATCAACTGCAGCAACACACCTAAAGCCAATAATAACCCAACAAAAAGCTGCAGTAAGAATAATCACTAAATCCCATCCCTGGCAACACACCCCCCCCCACTCTTCATAGACTTAAACTTACTCCCAGTTCAGTACATCCACACTTACTACTGTGCAATCTACATCTACAGGGCCTTAAACTCTCATATCAACCTTGACCTAAAACGCTTTCTTGATAGTTGTGACAGAACCCACAGGCATAACACCAGACACAAACATCTCTACGACATTCCCCGTGTCCGACTAAACCTTTACAAAAATTCAATGTATGTCAAAGGCCCTAAAATCTGGAATACCCTACCTGAGAACTCTAGAACTGCAGACACATTCATCACCTTCAAAACTACCATTAGAAAACATCTTATCTCCCTGATACACCCCGTCAACTAACTACACGAATACCACCTGGTGGTTCACACTTTCACTCACTCATTTGACCATAAACAGAAATATTAATCTCAATCTTAAAATAATGAATCCTGTGATACTCCAATACTGAAACTATGTACTGTGCCAAAACAAAAGCATTCACATTGCTAAACTCACAAACTAGTATTTAGTCACTTAGCCATAATACCAACTTACCTCATAATTTGTAATATTTTACAATTAAGAATAAAATTAAGTCTGCCCAAAATGCCTAGCCATGCTAAGCGTTCTAGTGGTACACTCTGTAATCACTATTTTACTACATGTAAACCACACAATAACCAAATTTCTGTAAACTCAGCATTGTAATCCTTATAGAGAATAAACTTTGAATTTGAATTTGAATTTGAACTTATCAACCTGTCTTTATTTGTGGACCTATGCCCAGTGAGAATGTATTAATTAATGGTTACCATGGTTTACTTAGGCTATCTTTACTAATACCAAATTCAGAGAAAAACGCTGAATCTACATGTGCATCTTCTGGGGAAAGTGGGAGATAATCAGGTTTGTATCAAGAGCCCTTCACCAGCATCAAGGAACCTTTCCCCTTCCCATCCTTGAATGCTGATGCATCCATTTTAAATATAAAAAAAGTCAAGCGAAACTGAAAAGTTGTCTTGATTTAAAAGCAAAAAATAGAAACTTCTCTGGGACAAGACATGAAAAATCGTTCAAAAGACAAGCTTAAAATTATTCAGAATAGCTTAAAAATCGTTCAGAAAAGTCTAGGAAAGATATGTATAGTAATGAATGAAAATAACTGGCAGAAAAGGACCGAAACTAAAGATGACAAAGAATTCTGTATCTTACAACTTCTAAGGAGTAGTTTAGGACTGCTCTAAAACAATTGTAATAATTCTAAGCGGAGAAAATAATCTGATCGACCTGACCGTGGAAAAAAAAATATTAATAGACTTGAGACCACTGATCTTGAAAAAAGCTATAACAAATCTATTTAGTTTTAACAGTTTAGGCTTCAAATTTTTCACTCAGCACACTCAAGATGTTTAAGGAACCACCTAGTTAGTGTAGACGGGGTGGGGGGTAACCAGATTAAGGATTGTCATTAGGAGGGCATAACACAGTAATGAAGGCTGATGCCCAAAAAGAAGGCACTTTGATCAAGGGGTATGGAGAGACACCGTTAGGGAGCAGCCACAAGGCCAAGATTGTACAGGGGCTGGTGGATTACCTGGAGTTTACCTGGAGAGAGTTCCGGGGGTCAACGCCCCCGCGGCCCGGTCTGTGACCAGGCCTCCTGGTGGATCAGAGCCTGATCAACCAGGCTGTTGCTGCTGGCTGCACGCAAACCAACGTACGAGCCACAGCCCGGCTGACCAGGAACTGACTTTAGGTGCTTGTCCAGTGCCAGCTTGAAGACTGCCAGGGGTCTGTTGGTAATCCCCCTTATGTGTGCTGGGAGGCAGTTGAACAGTCTCGAGGTTTGAGCCCTAGCTAAATATAATGCCCTACCACAAACCGCTGGTAGGCCAACTTACCCGAAGCTGCCAAAACTTAATTTGTGGGGGGTCCGCAGTTTGGGTAGCATATTTATGAATGAACTAGCACTCAAACCACCCACAGTTAACGACAGAACTTTGCGAGATCCACCAAATTATTCAGTGAGGTCAACACTGAATCTCCCATTTTTACCTCAATTCACTCACCAAAGTGTTGCCTACTGATGGGCTGTAGTCTGAGGTGTAGGCTTAACTTCTAAGAAAACAAAAGATGAGTCCATGGGTCTCTGTACGATAGGCTTGGCGAGTCTCCGTAGTCGTAGCTATCCTTCTGTGGGCTACCCAACGAATGGGCAACTATGAAGACCACAACCCCTACTTCAGATAAGGTGTCTGATTTCTTTTCTGTTGACTAGCTATGAACGCAATTGCCTCCCAATAACCTCTACTTTCCTGCAAAAAAATGCCAAAGCCTATCTCACAGTTTTTATTCTAGTATACCTTCACTCACCCTCGTTTTCTATCACTTTTTTCACTCGACGGACTAATGGAGAGTTTACACCATCAGGCTAGACTTTGAGAACACAGTAAACAGTAAGCTTATTCAGTTATACACAAATACAGTTACATAGATTATCATACATAGCAACATGTGTGTAAAGAACCTAGGATAACCCAAAAAAGTCAGACAACGTGAGTTATTTCCATTGGTCCCCCGTGGCCTGGTGGCTAAAGCTCTCGCTTCACCCTGCAAGTGTCTGGGTTCGATTCCCAACGAAAGTAGAAACATTGAACGTGTTTCTTTTACACTGGTTGTCTATGTTCCCCATCCGTAAAATGAGTACTCCCCATGGGAGTTAGTCGGCTGGTGTGGGTCGCATCCTGGGACAAAACTGACCTAATTTGCTCGAAATGCTCTGTATAACAAGCTGTTTTTTATATAATAGTATGTCACTGATGTCTGCTAGGCTTGTATACCATGTACATGTAATTGTAGAAATAAAGATATTATTATTATTATTATTATTATTATTATTATTATTATTATTATTATTATTATTATTGGGGTCATTACATGTGCTGTTTTATTTATGAAGATTGAGACACTTATGCAGCATATGGGAATCTTTATTCAGGAAACGTTTCGCCACACAGTGGCTTCATCAGTCCAATACAAAGAGGAAAGTGTAAGGAGAGGAGGAGAATGAGGTAATCAGTCCCTCAACCTGGAGTCGATGTGTTCAGTCCATCAATCTTGGACTGATGAAGCCACTGTGTGGCGAAACGTTTCCTGAATAAAGATTCCCATATGCTGCATAAGTGTCTCAATCTTCAACTTGTCGGTTTTTCAAACCATTCATCACAACTGTTTTATTTATACAAGTTCTGGTCGTGCCAGGTTGGATGCACTGAGATGAGCGAGAACCAGTCACTGACATTTTTTGGGTCATCCTAGGTAATTTACACGTTAAATGATGTATGATAATTATACTTATGTGTACCTGTACCTAAATAAACTTACTAAGGAACTTCTTAGAATCAAGGGATACACAGTCTAAATAATCATCAGGAGAAATACGTATGAGATGCAGGTTTTATTCGGGTTATTAACCAATGATAACCCAAGAAAACCACCATATCTGGCTTATTTCTATTGTGGTCCTTTGATATTTTTCCCCAGGATGCGACCTGGGGTTCAAGTAGTGCATTCGGCTAGCATTTTGAATGACCTAGATTCGATTCCAGTATAAGTGGAAACGTTGGAAATGTTTTCTTACATTTGCTGCTGCTATTTACCTACCAGCAAGAAGGTACATAGTGTTAGCAATCTGCTGTGGGTCGCATAAAAAACGTATTCATATTTTATAAACGCTATTATTTCGCTTTATAATGATATATTTGAAAGTTTATATACAGTAATAAGTTTAGGTACATTGTGCCATAATATGTGCGTTTGGTGTTCTGTTCGTTAGTTAACAGGATGGGCAGTATCTTCTGAAACGGGTCTCTAATCACAAGATCCGTCAATAGTTCAGACTCCAATAATCTAAACAAGCGATCGTTAAATGAAAGATTCCCAAGACAGTTACAAATACCGGTAACCCAAATGCGGGTTTGAGCCTCGTTCTACCTACCAGTGTGGTGACTGTGGGCACTCTACCAGGTACAGCTTGTGGCCTTGGATCCGTAGGATCTGCACATGCTCGAAGTCTCCCCGTATGTCACCAGTGTACATTCCAAGACACTAGCAAAAAAGGATAAAAACTGGATAACTTAGAGTATAATAATAATAAATAATAATAATTAACTTTTAATAAGAGCTAAGGTTAGTTAAAATACAGAAAGTTCCCAATTTACAAGTGTTATTTTTCTGGTGTCTCAACTTTATAAGTGATGTGTTCCTGATGTTTCAACTTATAAACGTGTTGTGTCCTGGCTTTCAACTTAAAAACGTATTGTGTTCGTAGTGTTCCAACTTACATATGCTGTGTTCCTAATGTTTCAATTCGCATATGTATTCCTGGTAAATTAACTTACAGACATGTTATGTTCTTAATGTTTTAAATTACAAACGAGTTGTTTTATAGAAAACAATACAAAGAATGGTTATGATTAACAAATTATCAAACTGTGTACCAGCTGTTGTAAAAGGTGCAAATGGTTTCCAAGAGCTTCATCTGTAAGAGTAGATATTTGTAACTTTTAGCGTTCGTATGCTGGGGAGCTCCTGTACTTACAGCATGGTATAAATTATAAATTAAATTATGCTAAACTAACCGAATTATTTCTAAATAAATATTCCATAGCTATCTCTTATGTTACTTAGACACTATGAATTACAGTAGAAGACTCGGAAAATCGTAATGACACTATTGTAAAATCTCACTGAATGAACAATTCGAATTCATAGAAATCCAGTTCCAATTATTATTATTATTATAATCAAAAAGAAGCGCTAAGCCACAAGGACTATACAGTGCTGCAGGGCAGGAAGGAAGCGAGGGCATCAGGTGGCAAAAGGGAGATGGAGGAGTAATAGGTTACGGATAACAGCGGGGTAGTGGATGGTGAAAGGGTAAAGGGCAGCAAGAGACTGAACTAGAAAGGGCTGAGGGGAGTGCGAAAAGTATCATCAGAATTTGTGGAGTAAATCAGTCGTTGTCAATAAGTCAATGAGAGAGTCAGGATTAAAGGAGGGTCCATCAGCAAGAAGGGAAGGTAAAGAGAGAGTAGTAGAACGAAGACGACGTTGGAGGTAAATTCTGCGTGCTCGTTGATAGAGAGGGCAGTCTAACAGAATGTGGCTAATCGATACTGGAACTTGACACTGCTCACAGAAAGGAACAGGGTGCCTCTCCATGAGATACCCATGAGTAAGACGAGTGTGGCCAATGCAAAGGCGGGAGAGAGTGGTCTCCCAACCTCGGCACTGATGACAAGAAGACGGCCAGTAACCTATGCTCGGTTTAATAGAATGAAGTTTGTTACCGAGCAGAGTTGACCAACGTTGTTGCCAACGGGTGCGAAGGTGGGTAGCTATTGCAGCAAAATAGTCCAGAAATGGAACACCTCTATAGGAAATTGGTAGGTCATGTACTGCTGACCGCACAGCAGTGTCTGCCTGTTCATTGCCCTGTACGTCGACATGACCAGGGACCCAACAAAAAACAATATCTTTATGTTTGGTAGAGATACGGCGTAGCCAAAGTTGGATACGGAGAACTAGGGGGTGAGATGTATCAAATTTTTGTATAGCCTGTAGAGCACTAAGGGAGTCTGAGACTACCAGAAATGATGACACAGGCATAGATGCGATACGAATAAGTGCTGCAAGAATGGCATACAATTCAGCAGTAAAAATGCTAGCCGAAGATAGTAAATGCCCCCGCACGACGCTGTCCGGAAACACTGCTGCGAATCCGACGCCGTCTGAAGACTTAGAGCCAGTCCCAATCCTCCCTCCGATGAATTACAGCATCTGTTATTATCTCTTAACAGCAAAAAGGAAACTCCTCCTCTCCTTATACCTTCTTGCTCTGTATAAGACTGATGAAGCCTCTGTGTGGCGAAACGTTTCTTCAATAAAGATTCCCATATGTTGCATAAGTGTCTCAGTTTTTCAACTTGTAGGTTTTCAAAACCATTCATCACACAAAAGGAAACTGGTTATGTTAGATGACTCACTAGTAAGATAGCGTAGCGTTCCCGCTGGTCACTGAAGAACATAACAAATGGACCGTCCTGGAATAAGGATGTTGCTAAGATTTACACAAGCTGCATAGTGTAACAATATATAATTCCTTTATTTATCTTATGTTGTATGTAGTGTTTATTTATATTGTACTGCATACTGACAAAAAATAAAGCTTTGACTGATTACACATTAACAAAATTATGATATAGGCCTACATGTCTGTTAAGTCATACCTGTTTAATTGGCACAAGGTTAGGGCCACAGTCACTTGGTGATGTCAGAGTGAGAGGTGTGGCTCGGGCCACATCACTGTGCACCTCTGCTGAGTACGCCTCTCGAAATAATCTGGAAATAAAGGAGTCATATGAGTGAGAGCTGCCATAAGACAGAAGTTATTACTCAAATTATGGAGCACCTAACCTCCCTTTACTTGGATCACACCTGATTACCTCCCATTTCCCAGGCGCTGTGCACACACACACACACACACATACAGAGGAGCTGTGAATCGACCCATGCAATTACATATAGGCGAGTACACACATACACACACTAACGCGTGCAACTTTGCAAACATACAGACCCATCAATGCCAGTAAGATTCGTGAGGGTGCGAATGGCTGACTGCCGACTGAAGACCATTGCCTGGAGGAAGCCGTCAATGTGAGTGCCACAGCTTCCAGCGTGGAGGGAGCGAGATATTTCGGGAAACACTATATCTAGACCCTTCGACCGTGCCATGGCCATCACCCAGTAGTCCCAGTCTCCCTGTGGGTGACAAGCAAGAGAGACATGAGTAAATTACTTGTCTTGAAGCACCGATCTTGGATGTTGCAGCAGGCGTGCTAAAATATGTGACTTAGTGTTTATTGTGCAAGTGTTCTGAAGGATTCTGACACATATACACACATTATATATATATATATATATATATATATATATATATATATATATATATATATATATATATATATATATATATATATATATATATATATATATATATATATATATATTCAACAAGTCGGCCGTTTCCCACCGAGGCAGGGTGACGCAAAAAAGAAAGAAAATCCCCAAAAAGAAAATACTTTCATCATCACTCAACACTTTCACCACACTCACACATTATCACTGTTTTTGCAGAGGTGCCAAGAATACAACAGTTTAAAACCATATACGTATAAAGATACACAACATATCCCTCCAAACTGCCAATATCCCAAACCCCTCCTTTAGAGTGCAGGCACTGTACTTCAAATTTCCAGGACTCAAGTCCGACTAAATGAAAATAACCGGTTTCCCTGAATCCCTTCACTAAATATTACCCTGCTCACACTCCAACAGATCGTCAGGTCCCAAGTACCATTCGTCTCCATTCACTCCTATCTAACACGCTCACGCACAATTGCTGGAAGTCCAAGCCCCTCGCCCACAAAACCTCCTTTACCCCCTCTTTACCCCCGACTTGTTGAAAAAAAAAAAAAAAAAAAAAAAAAAAAAATATATATATATATATATATATATATATATATATATGTATATATATATATAAAATGTATATTATATATATGTATATATATATTATATATATATATATTTCTTTCTTCTTTCAACACACCGGCTGTATCCCACCGAGGCAGGGTGGCCCAAAAGGAAAAACGAAAGTTTCTCCTTTTACATTTAGTAATATATACAGGAGAAGGGGTTACTAGCCCCTTGCTCCTGGCATTTTAGTCGCCTCTTACGACGCGCATGGCTTACGGAGGA
This sequence comes from Cherax quadricarinatus, assembly GCF_038502225.1. NCBI lineage: Eukaryota > Metazoa > Arthropoda > Malacostraca > Decapoda > Parastacidae > Cherax > Cherax quadricarinatus. The sequence goes on from NC_091357.1 coordinate 11,520,312, forward strand.
AGAATTCTGTTCCACTTCCCCATGGAGAAATACATACACATATATACATATATATACACATACACACATATATATATATATATATATATATCTTTCTTTCTTTCAACACACCGGCCGTATCCCACCGAGGCGGGGTGGCCCAAAAGGAAAAACGAAAGTTTCTCCTTTTACATTTAGTAATATATACAGGAGAAGAGGTTACTAGCCCCTTGCTCCCGGCATTTTAGTTGCCTCTTACAACACGCATGGCTTACGGAGGAAGAATTCTGTTCCACTTCCCCATGGAGATAAGAGGAAATAAACAAGAATAAGAACTAGAAAGAAAATAGAAGAAAACCCAGAGGGGTGTGTATATATGTGCTTGTACATGTATGTGTAGTGTGACCTAAGTGTAAGTAGAAGTAGCAAGACGTACCTGAAATCTTGCATGTTCATGAGACAGAAAAAAGGACACCAGCAATCCTACCATCATGTAAAACAATTACAGGCTTTCGTTTTACACTCACTTGGCAGGACGGTAGTACCTCCCTGGGCGGTTGCTGTCTACCAACCTACTACCTATATATATATATATATATATACATATATATATATATTGTGTGTGTGTGTGTGTGTGTGTGTGTGTGTATGTGTGTGTGTATGTGTGTGTGTATGTGTGTGTGTATGTGTGTGTGTATGTGTGTGTGTATGTGTGTGTATGTGTGTGTGTATGTGTGTATGTGTGTGTGTGTATGTGTGTGTGTGTATGTATTTTAAATAGGTAATGATTTAAAATACCCAAGAAATGTAATTGATAAATCTTTTAAAGTTGCCAGAAATACTTTTTACAATCCAAAAAGGGACAACCAGCCTTATTCAAATAAAAATATGTTTGTTCTCCCTTACCATGAAAACTTGGTTGATATGCCTTCTCTTCTTAAGACTTTTAATATTAAAGTTGTATTCAAAAATCTCGATACAGTAAAAAAACTTTTGATAAAGAATTCCCCCCAAAATGCTGATGGATGTGTCTATAAGATTCCTTGTAAAATTTGCGATAAAGTTTATTACGGTCAAACTGGTAAAAATCTCGAACTAAGATTAAAACAACATAAATATAGCATTAGAACTGGACAAGATTCCAATGCTCTATTTATTCATGTAAGAGATTTTAACCATCCAATTGATTTTCAAAAAGTTGAGAAAGTAGTATCAAGCAAGTCCATGGTCGACAGGAATATAATTGAATCTTGTTTCATAAAAAGCAGTTTTGACAATAATATGAATATTTCCTTTGGTTTATATAAATTAGATTCATTTATAATTAATAGAATTTGGGAAGAATTTAATAATACACTGGACAAATAATCTTTAAAATTTCTTATTTCTTGGGTAGAATAGTTTGTGGGGTGAGTTGTGCCAAGGACCTTTCCAAGTTGGCTCGCCGCGCGTCACGTGTTTAAACCGTTGTGGGATCTGATAGTGAGGTGCCGACCAGACCCCTTATATAGCTTCCTTGGATGCTTTACTTTCATAGTTCCTTGATAATGTGAGTAGTCACGAAAGCGCTTGGAATTTCTCTATTCTTTCAGAGTGGTTGTTTTGCATATATATATATATATATATATATATATATATATATATATATATATATGGTAGTAGGTTGGTAGACAGCAACCACCCAGGGAGGTACTACCGTCCTGCCAAGTGAGTGTAAAACGAAAGCCTGTAATTGTTTTACATGATGGTAGGATTGCTGATGTCTTTTGTCTGTCTCATAAATATGCAAGATTACAGGCATGTCTTGCTACTTCTACTTACACTTAGGTCACACTACACATACATATACACATTTATTCATACACACTCATCTGAGTTTTCTTTGATTTTATCTTAATAGTTCTTGGTCTTATTAATTTTCCTTTTATATCCATGGGGAAGTGGAATAAGAATCTTTCCTCCGTAAGCCATGCGTGTTGTAAAAGTCAACTAAAATGCCGGGAACAATGGGCTAGTAACCCCTTTTCCTGTAAAGATTACTAAAAAGAATAAGAAGAAGAAAATTGTCAAAGTGGGAAGTCTGAATGTGCGTGGATGTTGTGCAGATGATAAGAAAGAGATGATTGTGGATGTTATGAATGAGAAGAAGCTGGATGTCCTGGCTTTAAGTGAAACAAAGCTGAAGGGGGTGGGAGAGTTTCAATGGAGAGGAATAAATGGGATTAGGTCAGGGGTTTCAAATAGAGTTAGAGCTAAAGAAGGAGTAGCAATAATGTTGAAGGATAAGCTATGGCAGGAAAAGAGGGACTATAAATGTATTAATTCAAGGATTATGTGGAGTAAAATAAAGATTGGTTGTGAAAAGTGGGTTATAATAAGCGTGTATGCACCTGGAGAAGAGAGAAGTGTAGAGGAGAGAGAGAGATTTTGGGAAATGTTGAGTGAATGCGTGGGGAGTTTTGACTCAAGTGTGAGAGTAATGGTGGTTGGGGATTTCAATGCTAAAGTGGGTAAAAATGTTATGGAGGGAGTAGTAGGTAAATTTGGGGTGCCAGGGGTAAATGTAAATGGGGAGCCTTTAATTGAGCTATGTGTAGAAAGAAATTTGGTAATAAGTAATACATATTTTATGAAAAAGAGGATAAATAAATATACAAGGTATGATGTAGCACGTAATGAAAGTAGTTTATTAGATTATGTATTGGTGGATAAAAGGTTGATGGGTAGGCTCCAGGATGTACATGTTTATAGAGGGGCAACTGATATATCGGATCATTATTTAGTTGTAGCTACAGTTAGAGTAAGAGGTAGATGGGAAAAGAGGAAGGTGGCAACAACAAGTAAGAGGGAGGTGAAAGTGTATAAACTAAGGGAGGAGGAAGTTCGGGCGAGATATAAGCGACTATTAGCAGAAAGGTGGGATAGTGCAAAGATGAGTAATGGGGGGGTTGAAGAGGGTTGGAATAGTTTTAAAAATGCAGTATTAGAATGTGGGGCAGAAGTTTGTGGTTATAGGAGGGTGGGTGCAGGAGGAAAGAGGAGTGATTGGTGGAATGATGAAGTAAAGGGTGTGATAAAAGAGAAAAAGGTAGCTTATGAGAGGTTTTTACAAAGCAGAAGTGTTATAAGAAGAGCAGAATATATGGAGAGTAAAAGAAAGGTAAAGAGAGTGGTGAGAGAGTGCAAAAGGAGAGCAGATGATAGAGTGGGAGAGGCACTGTCAAGAAATTTTAATGAAAATAAGAAAAAATTTTGGAGTGAGTTAAACAAGTTAAGAAAGCCAAGGGAAAATATGGATTTGTCAGTTAAAAACAGAGTAGGGGAGTTAGTAGATGGGGAGATGGAGGTATTAGGTAGATGGCGAGAATATTTTGAGGAACTTTTAAATGTTAAGGAAGAAACAGAGGCAGTAATTTCATGCACTGGTCAGGGAGGTATACCATCTTTTAGGAGTGAAGAAGAGCAGAATGTAAGTGTGGGGGAGGTACGTGAGGCATTACGTAAAATGAAAGGGGGTAAAGCAGCTGGTACTGATGGGATCATGACAGAAATGTTAAAAGCAGGGGGGGATATAGTGTTGGAGTGGTTGGTACTTTTGTTCAATAAATGTATGAAAGAGGGGAAGGTACCTAGGGATTGGCGGAGAGCATGTATAGTCCCTTTATATAAAGGGAAAGGGGACAAAAGAGACTGTAAAAATTATAGAGGAATAAGCTTACTGAGTATACCAGGAAAAGTGTACGGTAGGGTTATAATTGAAAGAATTAGAGGTAAGACAGAATGTAGGATTGCGGATGAGCAAGGAGGTTTCAGAGTGGGTAGGGGATGTGTAGATCAAGTGTTTACATTGAAGCATATATGTGAACAGTATTTAGATAAAGGTAGGGAAGTTTTTATTGCATTTATGGATTTAGAAAAGGCATATGATAGAGTGGATAGAGGAGCAATGTGGCAGATGTTGCAAGTATATGGAATAGGTGGTAAGTTATTAAATGCTGTAAAGAGTTTTTATGAAGATAGTGAGGCTCAGGTTAGGGTGTGTAGAACAGAGGGAGACTATTTCCCGGTAAAAGTAGGTCTTAGACAGGGATGTGTAATGTCACCATGGTTGTTTAATATATTTATAGATGGGGTTGTTAAGGAAGTAAATGCTAGGGTGTTTGGGAGAGGGGTGGGATTAAATTATGGGGAATCAAATTCAAAATGGGAATTGACACAGTTACTTTTTGCTGATGATACTGTGCTTATGGGAGATTCTAAAGAAAAATTGCAAAGGTTAGTGGATGAGTTTGGGAATGTGTGTAAAGGTAGAAAGTTGAAAGTGAACATAGAAAAGAGTAAGGTGATGAGGGTGTCAAATGATTTAGATAAAGAAAAATTGGATATCAAATTGGGGAGGAGGAGTATGGAAGAAGTGAATGTTTTCAGATACTTGGGAGTTGACGTGTCGGCGGATGGATTTATGAAGGATGAGGTTAATCATAGAATTGATGAGGGAAAAAAGGTGAGTGGTGCGTTGAGGTATATGTGGAGTCAAAAAACGTTATCTATGGAGGCAAAGAAGGGAATGTATGAAAGTATAGTAGTACCAACACTCTTATATGGGTGTGAAGCTTGGGTGGTAAATGCAGCAGCGAGGAGACGGTTGGAGGCAGTGGAGATGTCCTGTTTAAGGGCAATGTGTGGTGTAAATATTATGCAGAAAATTCGGAGTGTGGAAATTAGGAGAAGGTGTGGAGTTAATAAAAGTATTAGTCAGAGGGCAGAAGAGGGGTTGTTGAGGTGGTTTGGTCATTTAGAGAGAATGGATCAAAGTAGAATGACATGGAAAGCATATAAATCTATAGGGGAAGGAAGGCGGGGTAGGGGTCGTCCTCGAAAGGGTTGGAGAGAGGGGGTAAAGGAGGTTTTGTGGGTAAGGGGCTTGGACTTCCAGCAAGCGTGCGTGAGCGTGTTAGATAGGAGTGAATGGAGACGAATGGTACTTGGGACCTGACGATCTGTTGGAGTGTGAGCAGGGTAATATTTAGTGAAGGGATTCAGGGAAACCGGTTATTTTCATATAGTCGGACTTGAGTCCTGGAAATGGGAAGTACAATGCCTGCACTTTAAAGGAGGGGTTTGGGATATTGGCAGTTTGGAGGGATATGTTGTGTATCTTTATATGTGTATGCTTCTAGACTGTTGTATTCTGAGCACCTCTGCAAAAACAGTGATAATGTGCGAGTGTGGTGAAAGTGTTGAATGATGATGAAAGTATTTTCTTTTTGGGGATTTTCTTTCTTTTTTGGGTCACCCTGCCTCGGTGGGAGACGGCCGACTTGTTGAAAAAAAAAAAAAAAAAAAAAAAAAAAAATATATATATATATATATATATATATATATATATATATATATATATTCAACAAGTTGGTCGTCTCCCACCGAGGCAGGGTGACCCAAAAGAGAAAGAAAATCCCCAAAAAGAAAATACTTTCATCATCATTCAACACTTTCACCACACTCACACATTATCACTGCTTTTGCATATGTGCTCAGAATACAACAGCTTAGAAGCATATACGTATAAAGATACACAACATATCCCTCCAAACTGCCAATATCCCAAACCCCTCCTTTAAAGTGCAGGCATTGTACTTCCCATTTCCAGGACTCAAGTCCGACTATATGAAAATAACCGGTTTCCCTGAATCCCTTCACTAAATATTACCCTGCTCACACTCCAACAGATCGTCAGGTCCCAAGTATATATATATATATATCCTAGGTAGTAGGTTGGTAGACAGCAACCGCCCAGGGAGGTACTACCGTCCTGCCATGTGAGTGTAAAACGAAAGCCTGTAATTGTTTTACATGATGGTAGTATTGCTGGTGTCCTTTTTCTGTCTCATGAACATGCAAAATTTCAGGTACGTCTTGCTACTTCTACTTACACTCAGGTCACACTACACATACATGTACAAGCGTATATATACATACCCCTTTGGGTTTTCTTCTATTTTCTTTCTAGTTCTTGTTCTTGTTTATTTCCTCTTATCTCCATGGGGAAGTGGAACAGAATTCTTCCTCCGTAGGCCATGCGTGTTGTAAGAGGCGACTAAAATGCCGGGAGCAAGGGGCTAGTAACCCCTTCTCCTGTATATATTACTAAATTTGAAAGGAGAAACTTTGGTTTTTTCTTTTGGGCCACCCCGCCTCGGTGGGATACGGCCGCTGTGTTGAAAGAAAGAATATATATATATATATATATATATATATGTATATATATATACATATATATATGTATATATATATATATGTATATATTTTTTTTTTTTCAACAAGTCGGCCGTCTCCCACCGAGGCAGGGTGACCCAAAAAAAAGAAAGAAAATCCCCAAAAAGAAAATACTTTCATCATCATTCAACACTTTCACCACACTCGCACATTATCACTGTTTTTGCAGAGATGCTCAGAATACAACAGTCTAGAAGCATACACATATAAAGATACACAACATATCCCTCCAAACTGCCAATATCCCAAACCCCTCCTTTAAAGTGCAGGCATTGTACTTCCCATTTCCAGGACTCAAGTCCGACTATATGAAAATTGCTAGAAATACTTTTTACAATCCAAAAAGGGACAACCAGCCTTATTCAACTAAAAATATGTTGGTTCTCCCTTACCATGAAAACTTGGTTGATATGCCTTCTCTTCTTAAGACTTTTAATATTAAAGTTGTATTCAAAAATCTTGATACAGTAAAAAAACTTTTGATAAAGAATTCCCCCCAAAATGCTGATGGATGTGTCTATAAGATTCCTTGTAAAATTTGCGATAAAGTTTATTACGGTCAAACTGGTAAAAATCTCGAACTAAGATTAAAACAACATAAATATAGCATTAGAACTGGACAAGATTCCAATGCTCTATTTATTCATGTAAGAGATTTTAACCATCCAATTGATTTTCAAAAAGTTGAGAAAGTAGTATCAAGCAAGTCCATGGTCGACAGGAATATAATTGAATCTTGTTTCATAAAAAGCAGTTTTGACAATAATATGAATATTTCCTTTGGTTTATATAAATTTGATCCATTTATAATTAATAGAATTTGGGAAGACTTTAATAATACACTGGACAAATAATAATTTTTAAATTTTCTTGGGTAGAATAGTTTGTGGGTGAGTTGTGCAAAGGACCTATCCAAGTTGGGTCGGCGTGCGTCAGGTGTTTAACCGTTGTGGGATCTGATAGTGAGGTGTTGGCCAGACCCCTTATATAGCTTCCTTGGATGCTTTACTTTCATAGTTCCTTGATAATGTGAGTAGTCACGAAAGCGCTTGGAATTTCTCTATTCTTTCAGAGTGGTTGTTTTGCATATTCTGAAATCACCTGTTTACTGTGATCTTATTGCATATATATATATATATATATATATATATATTTTTTTTTTTTTTTTTTTTTTTTTTCAACAAGTCGGCCGTCTCCCACCGAGGCAGGGTGACCCAAAAAAGAAAGAAAATCCCCAAAAAGAAAATACTTTCATCATCATTCAACACTTTCACCACACTCGCACATTATCACTGTTTTTGCAGAGGTGCTCAGAATACAACAGTCTAGAAGCATAAACATATAAAGATACACAACATATCCCTCCAAACTGCCAATATCCCAAACCCCTCCTTTAAAGTGCAGGCATTGTACTTCCCATTTCCAGGACTCAAGTCCGACTATATGAAAATAACCGGTTTCCCTGAATCCCTTCACTAAATATTACCCTGCTCACACTCCAACAGATCGTCAGGTCCCAAGTACCATTCGTCTCCATTCACTCCTATCTAACACGCTCACGCACGCTTGCTGGAAGTCCAAGCCCCTTACCCACAAAACCTCCTTTACCCCCTCTCTCCAACCCTTTCGAGGACGACCCCTACCCCGCCTTCCTTCCCCTATAGATTTATATGCTTTCCATGTCATTCTACTGTGATCCATTCTCTCTAAATGACCAAACCACCTCAACAACCCCTCTTCTGCCCTCTGACTAATACTTTTATTAACTCCACACCTTCTCCTAATTTCCACACTCCGAATTTTCTGCATAATATTTACACCACACATTGCCCTTAAACAGGACATCTCCGCTGCCTCCAACCGTCTCCTCGCTGCTGCATTTACCACCCAAGCTTCACACCCATATAAGAGTGTTGGTACTACTATACTTTCATACATTCCCTTCTTTGCCTCCATAGATAACGTTTTTTGACTCCACATATACCTCAACGCACCACTCACCTTTTTTCCCTCATCAATTCTATGATTAACCTCATCCTTCATAAATCCATCCGCCGACACGTCAACTCCCAAGTATCTGAAAACATTCACTTCTTCCATACTCCTCCTCCCCAATTTGATATCCAATTTTTCTTTATCTAAATCATTTGACACCCTCATCACCTTACTCTTTTCTATGTTCACTTTCAACTTTCTACCTTTACACACATTCCCAAACTCATCCACTAACCTTTGCAATTTTTCTTTAGAATCTCCCATAAGCACAGTATCATCAGCAAAAAGTAACTGTGTCAATTCCCATTTTGAATTTGATTCCCCATAATTTAATCCCACCCCTCTCCCAAACACCCTAGCATTTACTTCCTTTACAACCCCATCTATAAATATATTAAACAACCATGGTGACATTACACATCCCTGTCTAAGACCTACTTTTACCGGGAAGTAGTCTCCCTCTCTTCTACACACCCTAACCTGAGCCTCACTATCCTCATAAAAACTCTTTACAGCATTTAATAACTTACCACCTATTCCATATACTTGCAACATCTGCCACATTGCTCCTCTATCCACTCTATCATATGCCTTTTCTAAATCCATAAATGCAATAAAAACTTCCCTATCTTTATCTAAATACTGTTCACATATATGCTTCAATGTAAACACCTGATCTACACATCCCCTACCCACTCTAAAACCTCCTTGCTCATCCGCAATCCTACATTCTGTCTTACCTCTAATTCTTTCAATTATAACCCTACCGTACACTTTTCCTGGTATACTCAGTAAGCTTATTCCTCTATAATTTTTACAGTCTCTTTTGTCCCCTTTCCCTTTATATAAAGGGACTATACATGCTCTCTGCCAATCCCTAGGTACCTTCCCCTCTTTCATACATTTATTAAACAAAAGTACCAACCACTCCAACACTATATCCCCCCCTGCTTTTAACATTTCTGTCATGATCCCATCAGTTCCAGCTGCTTTACCCCCTTTCATTTTACGTAATGCCTCACGTACCTCCCCCACACTTACATTCTGCTCTTCTTCACTCCTAAAAGATGGTATACCTCCCTGACCAGTGCATGAAATTACTGCCTCTGTTTCTTCCTTAACATTTAAAAGTTCCTCAAAATATTCTCGCCATCTACCCAATACCTCCATCTCCCCATCTACTAACTCCCCTACTCTGTTTTTAACTGACAAATCCATATTTTCCCTAGGCTTTCTTAACTTGTTTAACTCACTCCAAAATTTTTTCTTATTTTCATTAAAATTTCTTGACAGTGCCTCTCCCACTCTATCATCTGCTCTCCTTTTGCACTCTCTCACCACTCTCTTTACCTTTCTTTTACTCTCCATATACTCTGCTCTTCTTATAACACTTCTGCTTTGTAAAAACCTCTCATAAGCTACCTTTTTCTCTTTTATCACACCCTTTACTTCATCATTCCATCATCATATATATATATATATATATATATATATACATACATACACACACACACAGCGAGAGAGAATCAATTTAAACATCTGGAAGGATATGCACGAGGTCACCCTTACTGGAGGAAATCTCTCCCACTCTTGCAGGAAACGTTACATTAAAGATCTAAGATAACACAAATAGACTAGCATATAACTACAATACGTATATAACTGGATAATATAAAAATCGCGAACAAGCGATACAAGATGCAAACAACCACGGGGGGAGTTGAGTAATAACTCATTCAACTTCCCCCGTGGTTGTTCTGCATAACTGGGTAAATAATCAGAGAATCCCTTAAGACGTGAAATTACAGGTTGCTACCCAGTAATCTGGGGCCCAAGCCTGGATAAACCTGCGCGTCGCCATCCACCCCCACTGAGGAGGCATGATCCCACGAAGAAGTCGTGTTGGGTTGAAGCCCAGCCCAGGAAAGGAGTAAGTGTGGTGTGCTGAGACCGCCAGTATGGTTGGGTCATCGTCCATGAGTTGAGCTGTCTGCTGGAAGTACCTGTGGATGAGAAACTTCTCACATTCCTGTACGTACAAAAATAAGCAGTTGAATGCGCAGCGCATGCTGCTTTTTAGCTGTAATCAATTTATAAATTGGCAAGTGTTCAGTGTATATAAGCTGTTTAACTTGAATGCTATGAAAACATGAGTATAAAAACTAAACAGGAAAAACTAGTAAGTCAGTATGATCTTACTGAATCAAGAAGGTCTAAGTTTAACACATCATACACAAATAACCCGCACATAGAAGAGAGAAGAGCTTACAATAACGTTTCGATCGGACCGAAACGTCGTCTTAAGCTCCTCTCTTCTATGTGCGAGTTATTTGTGTATCGTTCCAGTCACGGTATTGTGCCTTTTTTTATTTAACACATCATGTAGCCAGTTATAGAAATACAAACATGTACCTAAAAAGGAAATCTCTGCACATTTATATTAAGCAACGGGAAGAATTACTGAAAAAAAAAAACACAGGAGGATTTGTAGAAAAACGAAGACTGCAAGTCTAGTCCTATTAGTCTGAATGATCAACAAATTAAAAAAAAAGAAATGCAAAGGAAATACAAAGATCAAAGAACATACAAGTATTTTTTCTATAGCATAATTAGTCCGAAAACATGTTAGACGGATAAATATGGCAACAAGGGGAGAGCAAGAAAATAAAAAAATATCCCACAGCAACAAATGTTAAGATTTTAGCTAACACTGCTGCATAGATTAATGACAGCAACCATCATACTGAGCATAATATAACCCAATATAATACATAAAATCTTATTATGTGATCTTCATTTTTTACAGAGTTGCCTCGAAATTTGAGTTTTTTTTGTCGTATGACTCTTTCTGATTATAATTTTTTGATAATAATAATAATCGTGGTATGATCAAAAGCTCGACTCCGCTGAGTGTTATCGTATGACTAAGATTCGCGTCAGCAGAACATTTTGAAATTTATCCTGACAAATGAAGTACCAACAACCTTGGATACACCCACAGTGTATCATGTAACTAATAACAAGGACCCTAATGGAAATAAGTCACTCTGTCTGACTTTTTTGGGTCATCCTAGGTTCTCTACACATATGCTGCTATGTATGATAATTCTATGTAACTGTATTTGTGTATACCTGAATAAACTTACTTACTTACATATAAATGTAATCACAAGAACAGGCAAGTTCACACACATTTATTTGCTCACTCTCATAATGTCTTTCGTATACTCTTTTTTTCTGCTTTAATTCTTTTATCCAATCTGTATCTATGTCTGTCTGTCTGCATCTCTCTCTCTCTCACCAGAGAAAGTCCGGACTGAGGAGCACATCATCTTCCATGAAGATGACCTTGTCAGCGTGTGGGTACCAGGTGAAGGTGTCATTCACTGCACTCCGTGTCACCACAGAGATAAGCTGTGTCACGCTCTGTGTACTCTTGTCCACCACCGGTGTGTAGTACTTCCTGGTGGGAGGGGGACAACCTGCTATTATTATTACGATTATTATTATTAGTAGTAGTAGTAGTAGTAATGGTAGAAACAGTACTAGTTTGTTATTAGTATTATATATCACATGTCATATGCAAGAGAAAGCACTAAATTCTGAGGGGTCTACAGCTCTTGAGGAATGAAAGGTAATCACCTTTGTTGAAAGATTAGCTCCAATTCCTTAGATCAAGAGCCCTTCACAAGGTATCAAGGCATAACTCCTTGAAAACCATTTAGCATATATTGCAAAGCAGCAAGGATTTTCTATGACACTAAACATCAAGTTAGTATATTATTTTTACACTATTTGCATTAAACGTATTTGTGATATTTTCTGCAGTTGTCTTAAAAGTGATTTAAATTTTGATTTCCAACACCTACCTGAAGGGGATATTGAATAGTCGGGCGAGGTCCTCTGTGGCTGGGCAGTCACCCTCCAGCCTGATGAAAAATGGTGTCTGGGCCCCACCAGCCATCTGTACCAGCTGTAGCAGAACTCTGTTGAAAGAATATTGTACGTGAAGAAAAAAACAGGCTACACAACAAGGTTTTATTGGGACGTTCCTTGTGTTGAACTCTACTGTGTGAAACGCACCAATCAAAGCTCTTGTTTTCCCTCACTACTGTCAGCAGTACGCCATTTGGATCCACTGTAAGTATTGTCAAGTCTTGGTAAAACACATGTAGTGAAGGTATTAATTTAATGAAGAAAATCACGCTATTCAGTAGGTAATCACAGGATATTTTCTTTATTTTTTAGTCTCACTAGATGTGTTGGCAAGTTTTACCGCTGATCCATAATAATAAACTTTTGTAAAAATTCGTAGTTAACACAACACATTTGGATCTATAATAAATGAACAGCAACAAGAATTTCGGAATGTACTACAATGGCTGATTATCTTAATGCCTTGCAACATGTGTCAACCACAAGGCGGGTTACTGTGAACACGTCATGAAAATTAATATTTTGGGATTATATTAATTTTTAAATATTGGTATACCTGGAGGGTGTTTCGGGGGTCAACGCCCCAGCGACTCGGCTCATGACCAGGCCTTGCGGTGGATCAGGGCCTGATCAACCAGGCTGTTACTGCTGGTCACACGCAAACCGAGTACGCAGCACTTTATCTACACATATGTGCTACAAAATCAGGGAACTATATTATGTAATTACCGTGGACTCTTAAAAGTGAGAGACTTTGCAATCATCATTGTGGGATATTGCAACTAATTAATAATTAATGTATATGTAGGTATTTTGGCTTGTTTTACATTATTTACCAGGAGTTTTGTATTGGTTAATGTAATTAGCGATTTCGATGGTAAAGTATTTATTAAAAATATGCATAAAATATCTAAATGTAAAGTAAAAATTTTGAAAAATGTCGGTTATCGTAATAGTGTAGAAATGAAACTATACAGTACTAGATTTGACATAAAGAGCACACCTTATACTTCATGATGCGGCTGTGGACGCTGGGGCGGGTGACGACAGGGACAGCGAGTCCAAGCTTGAAGGTCGTGTTTCTCAACGACTCCATCTATATTATTGTACTAGTATCTATAAATTGAATATAACCCTCAGAATGTTCATTTTCATAAGAATAAGAGTATATAGTAGTATGTCATTATTGTCAGCTAGGCCTGTATACCTTGTACATGTACTTGTAGTAAATAAAGATATTATTATATTATTATTATTATTATTATGTTCAACCACGAGTCCTCTGCTACGTACCTGTACAAGTGGTAAGGATGCTTTGACGTTGCCACCACACACGGGATGCTCTCCTTCAGTGCCATTCTTGGCTGTAAGTGCCGTCACAAATTATTTTACACACGCATTATTTGACAAGGAAATGCATAGTAAAACTATAAGAAATTTACACACACCATACATATATATATATATATATATATATATATATATATATATATATATATATATATATATATATATATATATATATATATATATATATATATATATATAATATATTTATATATATATATATATATATATATATATATATATATATATATATATATATATATATATATATATATATATATATATATATATATATATATATATATATATATATATATATATATATATATATGCAATAAGATCACAGTAAACAGGTGATTTCAGAATATGCAAAACAACCACTGTGAAAGAATAGTGAAATTCCAAGCGCTTTCGTGACCACTCACATTATCAAGGAACAAATGAAGCCATCCTGTGTGACAGAGTATGATAGGGAGGCCATTATGTGTGGAGTATGACAGGGAGCCCATTATGTGTGATGGAGTATAACAGGAAAAACTATCCTATGTGATGGAGTATAACAGGAAAAACTATCCTATGTGATGGAGCATAGCAAGAAAGCTACCCTGTGTGATGAAGTATGATAAAAAATAAACATCATGCGCGATAGATATATTAGGAAAGCCTAGTTTGTTCTAAATTTAACCTAACAAAAATGTCATACCCGTGGTATAGCCTCGCACTTAGCTAGAGTATCAACAAGCCAATGCTGGGCATTAAGTACTGGAACCCGGGTTTGAATCCGGGACGAATGGAATGCTGGACGCTCCTTACACCTGTTGCCTCTGTTCACCTAGCAATACCTTGATGTTAGCTATCTGTAATGGATGACATGCTGAGAAAGAGGGTCAAAACAGTCCAGTGGAAAAAGTCTCTCAGGTTACCCTGCGTTACTGACTAAATAATCCGGGTTACCCTGGGTTACTAACTAAACAGTCCGGATTACCCTGGGTTACTAACTAAACAGTCCGGGTTACCCTGGGTTACTAACTAAATAGTCCGGGTTACCCTGGGTTACTAACTAAATAATCCGGGTTACTAACTAAACAGTCCGGGTTACCCTGAGTTATTAACCAAATAGTCCGAACACAATTTTGTTATCAGCAATAAGATAACTGGAGTGTAGACATAATAAGTGGTCCGTTAAAATCAATGTTACTGGCATGATCACTGGGTACAATTCTTGTCATGTTAGTCTAGTACAGCGGTTCTTAACCAAGGAGGGTTCTCCGCCCCCCCTAAAGAAGGTACCAGCTCGTCATCCAAAAACTGAAGCTACATCCATTCTCTAGGCGCTGAATGTCTCTTAAATGTAATAATAATGAAAAAAAAGTTCTCAGAAATAAACTGAAGTTTGAAGTTAGAAAAGAAAAAAATTAGGCGACATTTAAAAGTACCCCTTCGGAAATACCTTATTATAAATTATGATAATAATAATAATAATAATAATAATAATAATAATAATAATAATAATAATAATAATAATGAAAATAATACTACTACTTGGAAAAGACCCGGGCCGGGAGAATACCAGCGAAAAAAAAAATGTATACAGGTTTAAAATTTGTTTTAATACCTATTTTAGGGATTCAAGTATAAGATAAGATAAGATAAGATAAGATAAGATTTTGTTCGGATTTTTAACCCCGGAGGGTTAGCCACCCAGGATAACCCAAGAAAGTCAGTGCGTCATCGAGGACTGTCTAACTTATTTCCATTGGGGTCCTTAATCTTGTCCCCCAGGATGCGACCCACACCAGTCGACTAACACCCAGGTACCTATTTGCTGCTAGGTGAACAGGACAATAGGTGTAAGGAAACGTGTCGGAATTTCCCCCCGCCGGGAATCGAACCCGGGCCCTCCGTGTGTGAAGCGGGAGCTTTAGCCACCAGTGGATAGGTGAACTGTGCCATAATTACCTACAATCAGTCGAATGCTCTTAAAACCCAATAAACTATCAGATGAAGTACGCATGTGACTCACTGCTCTGAGAGTGGCAGATGGTGGGGTGAGAGGCTTCTCGCACCTACACAACTCAGGAAAGCCATCGTAGGTGTCGCAGAAGTGTCTCTGTTGTGTCATCCCCGGGCGGCTGTGCCACCTACACTGCAAGGCTGCATTGGGAGGAAGTGCAAAATAAACCCAATGAAAAGTAGGAGCGTTGTGGGTACAATAAGGAAACACTGTATCAACGTCCGTGGCCCCAGATTATTCAACATGTTACCAGAAGTTATGAGAAACACTGCTGGGACAAGTGTAGAAGTTTTAAGGAGTTTGAAATTGGACAAGTCTCTTCACCAGGTGCCAGATCAACCAGGCTGTGATGGATATGTAGGCCAACGAGCCGCCAGCTGCAACAGCCTGGTTGATCAGGCAAACACCAGACAAGCCTGACCCAAGGCCGGGAGTAGAAAAAATCTCGAAACTCATTAAAGGTCAGGGTGTGGGAATATAAGAACATATGAATGGAGGAACAATATAACAGGCTTACTGGCTCATACTTGGTGCGATCTTCTCAAATTCAACCCCTTACCTCTGTAACTTGCTCAGCTATCAAAACTTTGAGGCCCAGTCCCTGGACCCATTATGTACCTCTGTAATCTTTTGACTACCGCCCACAGGATGGGTATGGGGTGCATAATAAACATATTAAACTAACTCCCCTCTCGCAAACACTAGTCTAACTTATTCTCATAGCCTAAGATAGGTATAATGTTTGTCAGGAAACAGGACAAGTATTTCCTGATGCGGGTCTTAGTCATATATATGATGACCCATTGATGGAGCTTTTGGTCATGTGACCGAGGCCTTCCGCTGGCTTACCGGTCCACCTCTTTTAAAAATTATGGATATGATTATAACAATTTCTGGTATTCTCAGAGCCTAAGCTTCAACAGCTCTTTTCATCTATTATATTATTATACTCTTGGAGACGGGAGACAAATATGTGTGATTCGAGGAAAGGGAGGGGGGGGGGGGGTAGCTCCAAATGATAGAGGCTACCCTCCCTTTTTTGGATTAAACCTGATTACACAACCACCCTCTTCCATTCTGCAGATGCTACATGGCCCTAGCAGGTTTAGTGCTTCTCCGTGAATATAAAAATAAATAATTATATCTTATGATTATTATTAGTCAGTATTTTTTAATCATTATTATTATTACATTCGTGGGGAAGCGTTTAATCTATAAAGGTTTTACAGCACCTGGGAATGAAAAATAACAAGGTTTGATCCGGGAAAGAGGAGGGTAGTTCCAGTTCATCACACTGAGTCTTTCACCAGCTTCAAGTCACATTTTCCCTCCTAGACAGGCGGGACAAGGTGTCTCTAACATTCACCTGATTTTCATGTCCACCCAACAAGGTCATTGAATAAGGAGGCTGACAGGTAAGTACCCATGAATAAACACTTGTTAGTTTGCTATATGAACAAGCAGAAACATACACCAATGCCAGTTTGTTATGCTAACACGCATGTGTGCATAAACACGCTCATTTTTTTTTTTGCCACAGTAGAAAGCCTCCATGCAAAACTCGTGCTACACTTTCAAGTTCAGTCACAAACACAATGTTAAACATTCAGTAAAAAGTTTAAAAGCATTCACACTCAAAACTATCATTATATTCCTGGAGAGAAACTTTTTACTTAATAAGTTCCAACAAAGTCTGCTCGTGTATAAGAACTATTGTCACTAAACAACACTATCTGCCGACTAGGAGAGAACTTTCAAGCCACACAAGTGCGATGTATGGGTAAGCCTCCTTAAATCTGCTGCCATTGCTCACCTAGTAGTAATTATGTACCTGTGTGGTACATGAATGGTATACAATACCGACAAGATGAAGAATCAAGACACATGTGCAACATCTGGGTATTTGTAGATGTTTTGCCAATCAGTGGCTTTATCAATGAAAATTCAAGGACATAATGGGAAAACTGAAGAACTGTATACAAAGGACGAGGCAAAGCGTCTACAAAGATACCCAGGTGTTGTACGTGTCTAATTCTTCACCATATAACTGTGTGTTAGTGTTAATCAACTGTATAAATACACTGCTACTCACTTGGACGTGCTGGTACTACCACACTGAGAGCCAGTCCTTGGTGGACAGGACGCAGGACATCATCGTAGCTACTGAGAATATTGAGTGGCAGGGGCGTCCGTGTGACTATGGCCTCGTGAGTGACGTTACCGCTGACCACAGCCGCCCACGCTTCGCCCACGCCCACACTCGACAGGAACCTGCAGCCCAGGTCAAATAGGACAGCTTCTGCGGGACCCAGGTAGCGTGCGCCCTCTGGCTAAAAGAGGCAATATTGTTAGATGGGCAGCAAAAAGTTAAAACGGTAACCTAAGTTGAAGGCACAGATGGAGATTATATTGAACCAGGAAATAATATCCTTTGTAAAATGAAGCAGAGGAATGTCATATTCTGCCATATTTTTCACAGACAGGAGAGAAATGCTGACAAGAATTAATACAAGGGCTACATAACTTCACGAATTTACTAACCTTTCTAAGGTATTCGATGCAATGGACCTAGATTAAGAACACGACATTGTATATAGGATCTAGTGACCCACAGAGGACACTGACGAAGTAAGTACCGGCACATGGTGTACGAAAAGATATCTCCTAGAGGACCGATAGGCAGCAGTGTGCATAAATGGAGAGAAATCAGAATGGGGTCAGCTGATCGGATGAGGCATTCTAGTTATAAACGAAAACGTTGGAGGAAAAAATCAGGCAACTACATCAAAATATTTATCTGATTAATATTTATAAATATTACAAAATTTTGCGCTAAGCATAATACAAATGTAGAGTGAGTTGGAATTCCTTTGAATGACAGTGAAATTGAGTCTTGAAAGAGTGAAATGACTAAGGTAAATTAGATACATCGGCAGTGTGCTGTTATCCTAGTGTATATGATATAGCTACAAAGAGCTGCCATCGTATTCTGTGTGAACAGCAACATATTGGGAACACCCACAAGAGTGCGGCTACATTACTCTCTAAAAGTTAGTTATGTTTTCCTGTCAAATTCCATTACACAGGATTTGTTTTGTGTCGCCGCTTTAGCATGCACAGTAACCTAGAATGGTCTCAACTTTTTCTTCTGATTTCATTGTGTGATAACTTTCGAGCGACTTTAAACTGGCTTCAAAATTTCGAACGCTGGTATATGTTCGTAAAAAAGAAAAGAGGTTATTATTGCTGAAGAATGTAGTGCCCAACTAGCCAGTTTTAGAAGTTTGTAGTATCGTTGACTTGCCACCTTACATATCTATGAGATTGATAGAAAAGACAAACAATCCTGCCATAGTGCAAAACATTTAATAAGCTAAGGGAGAGATTAAAGTAAATTCTCATCGTGTATATGAGTTCATACACCGTGATATACACATCCACTTTTCGGTGTATATACACATATACAACATTCAGTTGTATATATATATATATATATATATATATATATATATATATATATATATATATATATATATATATATATATATATATATATATATATATATATATATATATATATATATATATATATATATATATATATATATATATATATATTTGCAACAAGTCGGCCGTCTCCCACCGAGGCAGGGTGACCCAAAAAAGAAAGAAAATCCCCAAAAAGAAAATACTTTCATCATCATTCAACACTTTCACCACACTCACACATTATCACTGTTTTTGCAGAGGTGCTCAGAATACAACAGTTTAGAAGCATACACATATAAAGATACACAACATATCCCTCCAAACTGCCAATATCATATATATATATATATATATATATATATATATATATATATATATATATATATATATATATATATATATATATATATATATATATATATATATATATATGTAGTGCCGAATAGGCAGAACTTGCCATCTTGGCTTAAATAGCAACGCTCATTTTGCCATATAGGACAAGTGAAAATTTGTGTATGCAATAATTTCGCCAAAATCATTCTGAACCTAACGAAAAAAAATATATGTCACTGTGTTGGTTTAGTATTAAATTATTGTAAACAAATCTAAAATATATTTAGTTGGGTTAGGCTAAAATAAATTGCGCTTGTTATAATAGGGTTAGGTAAGTTTTCTAAGTTCCTTTTGGTGCAAAATTATAAATTTTTACATTAACATTATTGAAAAAATATATCTTTAAACGTATAAGAGAAAATTTTAGAAAGGACTTAATTTTAAATGAGTTCTTGCTAATTGATCAACTGTACATATTCGGCACGACATATATATATATATATATATATATATATATATATATATATATATATATATATATATATATATACATATATACATGTATATATATATATATTTTTTTTTCAACAAGTCGGCCGTCTCCCACCGAGGCAGGGTGACCCAAAAAAGAAAGAAAATCCCCAAAAAGAAAATACTTTCATCATCATTCAACACTTTCACCACACTCGCACATTATCACTGTTTTTGCAGAGGTGCTCAGAATACAACAGTCTAGAAGCATACACATATAAAGATACACAACATATCCCTCCAAACTGCCAATATCCCAAACCCCTCCTTTAAAGTGCAGGCATTGTACTTCCCATTTCCAGGACTCAAGTCCGACTATATGAAAATAACCGGTTTCCCTGAATCCCTTCACTAAATATTACCCTGCTCACACTCCAACAGATCGTCAGGTCCCAAGTACCATTCGTCTCCATTCACTCCTATCTAACACGCTCACGCACGCTTGCTGGAAGTCCAAGCCCCTTGCCCACAAAACCTTTACCTCCTCTCTCCAACCCTTTCGAGGACGACCCCTACCCCGCCTTCCTTCCCCTATAGATTTATATGCTTTCCATGTCATTCTACTTTGATCCATTCTCTCTAAATGACCAAACCACCTCAACAACCCCTCTTCTGCCCTCTGACTAATACTTTTATTAACTCCACACCTTCTCCTAATTTCCACACTCCGAATTTTCTGCATAATATTTACACCACACATTGCCCTTAAACAGGACATCTCCACTGCCTCCAACCGTCTCCTCGCTGCTGCATTTACCACCCAAGCTTCACACCCATATAAGAGTGTTGGTACTACTATACTTTCATACATTCCCTTCTTTGCCTCCATAGATAACGTTTTTTGACTCCACATATACCTCAACGCACCACTCACCTTTTTTCCCTCATCAATTCTATGATTAACCTCATCCTTCATAAATCCATCCGCCGACACGTCAACTCCCAAGTATCTGAAAACATTCACTTCTTCCATACTCCTCCTCCCCAATTTGATATCCAATTTTTCTTTATCTAAATCATTTGACACCCTCATTACCTTACTCTTTTCTATGTTCACTTTCAACTTTCTACCTTTACACACATTCCCAAACTCATCCACTAACCTTTGCAATTTTTCTTTAGAATCTCCCATAAGCACAGTATCATCAGCAAAAAGTAACTGTGTCAATTCCCATTTTGAATTTGATTCCCCAAAATTTAATCCCACCCTTCTCCCGAACACCCTAGCATTTACTTCCTTTACAACCCCATCTATAAATATATTAAACAACTATGGTGACATTACACATCCCTGTCTAAGACCTACTTTTACCGGGAAGTAGTCTCCCTCTCTTCTACACACCCTAACCTGAGCCTCATTATCCTCATAATAACTCTTTACAGCATTTAATAACTTACCACCTATTCCATATACTTGCAACATCTGCCACATTGCTCCTGTATCCACTCTATCATATGCCTTTTCTAAATCCATAAATGCAATAAAAACTTCCCTACCTTTATCTAAATACTGTTCACATATATGCTTCAATGTAAACACTTGATCTACACATCCCCTACCCACTCTGAAACCTCCTTGCTCATCCGCAATCCTACATTCTGTCTTACCTCTAATTCTTTCAATTACAACCCTACCGTACACTTTTCCTGGTATACTCAGTAAGCTTATTCCTCTATAATTTTTACAGTCTCTTTTGTCCCCTTTCCCTTTATATAAAGGGACTATACATGCTCTCCGCCAATCCCTAGGTACCTTCCCCTCTTTCATACATTTATTAAACAAAAGTACCAACCACTCCAACACTATAGTCCCCCCTGCTTTTAACATTTCTGTCATGATCCCATCAGTTCCAGCTGCTTTACCCCCTTTCATTTTACGTAATGCCTCACGTACCTCCCCCACACTTACATTCTGCTCTTCTTCACTCCTAAAAGATGGTATACCTCCCTGACCAGTGCATGAAATTACTGCCTCTGTTTCTTCCTTAACATTTAAAAGTTCCTCAAAATATTCTCGCCATCTACCCAATACCTCCATCTCCCCATCTCCCCTACTCTGTTTTTAACTGACAAATCCATATTTTCCCTAGGCTTTCTTAACTTGTTTAACTCACTCCAAATTTTTTTCTTATTTTCATTAAAATTTCTTGACAGTGCCTCTCCCACTCTATCATCTGCTCTCCTTTTGCACTCTCTCACCACTCTCTTTACCTTTCTTTTACTCTCCATATACTCTGCTCTTCTTATAACACTTCTGCTTTGTAAAAACCTCTCATAAGCTACCTTTTTCTCTTTTATCACGCCCTTTACTTCATCATTCCACCAATCACTCCTCTTTCCTCCTGCTCCCACCCTCCTATAACCACAAACTTCTGCCCCACATTCTAATACTGCATTTTTAAAACTATTCCAACCCTCTTCAACCCCCCCACTACTCATCTTTGCACTAGCCCACCTTTCTGCCAATAGTCGCTTATATTTCACCCGAACTTCCTCCTCCCTTAGTTTATACACTTTCACCTCCCTCTTACTTGTTGTTGCCACCTTCCTCTTTTCCCATCTACCTCTTACTCTAACTGTAGCTACAACTAAATAATGATCCGATATATCAGTTGCCCCTCTATAAACATGTACATCCTGGAGCCTACCCATCAACCTTTTATCCACCAATACATAATCTAATAAACTACTTTCATTACGTGCTACATCATACCTTGTATATTTATTTATCCTCTTTTTCATAAAATATGTATTACTTATTACCAAATTTCTTTCTACACATAGCTCAATTAAAGGCTCCCCATTTACATTTACCCCTGGCACCCCAAATTTACCTACTACTCCCTCCATAACATTTTTACTCACTTTAGCATTAAAATCCCCAACCACCATTACTCTCACACTTGATTCAAAACTCCCCACGCATTCACTCAACATTTCCCAAAATCTCTCTCTCTCCTCTACACTTCTCTCTTCTCCAGGTGCATACACGCTTATTATAACCCACTTTTCACATCCAATCTTTATTTTACTCCACATAATCCTTGAATTAATACATTTATAGTCCCTCTTTTCCTGCCATAGCTTATCCTTCAACATTATTGCTACTCCTTCTTTAGCTCTAACTCTATTTGAAACCCCTGACCTAATCCCATTTATTCCTCTCCACTGAAACTCTCCCACCCCCTTCAGCTTTGTTTCACTTAAAGCCAGGACATCCAGCTTCTTCTCATTCATAACATCCACAATCATCTCTTTCTTATCATCTGCACAACATCCACGCACATTCAGACTTCCCACTTTGACAATTTTCTTCTTCTTATTCTTTTTAGTAATCTTTACAGGAAAAGGGGTTACTAGCCCATTGTTCCCGGCATTTTAGTTGACTTTTACAACACGCATGGCTTACGGAGGAAAGATTCTTATTCCACTTCCCCATGGATATAAAAGGAAAATTAATAAGACCAAGAACTATTAAGATAAAATCAAAGAAAACTCAGATGAGTGTGTATAAATAAATGTGTACATGTATGTGTAGTGTGACCTAAGTGTAAGTAGAAGTAGCAAGACATGCCTGTAATCTTGCATATTTATGAGACAGACAAAAGACATCAGCAATCCTACCATCATGTAAAACAATCACAGGCTTTCGTTTTACACTCACTTGGCAGGACGGTAGTACCTCCCTGGGTGGTTGCTGTCTACCAACCTACTACCTATATATATATATATATATATATATATATATATATATATATATATATATATATATATATATATATATATATATATATATATAAATATATATATACGTATATATATATATATACATATATATATATATATATATATATATATATATATATATATATATAAATATAAAAATATATATATATATATATATATATATATATATATATAGAAAAAAATATATATATATATATATATATATATATATATAAGCAGTATATCTCTTGTTGCATATAGAAAAGGTATATACCCCTCGGCGTATCTGTGCATATACACTTCTCGGTGTATATATATAGATGCATATCTCTCATTGTATATACACACCTCATGGAATACATATAGATAATATGTATATATCTAGAGTGAGGGAAGCGAGAAGAGGATCAAGAAATGCTCAGGTATGATAGAGGTGAGCTTGAGGGGAGAACTTACCACCAGCGCCAGCACCAGTATCCTGCCAGGCTGGAAGGAGGCCAGGGTCCTCCGTAGGACGTAGGCCTCTGAGGGCTTGGAGGTTGGGAGGGTCCTTGAGGCCAGGAGGAAGCCACTAGTCTGGTGAATGGCTACCACGTGCACGCCTCCACCTATCACGCCTACACTCTCCACCTCCAGCCGTCAAGCATGGGATAAAAATGAGATCATTGGAAGTAAGTCATTTTGATTTTATTGGGTTATCTTATTCAAATTACGCATGTTACTGGGTAAGACAACTGTAAAAATCTGAACTTCAGTAATGTACTTGAATAAACCTGCTCATTACAAATACATCACTACGACCCACCACTGACACTCTTACCCTTACTAACACCAACACCTGCCCTCACCATCACTTATTATCGCTTATCACCGTAACTCAATAGCAACATCATCTACATACACCAACACCATCACCGACCCACACCAACGACACTACATACCCACACCAACACCACTACCTACCAACACCTATCCACATCAGCACCATCACCTATCCACACACCAACATCACCACCTACCCACACCAACACCACCACCTACTACCAACACCACATCACCAACACCAAAGCTTGCTTAATCAGGCTTGACTCGCTATGTGCTATGAGGCCTAGTCTGGTTGTTGACGGCGAGGGCGTTGACACCCCCCCCCCCCCGTTAACATTCTTTACTTGTCAGGTACCCTTAACACCACCTCACCCAACACATCACTTTAACTCACCAGGTCACCATCAACATGTATAGTGAGGGAGGTGAGGTTGAAGGAGAGGTCGATACTCCTCCACACTGTGGCTAGTGACGGCCAACCTTAGACAGAACAACATGTAATACTTTATTGAAATTGTGAAGATGTTCGAAGAACAGACATGTTTATGATTTTATGGTCACATTGTTATTTATTATTCTTATTAATTATTGCTATTAATATTTATTATTATTATTATTATTTATTATTATTATTAATTATTATCATTATTAATTATCATTATTAATTATTACTATTAATTATTATTATTACTATTAATATTTATTATAATTATTATTCATGTAGCACTACTGAATCTGCACCAACAGCAACAACCTGGTTGACCAGGCAAGCACCAGACAAGTCTGGCCCATGACCGGGCTCTGGGAATAGAAAAATTCTCGGAACTCATCAAAGGTATAGTTCTACTATTACAAACTTCTACCTATACATATCCACCTATAACATAAACTACCTATAGATCTCTATAACAAACTTCATCCTATAGATCTCCACCTATAAACATTAACTATTCCTTAACACAACTCATTATAATTTTCCTACCTCTGGACTATCATTTTATATCAGTAGATATACTAACGTTTGCTTTGAATAGATCAGTTATAACTAATAACTATTGTACTATACCTCTCCATGTTGAAATTCCTTTGCAATGCTGACAATCTTATTTTGACAATATCACCTTTTACCCATAATTATAGGCAATAAATCTTATTATTGACCGTTCGTGTAATATCTGTCATAAAATATATGTAAAATTTGACATGTTGTAAAGAAATGTTTTCACACCTCCCTTATGGACACTTAAACAGTAGCATTTGTTTTGATGCTCTTCCTGCACACGATGTATAGCTGTCCATTAATTCAACTTTTATCATAGGATGAAGATACAAAATCTAATCAGGACTTTATATCTTTGAATAACTTCTGCTGCTGCTAGTTTTTTTTAACAATTATTTCTGTTTTATTCTAATCCACTGTGGGAGAACGTAGTTAAAGATGAGTTATGTAGCAGTTGAATACAACGGTAATTCTCCAAGCATACTTGAGCTCAATAACTCTTATGTAACAGATATCTGTAAGTGACACTGAAGAACCACACTTACCCCACACTACCTGAAGCAGCAGCATCACGATTGTGTTCATCTGAATGGGCGACCACTGGATGCTGTAGAAGATTGTGGGGAGGGGGGATGTGGCAGGATTTAACAGAAGGGTGCACTGCACTGTACTGGAAGGTTGGTTATGGATGTAGTGTGGAGGGGGAGGGGGAGGGGTGAAGGAAGTCTCTGGGGCTGTGAAGTAAGTGTTGAGTATGTGATGGGGGGAAAAAAGTGTGAAAGAAGTAGTGTGAAGTGAGATACCTGTGCTGTAAATGAGGTTGTGGCTGCTGCTGGCACTGTCAGGTGTGTGTGTGTGTGTGTGTGTGTGTGTGTGTGTGTGTGTGTGTGTGTGTGTGTGTGTGTGTGTGTGTGTGTGTGTGTGTGTGTGTGTGTGTGTACACTTAGGTTTCCTTCACATCAGCATCCACTCAGCGTCCTTGCTTCATCCAAAATACACTGTAAAAAAAAAAAAACAGTATTCCTGTTAGTGTAGGCACCCAGCTAAGAAAGATGAGACTAAAACAATCACAAACAAAACATAGACAAATGCAATCAGTAATTGGACATTTGTCGGCTTGACAAAGCTCCTGGAGAGCGAAACGTTGCCATAATAAAATGTTACATTAGTTGCACTTGTGTCCTTTTACCTAGCACTGTTATTTCTACATCTAATTTATTTTAATGACACTTTAAAATTGAGCATTATTTAAATAATAATAATAATAATAATGATGATAATAATAATAATAATAATAATAATAATAATAATAATAATAATAATAACAACACCGGTGTCCCTTCAAGATCATCGTAAATATATACATATAATTCGTTAAAAACAACTTGTTCAATTAATTACTAACAGCCGTAGGCTGGTGCTCATACTAAAAATTTTCTTTCCCGAGACTACAAAAAATAATAGTCAGAGTTATAAGTGATAATCACGTTTTAAGAGGGTTGGCGATTGGCACTGAATCCAGGGGATTGGAGCCAAACTCCCTCGCATCAAACCTGATTGTCTGCCTTTTTTTTTCAACCGCTGTATGGCCTTGCGGGTTAATGCTTCACATGAATATAATAACATTAACAATATGAGAGATAATTAAAGAGACAAGAAAAAAAAGAGATGTGATTGCTGCCTCGGAAGGTCAAGGAAGATGGGGGGGGGGGGGGGGTCAGTGGTCGATGTGGCCTTCAAACAACACACACACACACACACACACACACACACACACACACACACACACACACACACACACACACACACACACACACACACACACACGCACACACTGGCTAGAGTGGCCAGAAGAGCTCATGCATGCAGGGCAAATCTCCTGATCATGGGTGACTTTAACCACAAGGAGATCGATTGGGAGAACTTGGACTCACATGGGGGCCAAGATACATGGAGGGCTAAGATGATGGAGGTGGTACTGGAAAACTTCATGTGCCAACACGTAAGGGACACTACAAGAGAGAGAGGAGAGGATGAACCAGCAAGGCTGGACTTAGTATTCACCTTGAGTAGTGCAGATATCGAGGACATCACATATGAAAGACCCCTTGGGGCCAGTGACCATGTGGTTTTAAGCTTCGAATACACAGTAGAGCTACAAGTGGAGGGAGAAGCAGGAAGGCCAGGACGAATGAAGCCAAACTACAAGAAAGGGGACTACACAGGAATGAGGAACTACCTGAACGGGGTTCAGTGGGACAGAGAACTGGCAGGGAAGCCAGTTAATGAGATGATGGAATATGTAGCAACAAAATGCAAGGAGGCTGAGGAGAGGTTTGTACCCAAGGGTAACAGGATTAATGAAAAAGCCAGGATGAGCCCAT
>NC_091357.1:11553146-11575646 GCF_038502225.1 Cherax quadricarinatus
ACTTTTGTTCAAGTGTGAATTGGATAGCTAGTTCAACTGTAGATTCTGCACGTTAATATGTATGTGGGAGTTTGAATAAATTATTTAGAAACCAAGTTGATAAATGAGACACTTGTGCAACATCTGGGTATCTTTATTGTAGACATTTCGCCATCCAGTGGCTTTATCAATACAAATTCAAGGACATAACTGGAAGACAGTAGAACTACAAAAGATGAGGTAATCAGTCCCTCAGCCTTGGAGTTGGTGTGAAGAGCACCGTGTCTAATTTTCATGTCATATATTGCTTTGTAAAGCCTGGTGACTGCAAGAAAAGAGTCCTTCAAATCAATTCTCCACGCACTAGCACCACTTTAAAGTTATAATCCTTCCCAAAAGCCAGGGTACCTTGAACGCACCAAAGTACTCGCACTTGCTCATACTAGTCGCCATCGCAACTGGTACAACCATCAAAGGACTAACCAGGACAAAAGTGAAGAGCCTTGAACCAGTCAGTGCAAAATTACAACCTTATACTTGTCTGCACTGAACTACATATGACACTTCTCTGGCCATAACATCAACCTGTTAGGTCATCCTATAGCATTCTAGTATCCAAATCAGAAATTATTTGGCGGCCTAAATCAATGTCATCGGCAAACTTACTTTTTTCGCTATTTCTTCCCTCATTAATGTCGTTGACGTAGATAGTGAAGAACGAACGTTCCAAACACGATCCCTGTGGCACACCACTCGTATCAGGTCCCCGTTCCGATTTTTCCCCATTAATGCAAATTCGTTGCCTATCGGTTAGCCATGCCTCGACCCTGAGATAATTTCTCCTACGGAATTAGAAGGTGATGGCATTTGGTTTCCCAGGAAACAGTAGTGTCTCCTGACACGAGTCTTAATTAGGTGTTCCATTCAGTGGTTAATTAAGCATCCGTTGGTCAATCCTAGTAAAGTTTTCACCCTATAAAAAAGAGGGGGTCGGGTCACTAAATAGTGGTGGCTCGTGACTAGTATGAGTTTTGGAATACAGAAGTATTTGAGCGTGTTTATGTTGCACAAGGGAATACATTATTTTATAAGTACTACTGGAGGGACGTGGCGTGCACTGTGTGGTGCACCAGATAAAACTAAAGTAGGCAGCAGTTTAAATAATTAACATATCATAGATGATCTTTTATCATTTTCGTTGGAATCGACACAGGTAGAATTATTTTTTTTGGTAAAGGTAAGGAGGAGGCAATATGGCATAAAACGAATCACATGGAAATTTCTCCATCTAGACAAATCAGTTAAATATTGTTTTGCAAATTTTATGTAGCATTTTTTTTATTTCCACCAAAACTAGCCTAGCAACCTAACCTAACCTGCCAAAATTTACGTAAAATAATATCGTTTAATTTACTAACCCTAAGAATTTGCATAACTATCTTTCACTGTTTTCAGGCGACTCCGTAAAGCTGTATTATGATCCAGGACAGAAGCAAGGAATTTAATATAGATGAGTCCTATGTAAAGTAAATACGAAAACCAATAACAGATCACACGAACATTATAAACTGTTTTAAAATTTAGTGTCAGAGAGAGAGAGAGAGAGAGAGAGAGAGAGAGAGAGAGAGAGAGAGAGAGAGAGAGAGAGAGAGAGAGAGAGAGAGAGAGAGAGAGAGAGAGAGAGAGAGAGGGGAAAGGAGGTAGTACTGACAAAATATTATCACTGAGGCATATAAAATAGCCTTTAGATATATGGACGGAGAAACTAAAAGCGAAGTGCAATTCGTAACATGTAAGGCCAGGACTGCAACGCTGGTGTGATGTCCATCAATATAAAAAATTGTGGATAAAACACAAAACGTCCCAACACGAGCTAAAAGATGGATCACAGAAGTAAAATTAAAACACGAGGTGATTGCAAATATGTAATTACACACACTGTATACCACAAATATGTAATTACACACACTGCATACAACAAATATGTAATTACACACACTCTATACCACTTATGTCAGTCCAATGTTTAAGTATGTAACACCATACTGGAGCTCCAAGGTAAAGAGGGAGGGGAATTACGCGACTAGACCATGCCAGAGGGGAGAGATCTGAATAAGCTGAGGGTATAAGACAGCTCATGATAGATGACTGAGTTAGGGTAAAGTGGGAAGGAAAGGTGATATAATATGGTAGAAGGGGAGGTGATGGAAGGGATAGTGAGAGGGGTAAGTGAGGGGAGCGTGTATGTATACAGTAACCCATGGTAATGATGGTAGGGATCATGGTGGGGAGGGGGGATATGTTACTATACCAACACCATCGCGGTATTGTGTGTTGTCAGTAACTGCATACATTGCGCAGTACAGAGACAACCCCATCCTAACCTACACAAGTCACTTTAGCCCCACCTCCTCCTCCTCCAACCCCACATCTAATCCAATCATCCACTTTGTGAAAACTTTGCCGCCAACATTTGGAAAATCATCAACGTGTTTGAACCTCGTGGGGCCGCGGGTTGACTCAGGCGAGAAGCAGGCAAGAGAATCCTGCAGGCATACGGACGCTGTGTACGACAATCAATAGCCTGCCTCCAGAAGATGTGTGGTGGCGATAGCACGCTGCAACATCGTCCACCCGCCCCCCTTCCACGCCGCCCACCGCCCACACCCGGCGAAGTGCAGCTCCCAGGGACAGGTTGTGGAGCAGCGCCCCCAGCCATAACGTCGCCTCGGAGCTCAGTGCCACACCCACGGTCAACACCAGTCTGGCAAGAAGCGTGGAGAGCCGCGCTCACTACCATAATACTGACCTCGCATCACCAAATGGACAAGTGAACCTAATGTCTGAAACTGTGCTACTGACAAGTGAACCCAATGTCTGAAACTGAGCTACTGACAAGTGAACCCTATGTCTGAAACTGTGCTACAGACAAGTGAACCCAATGTCTGAAACTGTGCTACTGACAAGTGAACCCAATGTCTGAAACTGTGCTACTGACAAGTGAACCCAATGTCTGAAACTGTGCTACTGACAAGTGAACCCAATGTCTGAAACTGCGCTACTGACAAGTGAACCCAATGTCTGAATCTGTGCTACTGACAAGTGAACCCAATGTCTGAAACTGCGCTACTGACAAGTGAATCCAATGTCTGAAACTGCTACTGACAAGTGAACTCAATGTCTGAAACTGTGCTACTGACAAGTGAACCCAATGTCTGAAACTGTGCTACTGACAAGTGAACCCAATGTCTGAAACTGCTACTGACAAGTGAACCCAGCGTTTTAAACTGTACTACTGACAAGTGAACCCAATGTTTAAAATTGATACTGACAAGTGAACTCAATGTTTTAAAATATACTACTGACAAGTGAACCCAATATGTTAAACTGTTACCTACAAGTGAATCCATTGTCTTAAACTATGCTACTTATGGTGTTACACTGCTACTTACGAACAGATCCAACATTTTAAAAGTGCTGCTGACGAACAGATCTTAAAACAGTACTTACGAATACATCCATCTTAAAACAGTGCTGCTTACGAATACATCCATCTTAAAACAGTGCTGCTTACGAATACATCCATCGTAAAACAGTGCTGCTTACGAATACATCCATCGTAAAACAGTGCTGCTTACGAATACATCCATCTTAAAACAGTGCTTACGAATACATCCATCTTAAAACAGTGCTTACGAATACATCCATCGTAAAACAGTGCTGCTTACGAATACATCCATCTTAAAACAGTGCTGCTTACGAATACATCGATCTTAAAACAGTGCTGCTTACGAATACATCCATCTTAAAACAGTGCCGCTTACGAATAGAACCATCTTAAAAGTCTTGCTTACAAATAGAACAATTTTAAAAGAGTGCTGTTGCGAATAGAACCATTTTAAAACAGTGTTGCTTACGAATAGAACCATCTTCAAACTGTGTTGTTACGAATAAATACATCTTAATACGGTGCTTAAAATATATATATATATATATATTCTTTGGGGGAAAGGTTCCAAACTCATAAGAGAAAGAAAGAGTAACCATCGCCTAGACAGCCACAGGACTTCCATCATAGCTCTGATGCTTCCTCAGGAGAACGTGGTTCTGGCAGGTGTTTTACAAGTATTAAGGGGATGGTTTTGGTACAGATGAGTGTTTGCTAAAGTGAATCAAGTGAAATGAAATAAAGGGAATGGATCAAGTGGAATGAAATAAGGGGATTGAAACTAGTGGAATTAAACACGGAAATGAAACAAGCTGAATAAAATACGGGAAATAAAACAAATGTAATGAAATACAAGTAGTGAAACAAGTGGAATGAAATACGGGAGTGCAGAAAGTGGAATAAAATACGGGGAATGAAACAAGTGGAACGAAATACGGGGAATGAAAAACGAGAGACCCAGAACGAGTACACTTCTCGACAGACTGAAGACATGCACGCATGTAGGTGTGGGCGTGGGTGTGCATTTTAGAGTGGGCGTGAATACTGCCGCGAGCGTGGAGGCTTGAGAGTAACCAGGGAGGAGGAGTATACTCACCCACTACCATGTGCAGCAACGATGACGCCGTGGCCACCGTGTGTGAGTAGTTACAACTGTCATTTAGCGCCAGGTGACACTATGTCACATGGTAGAGTAATTTGAGCCATTTTCTGACAATTCATTTTCTTAACTAAAATACCCAATTTACCTCTCGTGTCTCAGCGCTAGGCTTGTATCATTTAATGGTGTGTGTGTGTGTGTGTGTGTGTGTGTGTGTGTGTGTGTGTGTGTGTGTGTGTGTGTGTGTGTGTGTGTGTGTGTGTGTGTGTGTGTGTGTGTGTGTGTGTCGTTTAGTTTGTACAACATGGTAGTTTATCAGAGATGAGCTTGTCACAGATGGTAGTTTGTATCACAGATGGTTGAGTCACAGACGGTTTTTTGCACCACAGATGGTAGATATTACAAAAGATGGTAGCTTTCGTTATTGAATGGTAGCAGATAGTAGTCTGTATCACAGATGGTAGCTAGTGTCACAGATGGTAGCTTGTAATACAGGTGGTAGCTTGCACTACAGATGGTAGCTTGTGTCATAGATGGTACATTGTTTTCTCTTAAAAAAGGAGAGGGTCACCTCCAATTAGCCAGTATATTAAACTGAAGAGGTAGGTCCAAAAAGCAAGAAGGAAAGATCAAAAGAAAATATGAAAGTAAAGTTGCGATGGAATCAAAGACAAATTTTAAATGATTTTTTTTCAGGTGCATATTAATAAGATTAGGGAAAGGATAGGCCTACTTAAATTCAACGCATGTAAGCTAACAGTTGGTGACAATGATCTGTGTCATTATTAACACTTATTTCCTCTGTTTTTACGCTAAGAGGATACAAATGAAATTCCATAGATCAAAATCGCTAGTGACACGGTCATCAGAGAACTACAGGAGGTCCTGAGTTGGTACTCCCGTAGTTGCAATCGTCTTGTTTGTATATTATGTCTGTAGTAAACGATAACTCAGGGCCTCCTACCTCAAGCCAACTAAAAATATATTTAACCACAAAATAACAACTGGCAACGAAGTAGCTCATTAAAATAAGGCAGAGTCCAAATGTGAACGTTGACGAGTGGTGGTGAGAGTGGGTAGGGCACTATTATTATAATTATGGGGGAGCGCTAAACCAAGAGGATTATACAGCGCATGTGGGGGGGGATGGAAGGTATTCAGGCTCAATTCAGGGAACTGGAGCACAGATCCAATTCCCTAGATCAAGAGCACCTCACCAGCATCAAGGATCCACCCATGAGGTTTGTGGGTAAGGCAACACAGCACTATCCATCAGCGAAGCCAACTTGCCCCAACACACTCGCCCCTCACAAGGTCACTAATTACACTAGGCAAGCGTAAGATTACTGACATTAGTCTCGTGCAGCGTTTATTGATATGATTTAATGAGTTTAATTCTTTAGGGACGCAGTTATTTCACTGAGTAATGTTTCTTTGAAGTGTGTGTACTCACCTATATGTGGCTGCAGGAGTCGAGTCACAGCTCCTGGCCCCCGCCTCTTCGTTGGTCTCTATTAGGTCAACTCCCGGGTCCAAGAGCCTTACCGTACCTCTTATGGGTCCTTCCTCTACTATTTCACTCTCCAGATTGTTCCACTTCCTGATAACTTGAAGGCTGAAGAAATACTTCCTAACGTCCCTAAGACTCATCTGAATTTTCAACTTTAGCTGTGCCCTCGTGTTTATATTTCCCATCTCTGAAACTGTGTGTGTGTGTGTGTGTGTGTGTGTGTTTATGTTTTGTTCCCGCTCCGCAACGCACACGACTCAAATATGTATGTCACCACATACACGACTCAAACATCATGTATGTCACCACATACACGACTCAAACATCATGTATGTCACCACATACACGACTCAAACATCATGTATGTCACCACATACACGACTCAAACATCATGTATGTCACCACATACACGACTCAAACATCATGTATGTCACCACATACACGAAGCCAATAGCTCGGAGCTAAATGGTAAAAAGAAAAAAAAAGTATTTTGGTTTACGTTAATTTTCGTTTCATTGTCTTTGCTGCTTGAAGAAACATTGTTTTGTAATATTTTCACAATTTCTGATTTTTTTAAATATTTTTTTTTTTACGAAATTTCAGTTTTTTTCACTAACGTAGTACAGTATAGTCTTGTAAACTGCCACGGTTTTTGTTCAAACCTGCAGTTTGTAGTTTCGTAGTGTTGAGCCTATTCATAAGAATCCTGCAAGCTCAGTATGATTATGTTCATAGGGGAACGCTCAAGACTAACGTCTTGGGTTGAATAGTATGTCTTAAAGGGACCGGTTCATCACAACTTTATAGTCCACCGTGATGTTGAGTTAGTATACATACAAACTTTACCAGTTCATCACAACTCTCATTAACTGTGATGTGTGTGTTGGTATACACGCAACCTTTACTAATGGCTGGTCATGATCCAGCAGAGTAGTGTGTGGTTGACCATCCTTTTTCCATGCACTAGTTCACCTCTTCCTCTTCTCTCTTTCCCTGTTCCCTCACTCTCTAAATTCCTGTTTCTTCGCTCTTCCCTGACTCTCTCCCCAGCCCTCTTTTTCTTGTCCATCAGCAATAATTATTATAGTAGCAATGATACAAATACGCGGCCTGTTATGGCATACTGACGGAATGAGGTGAAGCTTGGCCATCTGCCCGTAAGCTTGCCTGGGCCTGGGCAGCCTAGCCCGGATGGTTTAAGGGAAGTCATATGACATACACTAACGGTCAGAGGCGTCCACATATGGGTGGACACCCATATGTGTCAAGAATTGACAGTCCTGGCGAAAACTGAAGTGGAAATCCACAAGAATCTCCAGTTCTGCTGGATGTTATATCCTAGACCAAATGCCAATATTCAAAAGATGAGCAGTGGATGGTGTGTCGGGGAAGTGGGTGTTATGTGGGTGAGAATGAATGACTGGTGAGTGGAATGCTGGTGGGGTGTGGGAGGGTGAGTCAATAAATAAGCGAGTGTGGTTGGTTACTGGGGTTTGAAGCTTATCGACTACACTATTGTCATTAAGGATGCACCACGATACACGAATACTTTAATCCCTAGAAAAGATATTAAACTGTTAGCATATATACACTGAGAGAAATACACTTCTCAGTGTATAAAAGCTGAGAGAAATACACTTCTCAGTGTATATACACTGAGAGAAATACACCTCTTGGTGTATATACGCTGAAATACACCTATCGGTGTATATACTCTAAGAGAAATACCCATGTCGGTGTGTATATCCTGTCACGAGTGTGGAGTCAACATGTGTACAAGTGGAAGTACGGAAGGGTTGAAAGTGCTCAGGTGGAGAGGGGGTTAATGTGAGGATGTGAGGAGAGGGGGGTTAGTGTTGAGGGAGGGATAGAGGAGGGAAGGGGTTAGTGTATAAATTCTTCAGCAACAGCTCCTAACCTCAAATTTCTTACATAATCAACATACCTAACCAAGGAATTGGGTGTCGAGGAATTCCCTGTCGACTAATTTAGGCTTGGAACTTGAAGGTTGGGCGGGCGTCGCGTCGCCCAGTAAGGAAGGATAAACAACCTGAATGGGTGACCAGGTTGACAAATATCTCTTGGCAAGGCATAAATCAGTCATTCACAAACTTCCTGTCTACAACTCAGGTATACCAATACTTATGTGGATATACCGTGTATACTTGGTATATCGGACAGCGAAACACACAGAGCCCTAAATAGGTCGGTCTGTGTCGCTATTTAAAGCGATATAAACTTGAAAAAACCTTATTTATGGCAAAATAGATTTGTAAAGCTGTATTTAGGCGATATAGACTTTATATAGTCTTATTTATGGTGATATAGTCTTGATAAAGTACTGGCTAAAACATTGTGTAGTTTTAAAAATAGGTTGGATAAATACATGAGTGGGTGTGGGTGGGTGTGAGTTAGATCTAACTAGCTTGTGCTACTAGGTCTGATGCCGTGACCTGACTAGGTGGGTTATTGGGCTAATCCGGGGGGAGGGGGACATGGACCTGCTTCGCATGGGTCAGTAGGCCTGCTGCACTGTTCCTTCTTTCTTATATTCTTATATAGTCTTGATAAAGTCCTGGTTATAGTGTTACAGTGTTGATAACACGCTAGTTATGGTGATATAGTCTTGATAAAGTACTAGTTATGGTGATATAGTCTTGATAAAGTACTAGTTATGGTGATATAGTCTTGATAAAGCACTGGTTATAGTGATAGTCTTGATAACACGCTAGTTATGGTGATACAGTCTTGATAAGTACTAGTTATGGTGATATAGTCTTGATAAAGTACTAGTTATAGTGATACAGTCTTGATAAAGTACTAGTTATAGTGATACAGTCTTGATAAAGCACTGGTTATAGTGATAGTCTTGATAACACGCTAGTTATGGTGATATAGTCTTGATAAGTACTAGTTATGGTGATATAGTCTTGATAAGTACTAGTTATGGTGATATAGTCTTGATAAAGTACTAGTTATAGTGATACAGTCTTGATAAAGTACTAGTTATGGTGATATAGTCTTGATAAAGTACTAGTTATGGTGATACAGTCTTGATAAAGTACTAGTTATGGTGATATAGTCTTGATAAGTACTAGTTATGGTGATATAGTCTTGATAAAGTACTAGTTATGGTGATATAGTCTTGATAAAGTACTAGTTATGGTGATCCAGTCTTGATAAAGCACTGGTTATAGTGATAGTCTTGATAACACGCTAGTTATGGTGATATAGTCTTGATAAGTACTAGTTATGGTGATATAGTCTTGATAAGTACTAGTTATGGTGATATAGTCTTGATAAAGTACTAGTTATAGTGATACAGTCTTGATAAAGTACTAGTTATAGTGATACAGTCTTGATAAAGCACTGGTTATAGTGATAGTCTTGATAACACGCTAGTTATGGTGATATAGTCTTGATAAGTACTAGTTATGGTGATATAGTCTTGATAAAGTACTAGTTATAGTGATACAGTCTTGATAAAGCACTGGTTATAGTGATAGTCTTGATAACACGCTAGTTATGGTGATATAGTCTTGATAAGTACTAGTTATGGTGATATAGTCTTGATAAAGTACTAGTTATGGTGATACAGTCTTGATAAAGTACTAGTTATGGTGATATAGTCTTGATAAGTACTAGTTATGGTGATATAGTCTTGATAAAGTACTAGTTATGGTGATATAGTCTTGATAAAGTACTAGTTATGGTGATACAGTCTTGATAAAGCACTGGTTATAGTGATAGTCTTGATAACACGCTAGTTATGGTGATATAGTCTTGATAAGTACTAGTTATGGTGATATAGTCTTGATAAGTACTAGTTATGGTGATATAGTCTTGATAAAGTACTGGTTATAGTGATAGTCTTGATAAGTACTAGTTATGGTGATATAGTCTTGATAAGTACTAGTTATGGTGATATAGTCTTGATAAAGTACTAGTTATAGTGATAGTCTTGATAAGTACTAGTTATGGTGATATAGTCTTGATAAGTACTAGTTATGGTGATATAGTCTTGATAAAGTACTGGTTATAGTGATAGTCTTGATAAGTACTAGTTATGGTGATATAGTCTTGATAAGTACTAGTTATGGTGATATAGTCTTGATAAAGTACTGGTTATAGTGATAGTCTTGATAAGTACTAGTTATGGTACGTTTTTATATGAAAATGTCAGCAGCTGGATATGAAAAATATTTGTGTGAACGGGAGGTAAACAATAGATTGACTCAGGTGTAAACATAAGAAAGAGTATTTGTCTCATCGTATATAGGCTAAGAGTTTACTTTAAGCTCTATTTTAGGTATTAAAGTGTTCTCGTCTGGTGATGCAAAGATTACGTGCAACCTTAATGACACTACTGGAGCCCATAGGATTTAAACCCCATCCCCCATAAACTAACCAAAGGTGTCAACAAACATGACTAACGAAATCGTAATAACACGATTGCAAACAAACCATACCCCGGCCGGGATTGAACTCTATGACCGCGGGTTCGATCCCGACCGGGGTATGGTTTGTCAACAAACATGACAAAGGTGGTGTCAGAAAATACGACAAATGTCAGCAAACATGACAAAGGTGTCAGCAAACATTACAAGTGTGTCAGAAAACATTAGTAAAGGACCAACAAGAAAAAAGTTATTGTAGCTAAAGCGTCAAGACAACCAAATATACTACGATTAGGGTTACTACGACTAAGGTTACTACGACCAGGGTTACCACGAACAAGGTTACCGCCGGGGTTACTATCACCAGGGATATTACCACTATTGCTACGACAACCAGGTTTACTACAACCAGGGTTACGACGACCAGGGTGACGATGACCAGGGTTAGGACGACCAGGAGTCCTATTTTATCTAGGTGAAGTGGTAAAATAGTGAGTCATTAAGCTTAAGGACTGGCGGAATCTCAGTCCACCGCCAGCTGAGGCAGACGCACTCCCACACTGGCTCACTGATTTGTCCCTCTTAATATTTGATCACCCTTTCAGCATTGATGACTCACGCGGTACTCACGTACCTGTATTCAGTGTGGCCGTGGGTATTCTTTATTCGGCCGTACAACGATCTTTACACCAAACTGAAACTCATAAAGACATGAACGTGTGAATCGAACTGGTGACCTTTAGATCATACTCTCACAAGCAACCAGTTATGCCAAGAACAAGTTCACAACAGTTACAACCTGAACTCTCACTTTCCTTTCTGGTATGTCGCTGTCTTACCTAGTGCCTCACTCACTCTTTCTGTTACCACACATCCTCGCTAGAGTGACACTCTGCTACCACACATCCTCGCTAGTGGCACTCTGCTACCACACATCCTCGCTAAAGTGACACTCTGCTACCACACATCCTCGCTAGAGTGACACACTGCTACCACACATCCTCGCTAGAGTGACACTCTGCTACCACACATCCTCGCTAGAGTGGCACTCTGCTACCACACATCCTCGCCAGTGACACTCTGCTACCACACATCCTCGCTAGAGTGACACACTGCTACCACACATCCTCGCTAGTGACACTGCTACCACACATCCTCGCTAGAGTGACACTCTGCTACCACACATCCTCGCTAGTGACACTGCTACCACACATCCTCGCTAGAGTGACACTCTGCTACCACACATCCTCACTAGAGTGACACTCTGCTACCACACATCCTCGCTAGTGACACTACCACACATCCTCGCTAGAGTGACACTCTGCTACCACACATCCTCGCTAGAGTGACTGCTACCACACATCCTCGCTAGAGTGACACTTTGCTACCACACATCCTCGCTAGAGTGACACTGCTACCACACATCCTCGCTAGAGTGACACTGCTACCACACATCCTCGCTAGAGTGACACTCTGCTACCACACATCCTCGCTAGTGACACTCTGCTACCACACATCCTCGCTAGAGTGACACTCTGCTACCACACATCCTCGCTAGTGACACTCTGCTACCACACATCCTCGCTAGAGTGACACTCTGCTACCACACATCCTCACTAGAGTGACACTCTGCTACCACACATCCTGGCTAGAGTGACACTCTCCTACCACACATCCTCGCTAGAGTGACACTCTGCTATCACACATCCTCGCTAGTGACACTGCTACCACACATCCTCGCTAGTGACACACTGCTACCACACATCCTCGCTAGAGTGACACTCTGCTACCACACATCCTCGCTAGAGTGACACTCTGCTACCACACATCCTCGCTAGAGTGACACTCTGCTACCACACATCCTCGCTAGAGTGACACTGCTACCACACATCCTCGCTAGAGTGACACTCTGCTACCACACATCCTCGCTAGTGACACTCTGGTACCACACATCCTCGCTAGAGTGACACTCTGCTACCACACATCCTCGCTAGTGACACTCTGCTATCACACATCCTCGCTAGTGACACTCTGCTACCACACATCCTCGCTAGTGACACTCTGCTAGCACACGTCCTCGCTAGAGTGACATTGCTACCACACATCCTCGCTAGAGTGACACTCTGCTACCACACATCCTCGCTAGTGACACTACCACACATCCTCGCTAGAGTGACACTCTGCTACCACACATCCTCGCTAGAGTGACACTCTGCTACCACACATCCTCGCTAGAGTGACACTCTGCTACCACACATCCTCGCTAGAGTGACACTCTGGTACCAGACATCCTCGCTAGAGTGACACTGCTACCACACATCCTCGCTAGAGTGACACTCTGCTACCACACATCCTCGCTAGTGACACTACTACCACACATCCTCGCTAGAGTGACACTCTGCTACCACACATCCTCGCTAGAGTGACACTCTGCTACCACACATCCTCGCTAGAGTGACACTGCTACCACACATCCTCGCTAGAGTGACACTGCTACCACACATCCTCGCTAGAGTGACACTGCTACCACACATCCTCGCTAGAGTGACACTCTGCTACCACACATCCTCGCTAGAGTGACACTCTGCTACCACACATCCTCGCTAGAGTGACACTGCTACCACACATCCTCGCTAGAGTGACACTCTGCTACCACACATCCTCGCTAGAGTGACACTCTGCTACCACACATCCTCGCTAGAGTGACACTGCTACCACACATCCTCGCTAGAGTGACACTGCTACCACATATCCTCGCTAGAGTGACACTCTGCTACCACACATCCTCGCTAGTGACACTCTGCTACCACACATCCTCGCTAGAGTGACACTCTGCTACCACACATCCTCGCTAGAGTGACACTCTGCTACCACACATCCTCACTAGAGTGACAATCTGCTACCACACATCCTCGCTAGAGTGACACTCTGCTACCACACATCCTGGCTAGAGTGACACTCTCCTACCACACATCCTCGCTAGAGTGACACTCTGCTACCACACATCCTCGCTAGAGTGACACTTTGCTACCACACATCCTCGCTAGAGTGACACTCTGCTACCACACATCCTCGCTAGAGTGACACTCTGCTACCACACATCCTCGCTAGAGTGACACTCTGCTACCACACATCCTCGCTAGAGTGACACTCTGCTACCACACATCCTCGCTAGAGTGACACTCTGCTACCACACATCCTCGCTAGAGTGCCACTCTGCTACCACACATCCTCGCTAGAGTGACACTCTGCTACCACACATCCTCGCTAGAGTGACACTCTGCTACCACACATCCTAGCTAGAGTGACACTCTGCTACCACACATCCTCGCCAGTGACACTCTGCTACCACACATCCTCGCTAGAGTGACACTCTGCTACCACACATCCTCGCTAGAGTGACACTCTGCTACCACACATCCTCGCTAGAGTGACACTCTGCTACCACACATCCTCGCTAGTGACACTCTGCTACCACACATCCTCGCTAGAGTGACACTCTGCTACCACACATCCTCGCTAGAGTGACACTCTGCTACCACACATCCTCACTAGAGTGACACTCTGCTACCACACATCCTCGCTAGAGTGACACTCTGCTACCACACATCCTGGCTAGAGTGACACTCTCCTACCACACATCCTCGCTAGAGTGACACTCTCCTACCACACATCCTCGCTAGAGTGACACTCTGCTACCACACATCCTCGCTAGAGTGACACTCTGCTACCACACATCCTCGCTAGAGTGACACTCTGCTACCACACATCCTCGCTAGAGTGACACTCTGCTACCACACATCCTCGCTAGAGTGACACTCTGCTACCACACATCCTCGCTAGAGTGACACTCTGCTACCACACATCCTCGCTAGAGTGACACTCTGCTACCACACATCCTCGCTAGAGTGACACTCTGCTACCACACATCCTAGCTAGAGTGACACTCTGCTACCACACATCCTCGCTAGAGTGACACTCTACTACCACACATCCTCGCTAGAGTGACACTCTGCTACCACACATCCTTGCTAGAGTGACACTCTGCTACCACACATCCTCGCTAGAGTGACACTCTGCTACCACACATCCTCGCTAGTGACACTCTGCTACCACACATCCTCGCTAGTGACACTCTGCTACCACACATCCTCGCTAGTGACACTCTGCTACCACACATCCTCGCTAGAGTGACACTCTGCTACCACACATCCTCACTAGAGTGACACTCTGCTACCACACATCCTCGCTAGTGACACTCTGCTACCACACATCCTCACTAGAGTGACACTCTGCTACCACACATCCTCGCTAGTGACACTCTGCTACCACACATCCTCGCTAGAGTGACACTCTGCTACCACACATCCTCGCTAGAGTGACACTCTGCTACCACACATCCTCGCTAGTGACACTCTGCTACCACACATCCTCGCTAGTGGCACTCTGATACCACACATCCTCGCTAGTGACACTCTGCTACCACACATCCTCGCTAGTGACACTCTGCTACCACACATCCTCGCTAGTGATACTCTGCTACCACACATCCTCGCTAGTGGCACTCTGATACCACACATCCTCGCTAGTGACACTCTGCTACCACACATCCTCGCTAGTGACACTCTGCTACCACACATCCTCGCTAGTGACACTCTGCTACCACACATCCTCGCTAGAGTGACACTCTGCTACCACACATCCTCGCTAGTGGCACTCTGATACCACACATCCTCGCTAGTGACACTCTGCTACCACACATCCTCGCTAGTGACACTCTGCTACCACACATCCTCGCTAGTGGCACTCTGATACCACACATCCTCGTTAGTGACACTCTGCTACCACACATCCTCGCTAGTGACACTCTGCTACCACACATCCTCGCTAGTGACACTCTGCTACCACACATCCTCGCTAGAGTGACACTCTGCTACCACACATCCTCGCTAGTGGCACTCTGATACCACACATCCTCGCTAGTGACACTCTGCTACCACACATCCTCGCTAGTGACACTCTGCTACCACACATCCTCGCTAGTGACACTCTGCTACCACACATCCTCGCTAGAGTGACACTCTGCTACCACACATCCTTGCTAGTGACACTCTGCTATCACACATCCTCGCTAGTGACACTCTGCTACCACACATCCTCGCTAGAGTGACACTCTGCTACCACACATCCTCGCTAGTGACACTCTGCTACCACACATCCTCACTAGTGACACTCTGCTACCACACATCCTCGCTAGAGTGACACTCTGCTACCACACATCCTCGCTAGTGACACTCTGCTACCACACATCCTCGCTAGTGACACTCTGCTACCACACATCCTCGCTAGTGACACTCTGCTACCACACATCCTCGCTAGTGACACTCTGCTACCACACATCCTCGCTAGAGTGACACTCTGCTACCACACATCCTTGCTAGTGACACTCTGCTATCACACATCCTCGCTAGTGACACTCTGCTACCACACATCCTCGCTAGAGTGACACTCTGCTACCACACATCCTCGCTAGTGACACTCTGCTACCACACATCCTCGCTAGTGACACTCTGCTACCACACATCCTCGCTAGAGTGACACTCTGCTACCACACATCCTTGCTAGTGACACTCTGCTATCACACATCCTCGCTAGTGACACTCTGCTACCACACATCCTCGCTAGAGTGACACTCTGCTACCACACATCCTCGCTAGTGACACTCTGCTACCACACATCCTCACTAGTGACACTCTGCTACCACACATCCTCGCTAGAGTGACACTCTGCTACCACACATCCTCGCTAGTGACACTCTGCTACCACACATCCTCACTAGTGACACTCTGCTACCACACATCCTCGCTAGAGTGACACTCTGCTACCACACATCCTCGCTAGTGACACTCTGCTACCACACATCCTCACTAGTGACACTCTGCTACCACACATCCTCGCTAGTGACACTCTGCTACCACACATCCTCGCTAGTGACACTCTGCTACCACACATCCTCGCTAGAGTGACACTCTGCTACCACACATCCTCGCTAGTGACACTCTGCTACCACACATCCTCGCTAGTGACACTCTGCTACCACACATCCTCGCTA
Organism: Cherax quadricarinatus; assembly: GCF_038502225.1. NCBI lineage: Eukaryota > Metazoa > Arthropoda > Malacostraca > Decapoda > Parastacidae > Cherax > Cherax quadricarinatus. The sequence goes on from NC_091357.1 coordinate 11,569,692, forward strand.
GTGACACTCTGCTACCACACATCCTCGCTAGTGACACTCTGCTACCACACATCCTCGCTAGTGACACTCTGCTACCACACATCCTCGCTAGTGACACTCTGCTACCACACATCCTCGCTAGTGACACTCTGCTACCACACATCCTCGCTAGTGACACTCTGCTACCACACATCCTCGCTAGTGACACTCTGCTACCACACATCCTCGCTAGTGACACTCTGCTACCACACATCCTCGCTAGTGACACTCTGATACCACACATCCTCGCTAGTGACACTCTGCTACCACACATCCTCGCTAGTGACACTCTGCTACCACACATCCTCGCTAGTGACACTCTGCTACCACACATCCTCGCTAGTGACACTCTGCTACCACACATCCTCGCTAGTGACACTCTGCTACCACACATCCTCGCTAGTGACACTCTGCTACCACACATCCTCGCTAGTGACACTCTGCTACCACACATCCTCGCTAGTGACACTCTGCTACCACACATCCTCGCTAGTGACACTCTGCTACCACACATCCTCGCTAGAGTGACACTCTGCTACCACACATCCTCGCTAGTGGCACTCTGATACCACACATCCTCGCTAGTGACACTCTGCTACCACACATCCTCGCTAGTGACACTCTGCTACCACACATCCTCGCTAGTGACACTCTGCTACCACACATCCTCGCTAGAGTGACACTCTGCTACCACACATCCTCGCTAGTGACACTCTGCTACCACACATCCTCGCTAGTGACACTCTGCTACCACACATCCTCGCTAGTGACACTCTGCTACCACACATCCTCGCTAGTGACACTCTGCTACCACACATCCTCGCTAGAGTGACACTCTGCTACCACACATCCTTGCTAGTGACACTCTGCTATCACACATCCTCGCTAGTGACACTCTGCTACCACACATCCTCGCTAGTGACACTCTGCTACCACACATCCTCGCTAGTGACACTCTGCTACCACACATCCTCGCTAGAGTGACACTCTGCTACCACACATCCTCGCTAGAGTGACACTCTGCTACCACACATCCTCGCTAGTGACACTCTGCTACCACACATCCTCGCTAGTGACACTCTGCTACCACACATCCTCGCTAGTGACACTCTGCTACCACACATCCTCGCTAGTGACACTCTGCTACCACACATCCTCGCTAGTGACACTCTGCTACCACACATCCTCGCTAGTGACACTCTGCTACCACACATCCTCGCTAGTGATACTCTGCTACCACACATCCTCGCTAGTGACACTCTGCTACCACACGTCCTCGCTAGTGGCACTGATACCACACATCCTCGCTAGTGACACTCTGCTACCACACATCCTCGCTAGTGGCACTGATACCACACATCCTCGCTAGTGACACTCTGCTACCACACATCCTCGCTAGTGACACTCTGCTACCACACATCCTCGCTAGTGGCACTCTGCTACCACACATCCTCGCTAGTGACACTCTGCTACCACACATCCTCGCTAGTGACACTCTGCTACCACACATCCTCGCTAGTGACACTCTGCTACCACACATCCTCGCTAGTGACACTCTGCTACCACACATCCTCGCTAGTGACACTCTGCTACCACACATCCTCGCTAGAGCACCACGAACGTTCTTTTACGCTAACATTTCTGGTACTGAGGAGCATACACGTGGATACATGGACAAGTGAATACACTGACATGTAGATACATTTACACGTGGATACATGGATACATAGACACGTGGATACATCAACAAGTGCATACAATGACACGTGTATTCATGGACAAGTGGATACATTTACACGTGAATACATGGACACCTGGACACGTGAATACATAGACACGTGAACTTCAGACACCTCCACACTGGTACGCAACAATTTTATTAATTATATCCACGGGAAAGCGCAAAACCCGCAGGGGGTCAGGCAGCAACTGAGGAATGGAAGGTCATGAGGGTTGATCTAAGGAATGGGAGCTCTAATTTCTTGGATCAAGAGCCCTTCACTATCATCAAGGCACCCATCCCTTCCCTCCATATTAATCGTTATTATCATTATAATCACTATTATTAATAATAATCCTTGCTATAACTATTATAAGCGCTAAGCCCGTAAGGGCCGTACAGCATCAGGGGAATGGGAGGCAGAATCCGTCCAAGGGCAGGATGAATCCAATTCCTTGGATCAAGATCCCGCCCCCTGAGAAGTGTCGAGTCTGAATAAATTATTTTATTAAACAGTGGTGAGTGCGCAACAATATTGATAAACTTGTACACAATCTAAGTCAATAAAACAAGATACTTCTACATAAATCCGCCATTTACACTCATAAATTTCTACATATATTCATTATTTGCATTGATAAATACTTCTACATAAATCCACGATTTACATTGAAAATACTTCTACAAAAATCCATGATTTACATTCATAAATTTCTTTATAAATCCATGATTTACATTGATAAATATTTATACATAACCTATGATTTAAACTGATAAATCCGTCTACAAAAATCCGGGAGTTACATTTTTTTTTCTCATTGAAACCTTCAAAAACAGCCTCTTGTCTTACTTGTGATTTGTTTTGGGAGCTTTCTTACTCCTGCGGCCTGGCCCGGGGTAAGAGGTCTAGGCCATCCTGTTGATTGCCTGGTCGACTAGGCTGTTGTTGTTAGTGACCCGCTGGCCCACAAAGGCTGAAAAGCTTGTTGGAGTTCGATTTTCTTCGTACAACTTAGAGAGAAATTTATGGCGGTCTCACGCCAGCAACTTAACAAGTTAAAATATTTAGAGCAGGAAGAACCAACTGCTTCGGAAGGTGATGGGACAATTACTGGTCCCACAAAACCTGCTTTTACTCTCACACAACAACTTTTATTGTCAACTTTTAATGTCATACATCCACTTTTTGGTGCCTTACGCCCACTTTTTAGTGCCATATATCCATTTCTTAGTGTTATACACCCATTTTTTAGTGCCATACATCCATTTCTTAGTATAATACACCCACCTCTTATTGCCATACATCCACTTTTCAGTGCCATACATCCAGTTCTTATTGCCATACACTATTAATCTTTTTTTAGTATTACGACGTACAAAATACTGAGATTAATTATATTTTTATGACAAGGTTGGCAGGACGAGTCTGAGAGGCGGGCCTCGGATACACGAGGACACGGCTGGAAGTTAAAATTTTTAACTATCACAGGGACGTTAGGAAGTGCTTCTTTAGCTTTAAAGTGACCAGAAAGTGTAACGGAGATAGCGAAGTGGTATTACCTGGAGTTTACCTGGAGAGAGTTCCGGGGGTCAACGCCCCCGCGGCCCGGTCTGAGACCAGTCTGACCGGTCTGAGACAAAATCCATATATAACTTTCAAAAGTGGCACCATAGTTGGCACCTGGTTGATCCACCAGGAGGCCTGGTCACAGACCGGGCCGCGGGGGCGTTGACCCCCGAAACTCTCTCCAGGTAAACTCCAGGTAATAGGGCTCCCGTAGCCAAGAGTGTCAACCTAGTGGTGGCCTGCGGAGGCGGGGCCTGGACTTTGTCCTCAACAAACAGGCGAGGAAAAATCCGTTTTCTTTAATCCCAAGAGCTTGTTTAGTTCCCTAAGCTCATTTTTAGTACCACAAACGTACAGACTGACTTTTAGTGGCACAACCCAAATTTTTAGGTACGAGGGCACGCAGGTGCTGCAGCGGTAGCAAAGATCATATTAATAACAGTAATTATAACAATTTACAACCTCGCCTTGACCCGTCAACAGGGCAGACTAAGCCAAAAGGAACAAAGATTTTGGCATAATTATTAATATAATATACACTGGGAAGCTCTAAATCGGTAGGAGTCAGGCAGCGCCTGGTGACTGGGAAGCAATCAGGTTTGATTTAAACTTTGAAGAAAGGGGTAGTATCTCTAATTCCGTGGATCAAGATGCAGCATCAAGGCATTTAGGAAAGGTCACCCACAAGACCATGCATAACGGCATATAAATAAGAATAGCAAAAAAAAAAAAAAAAAAAAGCACAATACCATACTGAAACAATACACAAATAACCCGCACATAGAAAAGAGGAGCTTACGACGACGTTTCGGTCCGACTTGGACCAGTGTGACCTTGTAAATGGTCGAAGTCGGACCGAAACGTCGTCGTTAGCTCCTCTCTTTTATGTGCGGGTTATTTGTGCATATAAATAAGAAATCTGATGTGTAGAATCACATAAACTCACGTAATATTAGATCGAACATTTTATATACGAGAATAAATCTTCACGTTTCAATATTTTCACGTTTCCTACATGTCTGGATTATTATTATTATTATTATTATTATTATTATTATTATTATTATTATTATTATTATTATTATTATTATTATTATTATTATATACATCGAGAAGCGTCACACAAGTCTTATGTTTGAACTGGTTTTGTCGAACAGAGACAATACTAAATAATCTGGAAGTACAATAATAAGGAACCTTTATATGAAGCGACTTCGGCAGTCTAGTCACCCAAAGCACTAGTCCTTGAAGTTATGTGCATCCACATAAAGTCATCGAGTAACTAGTGATTTGCCGTAAAGGCCGACAAACACCACCTTCAGGATTATTCTTTATTAAAGGACGCTAGCTAAATCCTATCGGGTTCTGCTTCATAAGCCTTTCGTTTATCCATGGGCTCTTGCGCTACCATCCACAGGATGAACATTGGGTGCATCATAACCAACTGCTTTGACGGCAAAATCTAAAAAAAAAAAAATCTATAGAACAAAAGCTCTGGTAATATGATAAGATCATAGATAATGGTACAAGTCGGACCGAAACGTGGTCATAAGTTTGAGTCTCCTCAGTGTGGGTTAAGTGTGTTGTTTCAACCACTGTATTGTGTCTATATTCTTCATCGTAGTTACTTCGTCAAGATATTCGTGAAGAAGCTGCCCCCGAACTTTCTCGTGGATATCAAGCTTTCTCAAGTATATGATAGACCTGAGAAACTTTGGATTCCTTGCTTTCTGATTTGTGTCACCTGACACGGCTTTGTCATAAGATGAAACCGTCAATGAAGTTGGCACTACAGTGGGGGCACAAGACACAACCACTAATTCCCAAATGTTGCACAAGTGTCTCATTTTTCAACTTGTCACCGCTAATAGACGGAGGATAAAGATGCATTTAGAGCTTCATCTAGCTTTGTTCATGTAATAAAGCTCTATCCAGAGCGAAACGTTGCCTATAATACAGTTTTATTCTTTAAGTGTGATTCCACCATTCTTGCTGGCAATGAGTTGATGTGCGCTGTATAGCCCTTGTGGCTTAGCGCTTCTTTTGATAATAATAATAATAATAATGAGTTGAGGTATGACGTAGATGACAAATAGTAAAAAACACAGCAAGAGGAATATAATTTGACAGGAAGGAAACAAATAGTGATGGTCTGTGAAGAGGTGTCAAAATGGATGCACGTGACAAGTGGTGTTCCACAAGGATCAGTACTAGGACCTGGAGTTTACCTGGGCCCGATGCTATTTCTTGTATACGTGAATGACATGACGGAAGGGAGAGTCAGAAGTAACCCTGTTCACAGATGTGAAACTAATGAGAAGACTACAAGCAGACGTGGACCAGGAAATGCTACAAACGGATCTGGACAGGCTGCAGGTTTGGTCTAACAAGTGGCTACTGGAGTTTAACTCAATGAAATGCAAAGTTTGAAGTTTGGGGGAAGGGCAAAGAAGACCGTAGATGGAGTACAAGCTTGGTGGACAAAGGCTGCAATCCACAGTCAAGAACGACCCTGGGATGAGTGTAGTACCGAGCATATCGCCTGAGGTGCACATCAACCAAATAACTGCTCCAGCAAATGCGCGTCTGGAAAATCTAAGACTAGCTTTTAGACATCTAAGTAAGGAGTCATTCACGAGACTGAATACCG
>NC_091357.1:11580646-11685646 GCF_038502225.1 Cherax quadricarinatus
AAACCTGACCCAAAGCTGTTATACAGCCACATCAGGAGGAAAACAACAGTCAAGGACCAGGTAATCAGGCTAAGGAAGGAAGGAGGAGAGACAACAAGAAATGACCGTGAAGTATGTGAGGAACTCAACAAGAGATTCAAAGAAGTGTTCACAGAGGAGACAGAAGGGGCTCCAGAGGGACGGAGAGGTGTGGCACATCACCAGGTGCTGGACACGGTACACACAACCGAGGAAGAAGTGAAGAGGCTTCTGAGTGAGCTCGATACCTCAAAGGCAATGGGGCCAGATAACATCTCTCCATGGGTCCTGAGAGAGGGAGCAGAGGTGCTATGTGTACCCCTAACAACAATATTCAATACATCTATCGAAACAGGGAGATTGCCTGAGGCATGGAAGACAGCAAATGTAGTCCCAATCTTTAAAAAAGGAGACAGACATGAAGCACTAAACTACAGACCAGTGTCACTGACATGTATAGTATGCAAAGTCATGGAGAAGATTGTCAGGAGAAGAGTGGTGGAGCACCTAGAAAGGAATGATCTCATCAACAGCACCCAACATGGTTTCAGGGACGGGAAATCCTGTGTCACAAACCTACTGGAGTTCTATGACAAGGTGACAGCAGTAAGACAAGAGAGGGGTGGGTGGATTGCATTTTCTTGGACTGCAAGAAGGCGTTTGACACAGTACCACACAAGAGATTAGTGCAAAAACTGGAGGACCAAGCAGGGATAACAGGGAAGGCACTACAATGGATCAGGGAATATTTGTCAGGAAGACAGCAGCGAGTAATGGTACGTGGCGAGGTGTCAGAGTGGGCACCTGTGACCAGCGGGGTCCCACAGGGGTCAGTCCTAGGACCAGTGCTGTTTCTGGTATTTGTGAACGACATGACGGAAGGAATAGACTCTAAGGTGTCCCTGTTTGCAGATGACGCGAAGTTGATGAGAAGAATTCACTCGATCGAAGACCAGGCAGAACTACAAAGGGATCTGGACAGGCTGCACACCTGGTCCAGCAATTGGCTCCTGGAGTTCAATCCCACCATGTGCAAAGCCATGAAGATTGGGGAAGGGCAAAGAAGACCGCAGACGGAGTACAGTCTAGGGGGCCAGAGACTACAAACCTCACCCAAGGAAAAAGATCTTGGGGTGAGTATAACACCAGGCACATCTCCTGAAGCGCACATCAACCAAATAACTGCTGCAGCATATGGGCGCCTGGCAAACCTCAGAACAGCATTCCGACATCTTAATAAGGAGTCGTTCAGGACCCTGTACACCGTGTACGTTAGGCCCATATTGGAGTATGCGGCACCAGTTTGGAACCCACACCTAGCCAAGCACGTAAAGAAACTAGAGAAAGTGCAAAGGTTTGCCACAAGACTAGCCCCAGAGCTAAGAGGTATGTCCTACGACGAGAGGTTAAGGGAAATCAACCTGACGACACTGGAGGACAGGAGAGATAGGGGGGACATGATAACGACTTACAAAATACTGAGAGGAATTGACAAGGTGGACAAAGACAGAATGTTCCAGAGATTGGACACAACAACAAGGGGACACAGTTGGAAGTTGAAGACACAGATGAATCACAGGGATGTTAGGAAGTATTTCTTCAGCCACAGAGTAGTCAGGAAGTGGAATAGTTTGGGAAGAGATGTAGTGGAGGCAGGATCCATACATAGCTTTAAGCAGAGGTACGATAAAGCTCATGGTTCAGGGAGAGTGACCTAGTGGCGACCAGTGAAGAGGCGGGGCCAGGAGCTTGGACTCGACCCCTGCAACCTCAACTAGGTAAGTACAACTGGGTGAGTACACACACACACACACAGGTGCAAGTAACAAGGGAAGGTACCACTAAGGCCACCGTAAATTCACAAATAAAATATTTTAAGTGGGCGCTGCGTGATAAAATATAGTACATGTTGAGCACTGGCTGCCAACTTTCTCGAGTTTGAGGAACCCTCTTTAACCTTAAGGAATTTCACTGAACCCCCCACACGCTAATATTTGTAATTTAAGGCTCGGTTAACCGAGACAATATATTATGACGGAAAAAAACACCGTTAGCTGCAATACTCAACAACGTTATGCAGTTATTACATTAAACCTGTTATGTGACTTTCACTTTTGTTGCGCTGCGCTCTTTTATTATTATTATTATTATTATTATTATTATTATTATTATTATTATTATTATTATTTTCATTCATGTGGTAGCTCTAAACTCGTAGGGGTTATATAGTACCTGGGGTAATGTGAGACATTCAGATACGATTGAAGGGAAGTATAGGTACAATTCATTAGATCAAAAGCCTCTAAACAGCATCGAGGAACCTCGATTTAAGGAGGTACATTCAGTAACTATGACACAGCTACCACTCTCAGCTGTCACATCATGATATCATCAATAGATACAAACCATTTAAAAATGCTTAACTAGAACTTTACTACCATGGATGATACTGTTATGTGAATAAATTTGATCTGTGTCCATAGGCTATGTGTTTATCAAGGACAGACTAGTGCTGCAAGATCAAGGACACACTAATATAAACGATGGGTGTAGACTTACAATAAACTGAAACTAGTGAATACAATAACGTAAAATGTATATAGAGTATAAGAACATAAGACTTGTTCACATTGTAGTTCATGTTCAACAGATAATGCACAACTCTTCACAAGATAGTCCTAGCACTACTATAACCAGCGTATTAAGGTAACTTGTTAAATTAGTGAAACCAAGTATACAAAAAATTATTCTCGTTATACCCGTATGGATAACGCTAGGAGACACAGTACACAGGTGTTCCTGTGACACCTGTCGCTAGTGTGTCACCCCGGCACTCTTAGTCACTAGTTGATTGTGTACCACACTAGCACTGAGTGAAAAGACGAGGGACAACAGTGGGACTATGTGTCAATTTTGACCCTACCAGCAAGGTGCAGTACGAGTACACTCAAGTCTCAGGTGTCCTGACTGGTGCCATACACCCACAATGGTGGTATGAAAGACGGACCACAACCTCCAACCTATTATTATTTACTAGTAGTCGATTCTAGGGGTCACCGCCCTTGCTGCTCGGTACCTTACCAGACCTACGTTAAGCAGTTATCCACGAAGGAGGACCAGTAAGTGGTTGTCTGATTTTTCCCTTCTAACTTTTCGTTTATGTTTCTAAATTTAATTTTTTCCATCTTGAACCCATTACTGCGATTCCTATCTTGGTTAGATACTTTTAGTGCGCTATTTACATCCCCTTTATTTATTCTTGTTTTCCATTTATACACCTCAATCATATCTCCCTTAATTCTACGCCTTTCTAGAGAGTGCAGATTCAGGGCCTTCAGTCTATCCTCGTAGGAAATATTTCTGATATATGGGAGCATCTTGGACATCCTCCTTCGCACGTTTTCCATCGCATTTACATCTATCCTGTAATACGGTGACCAGCATTGTGTACCATAATTTAAATAAGACATAATCAACGATATATAGAGTTGTAGAATAACCGGAAGACTCCTGTTATTTATACTTCTTAATATGATGCCAAGAATTCTATTCGCTCTATTGCGAACACTTACGCACTGCTGCCTGGGTTTTACATTACTGCTAACCAGAACTCCTAAATCTTTTTCGCAGATATTAAGATCTACATTACTTAGTTTATAAGTGTCGTGGCTATTTTTCTTTCCAACGCTAAGAACTTCGCATTTGTCTATATTAAACGAGATTTGCCACTTTTCCAACCATTGCATCAGTCTGTTTAGATCTTCCTGCAGCGCTCTAGTGTCCTCGTCAGAATGAATTCGACGGTCTATTTTGGTGTCATTGGCAAACTTGGACCATTAACTAGTTAATGGTCCAAGTTAATGGTCCAAGTCGGACCGAAACGTCGTCATAAACTTCTCTCCTATATGCGGGTTATGTAGTGTAACTCAGAAGCCACCACTAATACGTGGCTTCAAACTTTAAAAAATAAAAATTTGCCTCCAACTTCGACAACGGAGGAGAGTGAAACTGAAGTTATAGACGCACATTTACCAATTTTACATTTAAAATAGTGTGGGATTTTTATTCCATTTAAATCACGTTACAAAAATTAGTCTGCCCCTTCTGAACGGCTTCGATATTTAACAGATGACGATTCTCGATAGCACTCATTATGTGTAGTTTGTGTGTGGGAAAATTTGTCAATATACTAAATTATTTAAAAAATAAACTTGGAATCGTCGGAATATACGATAACTGGAGAATTCGTCTAATGATCAGTTTTAAATTTTCATCCCTTGTATGTTGTCTAGAAAGCAAACTTCCATTTATTATTGGCTGCATAAGTCCCAATCTTTCGGTTTTATTAAATAAATAGTGATATTGACTGTCATTCTTTTTTTTTTCTTCTTATTTGCCGGTATTCTCCCGGCCCGGGTCTTTTCCAAGTAGTGGTGACATGGCCTTGGCTCCCTATCTGGGGAGTGTCTCGAGACCTAAGTCTCCCATGGGAGGAGGTCATTCATTAACTATAGAATGCCTTTTCGGGTCGGCTTCAAACACTTTAGTGCTGGTGTATCTTAATGGGGAAGTATTTTTGTATTGAATTTCGGCTGGATTAGGACCAGTTTCAAGTGGTTAACTTTATATTTCCAGTTTGTGGGTAAGTTGCAGATTGTTGCAGCTGCGGTATTGTGACTGCTCCACATTACCCTGCGTGTGGGCACACATTATCTGCGTGTGGGCACACATTATCTGTGTGTGGGCATACATCTGTGTGTAGCCACTCACGTACTATTTGCAGACCCACCCTATACATCATGCCGATGACTGGTATTAAGCCTAGGTGCTCATACATTATAACTAACAACTGCGAGGTGTCTGTGATTACTGGTTGTTTCTCACACTGGAGACACTCACTTAGCAACCAGAAACACACCAGCTATCTCACCCCCATTTTGCTATGCTTATTTTCTTACAAGGTTCCCAACGTCAGTTTCTTAACTCTTCACGTGGACATATGAATGTTATTTTCTGAAATTTAAATTAGGTTAGATTTAATTAAACTATTAAAAACGTATATTAAACCAAAAATAAGTCAATAAAACGGTCGCAGTGCATCTGGCAATGTGGAAAATTGCATTTATCTGAATGTAACTAATTATGTACATAACAGTAAATGATAACAAAGATAATTATTATTTATCAATGTTACATAGACAAGTAGAAATTTGGGACACCTAGGTCGCAAAAAAATGTCCCCCTTCGATACCTACCACTGTCATAACCACAAGTTGCTCTGGACCTATTAATTAAATGAAATATACATACACCAGGAATACTGGTAAATATATAAATTTGTGGACTGTATATTAAAAAATGATTATATATAAATTCACATATACATAACAGAAGGAAAATATATCTTAATATCACTCACCAATTTGACTGGATATTAAGTTGTATCATACTCAGAAAAACCTCACTAACTAAATTTATGAAAACACTGGCCAGAATTATACACAAATCTAGAGAGCTTATCTGAGGTTCCTGGAGCTGTCTTGTCCAGTCGTCTGATATCTCAAGTTATGCAGGAATGCACATCCAACAATTTCGCCTCCTATTTGGGAGGTGTCAATCCAATTTTAACCTCTAGAGCACGAAAAATTCTTCCCATTATATTAACGTTGTATCCAATTCAAAACCAAGATGACGAGTCTCGTCTGCGCAGACGCAGGCTTTCCGTTTTCTATGACAAATATTATTAAATACAGTATGGCCATCTATTTACATATAAATACTGAATTTCTGGAAAATATATACAGTATTTTCCACAGGTAACGAGATTCTAGAATATAACTAGGAAACGTTCAAATCTGCAAGATTATCACTCGTAGCGAGACAGTAGGTTGTTTAGGGTAGTATTACCGACCTGTCACATGAGTGTGAAAAAATAGTCTGTTAAACACTGTGCACTGGCATGATTGGTGATCTTTTCTTTCTGTCTTACGAACACATAAAATGACAAATTTTCCAAACGTCAACTTACATTCAGTACACACCTTATTGTTCTGTGTTTTGTAATAATACTTATTAGTGTAGTGTTTCTTTTAGAATTTAGACTTGTTGAGAGACCAGGGAGCGAGGGATGATCTTGGAATCATTTTTTATACGTGGGTCCTGCTGTCTCGCTGCTCAACACGTTCTCACGTGTATAGCCGGAAACCAGCTGAGTTCGGAAATGTTTTTCTGATTCATTAATGTGATTTCCTAAAAAAAAATATCCAGTAGCAGCCACCTTAGAATGGTCGAGTACATATTGGCCTAGTAAATACTAGGCCAACATGTGCTCAACCGTTTCCGTCACCTGTGTCAAGGTGAACGGTGTGAACAGTTACGCAAATTTCATCAACAAGATATCAACATATCAGCGAGTGAATACTTGGCCCCACAGGCAATGACAACTCTCGTGAGCGGTGACAAATCTGTCGTCGAAACATTAACAATACGTTCAAATTTATATAGATATTTACATGCAAGTTCAGTTTATTGTTTTTTACAAATATATATTTGCTTACACTGGTTACATTTCAGTTTTGTCTTATCTTTTTACGATGATTGTAGCGGGAACAACGTTTCTGTAGGCGTACAACATTGCTTATCACCTCAATGTTAGGTGAGCTTGCCTGACATGTTCCAACATTGATTCCATTATTTTTTAGTAACCACTAGCTTGGGGTCGACTTCCTGCATGCTCCACTTCTACACTACATATTTAAAACTAATCGAACATTTACCCTCGGCTACCCTTTCCTGTAGCTCTGTGATAGAAGGATTGGTTCAAAACCCAAATGACCCACGTTCAGTTCCCGGAATAGCTCAGTAGGTGTAAGGGGACTTGACCATATGGTCAAGTCCCCTTACACCTGCTCCTCTTCACCTAGTAGTGGCAGTGTTAGTCGACTATTGTAAGTGGCAATCTAGGAAAGATTATCATTATATACATGGGGAATTGTAGGTTCCTGATCTCAGTTAGATCAGCTTATATGGGGAACTAGGGGTCTGGAAAGAATGTTTATCCTCCTAGTTACTACCATAGCTATAACACTATAAGTATTGTCGTTACTACTTAGAACAATCCCACGACACTGAATATTAACCAAAGATTTCTTCCTATTTCCACAGCCATGGCTAAACCGGTTCGGAAAGGCTTCTTAACAAGATACAAAAGTAAGTATTGTAAATTAACTTGTATGAAGGCAGACCTTTAAGTGGTTATCTGATTTTTTTCCCTTCCCGTGTGAAAGATATATATTCTCAAGGTACCTTTAGCACATTAAAGGTACACCTTTGGTGTACTTAAGGTTATTACTAAAGTACAGCTGCATTCTTATACAGTAAATGTCAGATCTGGTTTACTGTTAATTATTTACTTAAGTGTTATTATAATCAAGTGACATTTACTGTATAAGAATGGAATTATACTTTAGCGCACTAATTCAAGGGATACAGTTGAGAGAGAATAGCATGAATACTGAGGGAGACTGAATTTGGAAGAAATGACAAGACAATGGGCTACTAGACAGAGTGGAATATAACTTACAGTGAAACAAACCATACCACGGGAGGGGATAGAACCCGCAATCACAGTCATGAAACTCCGGACTGACGCGTTACCCCTTGGTATGGTTTGTTTGCAATTGTGTCATTATGATTTCGTGAGTCGACTTACAGTGGTGTGGGATGCAGTCATAGTTGTTGCTGTATACACAGCCAATACACACCTCTAATATGAAACAAGAGTCCAGCCGCCACAAGATGCTCACCTCTACTTCGACAAGGAAGCTTCTTCACCAGATACAGTTACAGCTGGGCAGAGACCGAAAAACATGTTATTATTCTTATTATATTCGTGGAACTTATTAAGACGCCGACTGTCAGCTTCAAGTGTCTGTTGATGTACTCGTTGCAACTGTTATCCTCGACTTTAGTGTGACTGATGCTGTTTTATTGTAGACAATTTGTATATTTAGGTGACCCCTTACCCCCAAGCACCCTGGTGAAGATTAGAGCCTCTTAGCCATGCCACCTAATCGATTACCATACTATCTAGGCCACTACGCCTTTGTAATGACAACCTTTGTATTGATGTGGAAACACAACCTATTGTAATAGTTGGCGAAACATCTCGTCAGTAAGATATCTAGGTGTTGTTCAGGTGTTTTAGTTACCATGGTATTGTATTCCATTAATGTAGTGATACCACGGAGGGTGTTTTGGAATAATAAGCCGACGAGTAAGATACAATATATAAAACGCAAACTTTTATTTAATTAAAAACAATGTTTCCCCTCAGTAAGAGGCTTTTTTTAAACAGGTTTGGTTTGCTCATTGTGTCTTATTACTTATTGTGTATACGTACAGGCCAATATCACAGCTATTTCATCATGACTCATAAAATCGTAATGACACGATTGCAAACAAACCGCAGTAGTGTGAAAATGCTCGGTGCTGCCTGGCAGATTATGTCAAGTGCAATATACCCAGATGTTGCGCAGGTGTCAAATTCATCATGAGGAGACAACGTATGCTCCTACTGTGTAACTATCATATAGAATATGGTAGCAGCACATCGGTGATATACCTAATTTTGATAAATAAATAAAAAATCCAGATTGTTTAACCAGCTCGGCTACAACACTTAACCACCGTCACTAGAGGTGACAACGGGGTCAACCGTGGCCATGGTTATGGCGTTCCAGCGTCAACCAAACGGTAGTAATGGTGATGACTTGGATCAATCCATCAATATTGTGTGGTACAGGCTAAATGGAATGTCTAAGATATCAATATAGGGATTATATATTACCCTCGTTCCTTTCTCCTTCCCGTCTTCATCTCTCTTTCCCATCCTTCTTTCCCCTCCCCTTCTCTCTTTCCCTTCCTTCTCTTGCTTCCCTGTTTATATTTTCCCTCTCTCCCTCTTTTCCCATCTATCCCTCCTTTCCCCCGTCCCCTCCCTTCCAAGCTTCCCCGCTTCCTCTTCCCTTGAAAGGCTCACCAGCGAGCGAACAGTTGCATAACAAAGGCTCGCTAACAAAGGTTCGCTAATAAAGGCTTACTAACAAAGGCTCCCTCTGCTGTCCTTGCACCACCTCATAACAAACGATGAAGCCGCATAAAAAAAAACTAATTCCTCGAACGCACAAATAAACAGCTCAATAACAGTGGTATGTTAGAAGACAGTTCCAACAACAACAAACTCATCACAAAAGTTGTGTGGAAAATTACATTTATCTGAATGTATCATTATGTACATAACAGTAAATGAAGAAAGATAATTATTATTTATTAGTTAGACAAGTAGGAATTTGGGACACCTAGGTCGCAAAAAATGTCCCCCTTCGATACCTACCACTGTCATATCCACAAGTTGCTCTGGACCTATTATAAATAAAAGATACATCACCAGGAATTCTGGTAAATAAAAATTTGTGGACTGTATATTAAATTAAAAAATGATTATATATAAACACATTTATATAACAGAAGGAAAATATCTTAATATCACTCACCAATTTGACTGGAGATTAATGTGTCATGTACAGGACCCCCCCTTTTACCTACATTTATGAAAAATTTACTGGCCAGAATTTAAACATAAATTAGACAGCTTATCTGAGGTTCCTGGAGTTGTCCTGTCCTGTCGCCTGATACTCAAATTATGCAGGAATGCACATCCAACAATTTCGCCTCCTATTTGAGAGGTGTCAGCCCAATTTTAACCTCTAGAGCACGAAAATTCTTCACATTAATCACTAATGTTCTGTTCAATTCAAACAATAATGGCGAGTGTCCTGCGCAGGCGCAGCTTCCCATTTTTTATGACAATTTTTTATTAAATACAGTATGGCCATCTATTTACATATAACTACTGTATTTCTGGAAAATATACACAGTATTTTCCACAAGTTGTATACTCTTCTGAAAAGTTTTATCATTTTTAATATTAATGCTATTATTTCATTATCTTTTCAGGGAATGTGAAATATTCGTTAAAAATTATAAGCATAAATGTATTTGGTAAAAGAATTACGCCATATAAGAATAAACTGAGGTTAATGTGAGAGAGCACCACGAAACAAGGAATCATCAGACAGCACGAGCCTAGTGTCATACTCTCAACAAACAACATTGTAGAAAATGCGTTTCAGAGCAAGCATTTATTGGGACATTTAGCTCTGTGTAGAGCTCTACATAAAATTGGTTTAAGCCTTGGTAATTAATACCGACAAATTGTGTGTTAGACGTGATCAAGGTCCCAGGACCGAAACATTTTCTGAAATGTCCTAGTGTTTGCTCACGTGTCTTTTTAAACCACATAAAACTCTACACAGCGAAGCTTTGCCCCCAATAAAAGGTTGCTCTGCGACGACTGTCTTCGCATAAAGCTGCGCCAGGCGAAGTCCCTGAGGGTGAATCACGTTCCACCCCCCCCCCCCGTAACACATGTGACGCTATAAGAGCTTATTAACTGGATTGTGCCACCTTACAGAACGCTTCTTGGGGTCGAACTGGCGCGAGGAATGGGTGGTACTACACGAAGACTCAACTCTGGAGTGGTACAAGACTCATGACGAGTCTGACCTCCTGGGTGCTATCGTCATTAAGGTACTCAGTTATACTCACTAACCTAGTTGTAATCATTTATTTGCACTTGCCTAGTTGTAGTCTTGCAAATTTTTAAGTCTAATATACACATCATACAATTATTTTTTTTACTGTGGTCTTGAGGGCACATGAAAAGTATACTATGTACATTTAACCTAAGATAACCCAATAAAGAAAAACCTTGTGACTTATTGCTAATGGGGGTTCTTCATCTAGCTATACTTACCTAATCACAGGAACTATATTTATGTAACCTTCCCTTTATTCCAACCTAGCGAGAGTTTATAAGCTCAGGCCTCCTTAACTGTTTACACATTAGTTATTAACTATGAATAAAAACAAATGTTATGAATAATGAATAAAGAACTTTTTCACATTTTTTTTGACAAAATACCACCCCTACCCTGTCAAATATTTGTCAGTTGTTGTCAATAAACATCAATATATATCACCCATGACTATCCGAAAATATATTTACGTCTCTTACCCCTCCAATATTTAATACCTTTCACCACCCTACTTGATACTGTTCACCTGTCACCACCCTGTCTGATATTGATCACCTGTCACCACCCTGTCTGATATTGATCACCTGTCACCACCCTGTCTGATATTGATCACCTGTCACCACCCTGTCTGATATTGATCACCTGTCACCACCCTGTCTGATATTGATCACCTGTCACCACCCTGTCTGATATTGATCACCTGTCACCACCCTGTCTGATATTGATCACCTGTCACCACCCTGTCTGATACTGATCACCTGTCACCACCCTGTCTGATACTGATCACCTGTCACCACCCTGTCTGATATTGATCACCTGTCACTACCCTGTCTAATACTGATCACCTGTCACCACCCTGTCTGATACTGATCACCTGTCACCTCTCTAACTGATACCGATCACCAGTCACCATTCTTTCCTGATATCCATCACCTGTCACCACTCTTGCCCGGATATAATAATGACAACTGTGTTTCCAAAGAAACTACATCATACTTAATCAGAGTTACACCAGCTGCTCTACAATGCATAACATCCACTCACCATTTTACCACCATACACTAACAATTGTTTACACCTAATGAAGGGTGTTGTAACCTAGTGTCATTTATAGGCCCTTATAAAATAAATCAAACTATGTAGTTCTTTAAACTAGACTAAGTTTCGACCACAATGTTGTGCATCTTGTGGACTTTGATTATTGTATATTTTGTATATAGTGACTGAAAATAAAGAATCTAAATCTAAGGTAAAGCGTATAATTAAGATTAGTTGTTTCGACCAGTCTTAAAACGAAGACTAAAATTAAGAATATATATATATATATATATATATATATATATATATATATATATATATATATATATATATATATATATATATATATATATATATTAGACGTGTGTATATAAAATTGCTTAATACTGTAATACAAGCTTTTATTAAAAATTGAGCATTGATAAAAACTATTAAAAATTTAATGTAGACTTGAACTTTAACATGAAGGGGATTAAAAACTAAACAGTGAAGTTGGGATGTATTATTGTTACAATCAAAACTAAGCTCTAAACCCACAGGTCAAACACTGCTGCAGTTATGATATAATAATGGTTGGAGATATGATTAAATTTAAAAAATACGGAACTTGGTGTAATTTATAACTTGAAAAAAAAGTAAAAATTTAATGCCATTTTAAAGTTACTAAAATAATTACTTTCGTTTGTATACATGGGGCTCACTTTTTTAAGTTTTTTGTTTGAATTCATTAAATTAATTTTTTTAGTCATCTCATAAGTTATTCCATTTGGCCATTTTATTTGCCTTTTTCTGTAGAGGTTCAGACGACCACGAGGACTATCAGTTGTGATGCCTGTGTGTTGTGTTACAGTTGTCCAGGAAGTGTCATAGGTCAGCATCACCATTACTATGTAAAGTTTCCAAGATGGAATAAACTGTAGCAAGTATATATGACATTTATATTTAATAAGTTTGGGGATTTGAAGAAGGGCATCGTGTGCTGCCTAAAATTTGAGTTGATGATGGTTCTGATAGCTTCTAGGTATGTGGTAGCAGCTGTGGTACAGAGCACTTCTTCTAGGTATGTGGTAGCAGCTGTGGTACAGAGCACTTCTTCTAGGTATGTGGTAGCAGCTGTGGTACAGAGCACTTCTTCTAGGTATGTGGTAGCAGCTGTGGTACAGAGCACTTCTTCTAGGTATGTGGTAGCAGCTGTGGTACAGAGCACTTCTTCTAGGTATGTGGTAGCAGCTGTGGTACAGAGCACTTCTTCTAGGTATGTGGTAGCTGTGGTACAGAGCACTTCTTCTAGGTATGTGGTAGCAGCTGTGGTACAGAGCACTTCTAGGTATGTGGTAGCAGCTGTGGTACAGAGCACTTCAGCCACGAAGGTCACTCAGCGCTCGTATCAGTAAAATAATAATATACATTACACACATTTAAATCAAAGATAAAAAATATACACACATTAAAAACAAAGATAAAATTACGTAAATAAAAACTATGAACATGAATAAAACGCTCAGCACAGGAACACAGGTGGGGGGTTGATCCCCCAAGCACAAATTCCTTAGTGAGGTATAGAGAAATGACCCTCCCCATTCTTCCTCGTTACACCACTCCCGTTGTTACATACTGACCTTCCCTCCCCTTAAATCCATCCCCTGTTGTTATATACTGACCTTCCCTCCCCTTAAAACCATCCCCCGTTGTTACATACTGACCTTCCCTCCCCTTAAAACCATCCCCTGTTGTTACATACTGACCTTCCCTCCCCTTAAAACCATCCCCCGTTGTTACATACTGACCTTCTCTCCCCTTAAAACCATCCCCCGTTGTTACATACTGACCTTCCCTCCCCTTAAAACCATCCCCCGTTGTTACATACTGACCTTCCCTCCCCTTAAAACCATCCCCCGTTGTTACATACTGCCCACCCCTTCCCTTAACACCATGCTTATGATCACATACTGATGGTCACTGGTTGTTACAGGAGGCGCCGGAGATGATGGCAGCTGGTCCCTTCGCCTGTTACGTTCCAGGTCGCCCTGAGCTGCCCAAAGGCACTGACCCCAACAACATGGTGGTGTTCGGCAACAAGACAAAGGACAGAATGCACTGGTTCATCTGCCAGAACGCTGACGACGTTAAGTGCGTGTACAACACTGAAAGCTGAGAGAAAGTGGTAACTTGTGCGATCAGAGGGGAGGCGGAGAGAAGCCAAGTGACAACTTGTAGGATCAGAGGAGAGGCGGAGAGAAGCCAAGGGACAACTTGTAGGATCAGAGGAGAGAAACCAAGTGACAACTTTTAGGATTAGAGGAGAGGCGGAGAGAAGCCCAGTGACAACTTTTAGGATTAGAGGAGAGGCGGAGAGAAGCCCAGTGACAACTTTTAGGATTAGAGGAGAGGCGGAGAGAAGCCCAGTGACAACCTGTAGGATCAGAGGAGAGGCGGAGAGAAGCCCAGTGACAACTTATAGGATCAGAGGCGGAGAGAAGCCGTGACAACTTGTAGGATCAGAGGAGAGGCGGAGAGAAGCCCAGTGACAACTTGTACGGTGAGAGTGGGGGCTGGGAGATGCAAGTGTGTGTTTGTAGACTGTAGAGAGACATATCAGTGTACATAACCTTTTATTATTATTATGTTTATTTACGGTGTTGATACAATATTTAACTTCATTATCACTGAGGAGCGCGCCGCCATTAGCAGGAAGATCGAGACTCGTTAATTACATGTCATGATTTTTTTTGTTTTACGTACTATTGCGATGCCTGGGAATCTATTACTGACGTATTTTTTCTTTGTGCCTCACTCAGCCAGTGGATGACAGCCATCAGTAACACAGTGAGTATTGTGCTCCTCAACGTTCATTAATTTTATATTCATGGGGAAGCGCTAAGTACGTAAGGGCTATACAGCGTCTGGGGAATGAAAGGCATTCAAGTTAACCCTGAGGAAGGGGTAGGTAGCTTCATTTCCTCAGATCAAGAGCCCTCCTAGATATAGGGTTTGTACTGTAAATGATACGAGTGTTATTTCTCAATTCTATATATTGTAGATAACTGGTTAACACAACCAGTCATCTACAATCCTGTCAGACACTGCAACTTCTTGGGATCTTAATACTTGGGAATTCTTCCCTTACCTAACCCTTGGGCACGACCTACTTCCACATTGGGCAAATGTGACACCACCTATGACTGCTGCACCTCTCCTACCTACGGTTTATAAGCTGCTTCTCCGCTGATATGCCGTATTCTACTCAAGATTGATGGACTGACCACATCGACTCAAGGTTGAGGGACTGATTACCTCATTCTCCTCCTGTTCTTCAAGCTTCTCCTGTGTATGGACTGATGAAGCAACTGTGTGGCGAAACGTTTCCTTAATAAAGATACCCATGAGTTGCACATGTGTCTAATTTATCAATTCTATATATGTATATATATACAGTATTTTTCATAATCGTTTTACATTTTCATATTTTTATTCTTTAATTGTAAATCAAATTAAACATTTAAACATTATAGATCACACTAATGCTGTACCATAGACATTTTTACGTGTTTCCCGTAAGCTGTTTGTCAAATATTAATGTTAATATAACACCCCCTCCCCACAGCAAATTCAAAATAATCTTAAATCATTAAATGAAATAATGTGTTGATTTTCTTGGCGTGTGCAGCTGCCCCCGCCACCTGAGCTGCCTAAACTGCCTCCAAGTGAGGAACTGAAGCTGGAGCCACCACCACCTTACAACTCAGCACCTACTGCCCCTCCATATAGTAAGTAGCTCTGTCATAATTCTCCCTCCAAACACATCTTAGGATACACCTCTATGTAATGACCTTTGTTTCTTAAATGGGGCATAAAATGTAGATGAGGTATTTTTTCGAATCGAAGACGACGAGAGCTGTCGTAATGTAGATGAGGTAAGCCAGCGGATATTTAGCCATGGCATGGCCACTTCCAAGCTTTGTCACCACGTGATAGTTTACTCGTGGCATTGTAGGATTACCTTGCTGTGGCTAATGAATATCGATGACCTAAAAAAAATGCCATTAGGGACTGCTCTTGTAATATTCAGCCTCAAAGTGGAAAAATAATTTATAAGAGCATATGGACACAGATCAAACAATTTACTGAGAATGAAGGACAAAATAAATATTTCCTATATTTTACACTACAAAGACACTGTAATTACAATCTTTCTCGGTACTACTGCAACCTAGTACAAGGAAGTATAATAAAGAATATAACAAAAACTACGATTTCATTATTGTTAATATATTCACGGGGAATTAAACCCGTACGAGTCAAACAGCGCCTAAGGAATGAGAGGAAATCGTGTTTGATCCAAAGTAGGGAAGGGTAGCTCCATATTTTTAAATCAAGAGCCCTTCACCAGCATCAAGATATATCACCCCCTTCCTTGAAGGATTTAGATTTCGAAGGTCCGGGAACGTTGACTGCTACCTATTGAGTCGCTGAAGATCTTTATCTATTTTTCTTTCCTTGAAAATAAATCGCAATATTTACGTTACATTACGTTACATTCTGGAGGTTAGCGCTAAGTGATAACATTTACCAGTATTATTGTGTTGGTATACTATCTAAGGCTTTTACTGATTAATAGATTCTCTCGCTTCAGATCCTGGAGGTGGAGGAGGTAGAGGGTATCCAACAGGAGGGTACGGTGGAAGAGGAGGATACAGTGGAAGAGGAGGTTACGGTGGAGGACCTGGTTACAGTGGAGGACCTGGTTACGGTGGACCTGGTTACGGTGGAGGACCTGGTTACGGCGGAGGACCAGGTTACGGTGGAGGACCAGGTGGAGCGGCAGTGTATGGCGGTGGAGGACCCATCATCCTGGACCGCCGCGACAATGGAGATTTCGGCGCTGGGATGCTGATGGGCGCAGCCATGGCCGGTGGCTGGGGGGTTGGGCTAGGTCTGGGCGTCCCGATCCGTATTGGGTACGCATACCCCGGCTTCGGTACTGGAAACACCACCACCCAAGTAAGACTTCTGAGTACTTCACCCTAAGAGGAATGATGATGCCCTCAAATTGTAAAATGTTCTCGTTTATGTCAAACACATGATAATGTATAATTAAGTATCATATTATATTGATGATGAAACGCTAAACTAGTAATCATACAACACAAGGGAGGACATGGAGGTAATACGATTTGACTCAAGGGAGAGTAGCTCCGGTTTATTAAATCATCAAGGCACGTCTTTCCCTTGAAGCGACGTAATAATGTAGCTACAATCACCACCATAAAATGTTATATATATATATATATATATATATATATATATATATATATATATATATATATATATATATATATATATATATATATATATATATATATATGCAATAAGATCACAGTAAACAGGTGATTTCAGAATATGCAAAACAACCACTCTGAAAGAATAGAGAAATTCCAAGCGCTTTCGTGACTACTCACATTATCAAGGAACTATGAAAGTAAAGCATCCAAGGAAGCTATATAAGGGGTCTGGCCAGCACCTCACTATCAGATCCCACAACGGTTAAACACCTGACGCGTGCCGACCCAACTTGGATAGGTCCTTTGCACAACTCACCCACAAACTATTCTACCCAAGAAAATTTAAAAATTATTTGTCTAGTCACTCTAGTGTATTAAATTCTTCCCAAATTCTATTAATTATAAATGGATCTAATTTATATAAACCAAAGGAAATATTCATATTATTGTCAAAACTGCTTTTTATGAAACAAGATTCAATTATATTCCTGTCGACCATGGACTTGCTTGATACTACTTTCTCAACTTTTTGAAAATCAATTGGATGGTTAAAATCTCTTACATGAATAAATAGAGCATTGGAATCTTGTCCAGTTCTAATGCTATATTTATGTTGTTTTAATCTTAGTTCGAGATTTTTACCAGTTTGACCGTAATAAACTTTATCGCAAATTTTACAAGGAATCTTATAGACACATCCATCAGCATTTTGGGGGGAATTCTTTATCAAAAGTTTTTTTACTGAAACCTATTCTAAACTTAGGAAAAATCCCCAAGAAACCGTTAACAGCAATTTCAATAAAACAATAAAACTTCTACTGAAAGGCAAAGATGAATTAGTCAAACAATTTACTTCCACTAATCCATCTTTACCTTACATGTATGGACTAATAAAAACACACAAACCAGGGAATCCAGTCAGACCAATTATTAGCTCCATAGGGTCAGTTTCATACAAATTATCCAAATGGCTTGTTGATATTTTGAGCCCTATTGTTGGCAAAATTTCTAACTTTAATGTTAAAAACAACATAGACTTGGTTGATAAATTAAGCTCCTTGACTGACTTAAATGATTTTAACATGGTTAGTTTTGATGTTACTTCTTTGTTTACGAAAGTTCCTGTTGATGATTTAAGTTTCTTATCTGAAGAACTCGTTAACTATGATTTACCATTGCCAGTTCCTACTATCATTAAACTTATTAAACTTTGCATTGTTGATGCAAAATTTGTATTTAATGATAAGTTTTACACTCAGAAGTTTGGTATGGCAATGGGAAATCCTCTTTCACCTGTTCTTAGTAACCTATACATGGATTTTTTTGAAACAAGGTTGCTTAACACAATCCTCCCTAATAGAGCTAAATGGTTCAGATATGTTGATGATATTTTGTGTCTTATGCCCAAAAATGTAGATATACACCATTTCCTTGGAAAATTAAATAGCTTAGCCCATTCTATAAACTTTACTGTTGAGTTTGAAGAAAATAACTCATTGCCTTTTCTAGATGTTTTAATTATTAAGGGTAATAATGAATTCAAATTTAAAATTTACAGAAAACCTACAAATAACTGTTCCTATGTCCACTCTTATTCCTTGCATCAAGATAGAGTCAAACTGTCTGTTTTCTCATCAATGTTTTTGAGAGCTTTACGAATTTGTAGTCCTGAGTTCATAGATGAGGAAATATCCAAAATTTATGAAATAGGTAATGATTTAAAATACCCAGGAAATGTAATTGATAAATCTTTTAAAATTGCTAGAAATACTTTTTACAATCCAAAAAGGGACAACCAGCCTTATTCAACTAAAAATATGTTGGTTCTCCCTTACCATGAAAACTTGGTTGATATGCCTTCTCTTCTTAAGACTTTTAATATTAAAGTTGTATTCAAAAATCTTGATACAGTAAAAAAAACTTTTGATAAAGAATTCCCCCCAAAATGCTGATGGATGTGTCTATAAGATTCCTTGTAAAATTTGCGATAAAGTTTATTACGGTCAAACTGGTAAAAATCTCGAACTAAGATTAAAACAACATAAATATAGCATTAGAACTGGACAAGATTCCAATGCTCTATTTATTCATGTAAAAGATTTTAACCATCCAATTGATTTTCAAAAAGTTGAGAAAGTAGTATCAAGCAAGTCCATGGTCGACAGGAATATAATTGAATCTTGTTTCATAAAAAGCAGTTTTGACAATAATATGAATATTTCCTTTGGTTTATATAAATTAGATCCATTTATAATTAATAGAATTTGGGAAGAATTTAATACACTAGACAAATAATAATTTTTAAATTTTCTTGGGTAGAATAGTTTGTGGGTGAGTTGTGCAAAGGACCTATCCAAGTTGGGTCGGCGCGCGTCAGGTTTTTAACCGTTGTGGGATCTGATAGTGAGGTGCTGGCCAGACCCCTTATATAGCTTCCTTGGATGCTTTACTTTCATAGTTCCTTGATAATGTGAGTAGTCACGAAAGCTCTTGGAATTTCTCTATTCTTTCAGAGTGGTTGTTTTGCATATATATATATATATATATATATATATATATATATATATATATATATATATATATATATATATATACATATATACATATATACATATATATACATGAGTTTTCCCAGAAGCAAGTTTATTCTTTTCTCTGAGGATGAGGGTCCCCATAACAGTTCTAGAGGTGGTACCTCCCTATATTTATATATATACATATATATATATATATATATATATATAAATATATATACATATATATATACATATATATATATATATATATATATACATGCAAAACAACCACAGGGGGAGTAGAATGATTTGCATCTTGTATCGCTTGGTTTGCGATATTTGCTTAATATATATACATATGTATACAAGCCAACAGATGCAACTTCCCAGCATTTCCGGGAACAGCTTTTGAAAATTGCCTACTGTCTGGAAAATCTCCCAACTCCTGCCCCAAACATCTTCCTACTAGGAGATTTCAACTTTTCCAGCATAGATGGGAAATTAGTTATAGATGATCTGAAGATCGTTGTAACAAATTGTAGAGTAAAAGACAAATAAGTAGTATGAAAACTCTTATAAGCAAATGAAGTTTTGTTTGGGCACTAAGCTTCATCAACTGTTACAGACAGTACCTGGAAAGGTATGAAATGTATAGGGTAGCAGTGCAGGTTTACTCGGTTGACCGAGGTGGGCTAGAGTTTCAACGAGCCGGAAGCTACTCATATACTGGTTGATAATGTTTGTATAGTGAATGACGGATGATTCTAAGAACTTTCTTTTGAAATAATGAGTTTGGCTTCGGCGCGTTTTATGAGATGAAGATGTTGTATTACGATGATTGGCACACACATTCAAAGTGCTGTTGGTGTTAAAGAGTGGCATTTGTTCCATTCTTTGACACTAACAGCACTTTGAATGTGTGTGCCAGTCATCGTAATACAACCTTGTTGCATCACACACCAGAGGAAACCAGATCAGTGGCGGGGCTTAGAATCAGTGCTAATTAGCACTAGAAACATAATCATACATACTGGGCAAATTTACTCACCCTAGAAAATGTCATGCCCATATGACAACAGGAAAATGCAAACTCCCTTCCTGTAAGCTTTTTCACCCTGAAATGTGTACCTCTTCAGTACAGGAAAGACTGTGCTATAACTTAAATTGCCAGGCATACCATCTAAAGGGGACAAAAAGATACAAAACATCCAGGCCATGGGAAAACCTGGGTAGCCACAGCCACTCAAGAGGGAGAGGTTTTTTAGTGCCAGGAAGGAAAAAAAAACTGGCAGGAAATGGCAGAAATCGTACACCAAATCCAGTCATTCCTGGAGTGGAACCACAGTCGATGGCCTCCACTCCAAACCAACAGATACAGATACTAATGCCGGAAAAAAAATCCCCCCCCAGTACCAACAATACCACCAGTCCGATAACATTCTTCTTTGCAAATATACAGGGTCTAAAGCCAGCAATAAACAACAAAATACCTTTCATCCGTGGACTGCTTGCAGAGGCAAAGGCAATGTTCGCGGCTTTCACTGAGACCCACATAAAGGATCACTTGGACAACGAAATATGGATCCCAGGTTACAACCTATACAGATGTGACAGAGTGAACAGGCAAAAGGGGGGGGGTTGGCCTGTACATTGCAGAGTCACTTGTTTGCACAGAACTGCTTAATGCCTCAAATGACGTAGTGGAAGTTTTAGCAGTAAAGGTCGAGAACCAAAACCTAGTCATTGTGGTAGTCTACAAGCCTCCGGATGCAACATCCCAGCAATTCCAGGAACAGCTGTTAAAAATTGACCACTGTCTGGAAAATCTTCCAGCTCCTGCACCCAACATCTTGGTCCTGGGGGATTTCAACTTAAGGCACCTAAAATGGAGGAATATAGCAAATAATATTGTTGCAGTAATAACACCAGGAGGCAGCTCTGATGAAAACTCACACTCACACGAGCTTTTAAATCTCTGCACAAAATTCAATTTAAACCAGCAAATAATAGAGCCTACTAGACTGGAGAATACACTAGACCTCATCTTCACTAACAATGATGATCTGATAAGAAATGTCACCATATCAAAAACAATATACTCAGATCACAACATAATTGAGGTTCAGACATGTATGCGTGGAGCCTCAGACCGACAAAATGAGACTAGTCACGAGGGAGCATTCACCAAATTCAACTTCAATAACAAAAACATAAAGTGGGACCAAGTAAACCAAGTCCTAACCGATATAAGCTGGGAAGATATACTAAGCAACACAGACCCAAACTTATGCCTAGAACAGATTAACTCGGTGGCACTCGATGTATGCACAAGGCTTATTCCTCTAAGAAAAAGGAGGAGTAGATGTAAAATAGAAAGAGACAGGCGCTCCCTTTACAGGCGACGGAAAAGAATAACAGAGCGGCTAAAAGAGGTCAATATATCAGAAATGCGCAGGGAGACACTGGTCAGAGAAATAGCAAGCATCGAACTTAAGCTAAAAGAATCCTTTAGGAGTCAGGAATCGCGGGAAGAACTAAAAGCCATAAATGAAATCGAAAGAAACCCAAAGTATTTCTTCTCCTATGCCAAATCAAAATCGAGAACAACGTCCAGTATTGGGCCCCTACTTAAACAAGATGGGTCCTACACAGATGACAGCAAGGAAATGAGTGAGCTACTCAAGTCCCAATATGACTCAGTTTTTAGCAAGCCGCTAACCAGACTGAGAGTCGAAGATCAAAATGAATTTTTTATGAGAGAGCCACAAAATTTGATTAACACAAGCCTATCCGATGTTATCCTGACGCCAAATGACTTCGAACAGGCGATAAATGACATGCCCATGCACTCTGCCCCAGGGCCAGACTCATGGAACTCTGTGTTCATCAAGAACTGCAAGAAGCCCCTATCACGAGCCTTTTCCATCCTATGGAGAGGGAGCATGGACACGGGGGTCGTCCCTCAGTTACTAAAAACAACAGACATAGCCCCACTCCACAAAGGGGGCAGAAAAGCAACAGCAAAGAACTACAGACCAATAGCACTAACATCCCATATCATAAAAATCTTTGAAAGGGTCCTAAGAAGCAAGATCACCACCCATCTAGAAACCCATCAGTTACACAACCCAGGGCAACATGGGTTTAGAACAGGTCGCTCCTGTCTGTCTCAACTACTGGATCACTACGACAAGGTCCTAAATGCACTAGAAGACAAAAAGAATGCAGATGTAATATATACAGACTTTGCAAAAGCCTTCGACAAGTGTGACCATGGCGTAATAGCGCACAAAATGCGCGCTAAAGGAATAACAGGAAAAGTTGGTCGATGGATCTATAATTTCCTCACTAACAGAACACAGAGAGTAGTCGTCAACAGAGTAAAGTCCGAGGCAGCTACGGTGAAAAGCTCTGTTCCACAAGGCACAGTACTAGCTCCCATCTTGTTCCTCATCCTCATATCCGACATAGACAAGGATGTCAGCCACAGCACCGTGTCTTCCTTTGCAGATGACACCCGAATCTGCATGACAGTGTCTTCCATTGCAGACACTGCAAGGCTCCAGGCGGACATCAACCAAATCTTTCAGTGGGCTGCAGAAAACAATATGAAGTTCAACGATGAGAAATTTCAATTACTCAGATATGGTAAACATGAGGAAATTAAATCTTCATCAGAGTACAAAACAAATTCTGGCCACAAAATAGAGCGAAACACCAACGTCAAAGACCTGGGAGTGATTATGTCGGAGGATCTCACCTTCAAGGACCATAACATTGTATCAATCGCATCTGCTAGAAAAATGACAGGATGGATAATGAGAACCTTCAAAACTAGGGAGGCCAAGCCCATGATGACACTCTTCAGGTCACTTGTTCTATCTAGGCTGGAATATTGCTGCACTCTAACAGCACCTTTCAAGGCAGGTGAAATTGCCGACCTAGAAAATGTACAGAGAACTTTCACGGCGCGCATAACGGAGATAAAACACCTCAATTACTGGGAGCGCTTGAGGTTTCTAAACCTGTATTCCCTGGAACGCAGGAGGGAGAGATACATGATTATATACACCTGGAAAATCCTAGAGGGACTAGTACCGAACTTGCACACGAAAATCACTCACTACGAAAGCAAAAGACTTGGCAGACGATGCACCATCCCCCCAATGAAAAGCAGGGGTGTCACTAGCACGTTAAGAGACCATACAATAAGTGTCAGGGGACCGAGACTGTTCAACTGCCTCCCAGCACACATAAGGGGGATTACCAACAGACCCCTGGCAGTCTTCAAGCTGGCACTGGACAAGCACCTAAAGGCAGTTCCTGATCAGCCGGGCTGTGGCTCGTACGTTGGTTTGCGTGCAGCCAGCAGCAACAGCCTGGTTGATCAGGCGCTGATCCACCAGGAGGCCTGGTCACAGACCGGGCCGCGGGGGCGTTGACCCCCGAAACTCTCTCCAGGTAAACTCCAGGTAAACTCCAGGAACCTCTCGCCCACCTGCTCGGCCAACTGAGTGGCCAGACTTCAAGGTTCTCTCGCCTTATATATTTCATGCCTTTCCAAGTAGTATCTAAAGATTTGATAAATCTTGGTGTCCATGTGAAATATTATCTGCAATTAAAGGTTTCCATTCTGCTTGTGTATCTTTTACTTACACTGTGTCTGTATTGCATACCACCTGTACTCGACATAATATATACTGTGCACCAAATGGGTAACAATCTCCCCAGCTTTTACCCTTAATTATTATGAATCTTTTCCTGTATTCAATCTATCCAACACTTTTATATGTTGGTTTTCCATACACCCCTCACCATCTACTAATGCAATACGAATTATTTTAAATAATTTAAGAGTCCTATACAGTTTGTTCTTCATCCAACAGCAGACCAACATCACCAACAATTACAACACTACCAACGGCACCACGACCAACTACGGGAGTACGACCGCTAACGATACTCCAGCCATCGATACAACCACCACGGCTGCGCCCGACACCACGGGCCCAGCAGCAACAGCAGCAGACCAGGGAGACACCACCGTAGGCGCTGTTGACCCCGGAGGAGCCGAACCCGACGCCGAGATGATCCCGGACGGCGTGGATCCCGGACTAATTGATGAGACAGGAGGGAGTGACATGGCCGCTATGGAGGATGTGGGCCAACCGTTTGAGATGGGTGGGATGGGTGATGTGGGAGGCGAGTATGATGTAGGAGCAGAGTATAACATGGGCGGAATGGATGATATGGGTGGCGGCTTTGACATGGGTGGCATCGATATAGGCGGCTACGATATGGGTGGTGGCTATGACATGGGCGGCGGCTTCGACATGGGTGGCGGAGGTTACGACGTTGGTGGCTTTGATATGGGAGGTTTCGATGTAGGATTTTGAATATCTATGCAGCTCGTTATTACACACACACACACTCTCACACACATATATATATAAACTAGATGTATTCGAGGTCACTGTGTGACCGAAAAAGGTTTTTACAGACCCCAATAACCTTCCCTCCGAAAAAAAAACTTAAGCTTACACGAGAAAAGTTTGAGTTAGGCTGTATTTTTATAATTTGCAAGGTTTTCAAATTGTTTAGTAATTTTCATATCGTGCCCTTATGATAGTAAGATACTGTGATTATATTTTCAGCTTATCCGTAAAAGATTAAATAAATAGGTAAATTTCATAGATTCTGCAATAACAAATATTCACAACACGTACAAGGTGTATCAGCAGAAACACAACAAAATTTCAAAAGGTATTTGCAAGACCATTTGCGAGATATTGACTAAACACTAAGATTCAGATTTTTGCCACCGAAGTGGCTAGTTTATTGTGCGCCCCATATCCATCCTGTGGGTGGTAGACTAAGAGCATATGGATATACAAAAGGCTGAGGAACTAGGCTCGAAATGGTTTAAGAGCAATATATCTATATAATTTCTACATATTGTCTATCTTATATGTTGTAAGCAAATTTATAATATTTGCTTAATATGTCTAGTATTTTTTTTCATACGATACCTTGACAGATTGCATAGGTTATCACTCTATCTCTGTAGTCCTCAATAAGTGGACAATGAAGCATTTAGTGTTCAAGAAAGTGACCATAGACTTACCACATTAGTGATCATCATCTGTGCATCTACCAAACTGCCGGAAGTACTTGTAACCAAGCCTAAGCCTGGCTTAGGCTTGGTTAGTGTTCAGTGTTCAGATTGCAAGTCGTTCGGCTAACAATTAAAAAATATAACTACCTTTTTTAGCAATATTAATTATATTAGTTTTTACTTATTGCTAAAAAAAATACACAAATCTATTAAGTATATAATGTTACTCAAAAGAAGAATCTGCAAGGTCGGATAAGAAATATTAAAACAACCCCCATGGATGTTAACAGGTACGGGTATAAAGACAATATGCAGGACAAGCTTTTAACTGAAACTTAACTGAAACATAGTCTCAATAAAAGCCCATTCTGCACATTGTATCTATATCCAACTCTCCTCATAGCAAAGAAAGCAAATAAAAATGCCTAAAATCACGATTAACATATAGGTAATTTGTAGTGGATATCTACACATTAGGTTGGGCTATCCACATGACATATTAAAAATAATTATCCTAAAGTATTTATCAGATATACAAAAATAAAAATAAATGGCATAAATATAAATAATGTGTACCCTGATGGCCGAAGCATCAAGGTGACAAATAGGTATGAAAACAGTGAAGAACAAGTTAAAAACTTGCACCCTACTCTCAGTTCAAGACTACACAGAGTATAAGGTGGAGCCAGAGGTGTAGCATGTTTAGTGTAGTAATGCCTATTCGTTATCATTCTAAAATAATTATAATAAAAAAAAGCTAGACCCGTATGAGTCAATAATGCTATAATACTCTAGAAGACAAAGAAAGATACCCCTGTTCTAAAAAAAATAATGGCAATACCGGCTTTCATATTAGGAAGATATACAAGACTTGGAAGTTTGAGGCTGATTCAAAGAGACATTCTTAAATTATTGCAAAGAAACGACACTAAAGAACTATATTCATGGGAAGAGCTAAACTAAGTCACTGGTACAAATGAACCAACTTTAACAAAACACAAAATAAGATAATACCTGACTTCACAGTGAAAAACCTCTTCAAGAAACTAAAAGCGTACAGATGTTGCTTTATATAAAATCGGATAACAAGAACTGAGAATGAAGCACAAGCACGTGACCTCAAGGCCAAAATAATAACGTCAGGATTTCACTGTCTTATGAGCTGAGAAATTGGTTGTGATGCAGTAACAATCCAATCTATAATTTTGCACGTTGATGGAAAAGCTGTTATACATGTAATGAAAGCATCTTCCCGGTTAACATGATTATCAATTTAATATGCCAGGAAACTGCCAAAATGACTTACACAATATCCACGAACATTCCTATATGCAATTTATTTCGTGATTTTTCTTCCTCGACTCACATCCATGTCTTGTTTATATTGATAAAGTCTCATAAAACAGTTTTATTGACAATACTTCATTTTGAACACTGGCATTGTCGAAATTTGCCTTAATCGCGTCAACCAGATTCAATTTGTTAAGAACGCTTATAGCAAAATATATTAATTAAGTTCACCAAAACCTATCTGAGCATGTAACGTTTACATCTGCTGCTTAAATTCACTGTAATGAAGTAAATATATCATATAGTAGTTCATAGGAGTTTTTGATGTTGTGCAATATAATACTGGAGAATGTTCATTCATAATCAGCAAAATCATAAAAATGTCTTATGTGGTTACTTAAATAAATCAATACTCGAGTATAAAATATGAAATGACTCCGTCCAGAAGCATAATTTTACAATCTGGTACTAATTTTTGCTTTGAATTGTAGGTATGGGTGCCTTGTGGTATAATAAACTTTATGTAGTTTCTCTGTAAATTTAAATCCATATTACCTTGTAAGTTTTCAGTTTTAAAGCGTCCCATCCTTTTTCAGAATATCCAGCCATTATCACTGAAGCCTAATCCTTCGCCATTTATCCGGTACATTTATTATGGAATACTTCAACGTTTCATGGATTTTATTCTAAATAATCATATTTTTTTATTTATAGTTAGTTAGCCGATTGTTTTTTTACAATGACAGCTATACATATGAACAGAAGCAAATTCATCTAAATACCTCCACTGATGCTAATGAAAAATGCATAACCTGTCCTACTGGAAAATGCCTATAGTATATTCATGGCATTTAATTTTTTTTGCATACTGTAACCCAAGAGCACAAACGGGTTGATCAGGCACTCTGAAGGGCAAGCGTAGCCTCCCAACAACGACATCGATGATAGGACCAAGATCTTAAATTCGGCTTGATACAGCGTAATTTGTTATGAATCAGTTCAGACCAACGTTGTTGCTAACGGATGCGAAGATGGCCTAAGATTACAACGAAAATAATCTGAGAATGGAATACCTCCATATGAAACTGGAAGGTCGTGTACCTCTGATCACGCACAAGTCTGCCTGTTCGTTGCTCTGAACATCAACATGACCAGGGACCCAGCAAACATCGATTTTTGTGTTTGCTTTTGTATACGAAGAATTAGGGGGGATGAGACAAATTAAATTTTTAATAGTTTGTAAAGCACTACAAAGAGTCCGAGACTACCACAAACGATGAAGTAGGCCTGGACGCAATACGGATAATCTCTGAGAATTGTATACGGTTCAGCTATGAAGATCCCAGCCTAGTCGAATAAATGACCTTGTACAAACATTGTCCGGGAACAATGCTGTAAACCCGACACCGTCAGAGGATTTCAACCCATCAGCATAAACTGCTACGGCCCGAGAATGAGACCAGAAGTGGTTAAGAAAAACGAAACGAGAAGCCACTGTAGGTATTTGAGTTTTAGTGCAAGGCAGTGGGGAAAAACAGATACTAAATGTCGGATCGTCCCAAGGAAAAAGATAAAAGTTAGATGTTAGATGTATATATAAAGGGAGCAACTGAAGAGAAGTCAAGAGCGAGTGAAGAAGACACCCCACACAAAACAAAGATTATCTTAATCTTAGAATGAACCCCATTTCGTGTCTAAGCTATGGTAAAGTTATATTCGTCTTTGGTAGATTAATATAGTTTGGCCTGGCTGGCAAAGCTCTCGCTTCACACGCTGAGGGTCCGGGTTCGATTCCCGGCAGGGGTGAAGCATTAGGAGCGTCTCCTTACACCTGTTGTGCCGTTCACCTAGCAAGTAAGTACTTGAGTGTTAGTCGACTGGTGTGGGTCGCATCCTGAGGGACAAGACTGTGAGGACCAGGACAAAATCTTATCTTAAATTAAAAACATAGCTAGTAAGCCTATGAATATGACTTGCATCTCTAATTCTCGAAATAAACTGTTTTAACAACAAAAGCATTTGCATGTAAGCAAAAGCATTTTCTCTAGCTTTATTATCTAATTTTTACATATCTATAAACTTTACCCGCAGAGAACTTATTATTAATAATGCCATTAACGATGTGAAACTTTCAAATCTCCTTAGGATACCCAAGACTTCTCTTATTATGCCACGATTTTCAGGAAGCCGACAGGGAATCAGAACGGTCATTAAAAAAAAAAAACATCTTTTCAAAGAATGAGAGAGGATAGAAAATAATATATATATATATATATATATATATATATATATATATATATATATATATATATATATATATATATATATATAATGTGTGTGTGGGGGTTGCCGAATAGGTAAAATTGGTTAGTTAGCAAGAATTCGTTTAAAATTCAGTCCTTTCCAAATTTTTCTCTTATACGTTTAAAGATATACTTTTCATTTATGTTAATGTGAAAATTAATAATTTTGTATCAAAACAACCTTAGAAAACTTACCTAACCTTATTATAACAAGCGCAAATTAATTTAGCCTGATCCAACTAAATATATTTTAGATAAGTTTACAATAATTTAATACCTGGAGTTTACCTGGAGAGAGTTCCGGGGGTCAACGTCCCCGCGGCCCGGTCTGTGACCAGGCCTCCTGGTGGATCAGAGCCTGATCAACCAGGCTGTTGCTGCTGGCTGCACGCAAACCAACGTACGAGCCACAGCCCGGCTGGTCAGGAACCGACTTTAGGTGCTTGTCCAGTACCAGCTTGAAGACTGCCAGGGGTCTGTTGGTAATCCCCCTTATGTATGCTGGGAGGCAGTTGAACAGTCTCGGGCCCCTGACACTTATTGTATGGTCTCTTAACGTGCTAGTGACACCCCTGCTTTTCATTGGGGGGATGTTGCATCGTCCGCCAAGTCTTTTGCTTTCGTAGTGAGTGATTTTCGTGTGCAAGTTCGGTACTAGTCCATCTAGGATTTTCCAGGTGTATATAATCATGTATCTCTCCCGCCTGCGTTCCAGGGAATACAGTTTTAGGAACCTCAAGCGCTCCCAGTAATTGAGGTGTTTTATCTCCGTTATGCGCGCCGTGAAGGCTCTCTGTACATTTTCTAAGTCAGCAATTTCACCTGCCTTGAAAGGTACTGTTAGTGTGCAGCAATATTCCAGCCTAGAGAGAACAAGTGACCTGAAGAGTGTCATCATGGGCTTGGCATCCCTAGTTTTGAAGGTTCTCATTATCCATCCTGTCATTTTTCTAGCAGATGCGATTGATACAATGTTATGGTCCTTGAAGGTGAGATCCTCCGACATGATGAAGATTTAATTTCCTCGTGTTTACCATATCTGAGTAATTGAAATTTCTCATTGTTGAACTTCATATTGTTTTCTGCAGCCCACTGAAAGATTCGGTTGATGTCCGCCTGGAGCCTTGCAGTGTCTGCAATGGAAGACACTGTCATGCAGATTCGGGTGTCATCTGCAAAGGAAGACACGGTGCTGTGGCTGACATCCTTGTCTATGTCGGATATGAGGATAAGGAACAAGATGGGAGCGAGTACTGTGCCTTGTGGAACAGAGCTTTTCACCGTAGCTGCCTCGGACTTTACTCTGTTGACGACTACTCTCTGTGTTCTGTTAGTGAGGAAATTATAGATCCATCGACCGACTTTTCCTGTTATTCCTTTAGCACGCATTTTGTGCGCTATTACGCCATGGTCACACTTGTCGAAGGCTTTTACAAAGTCTGTATATATTACATCTGCATTCTTTTTATCTTCTAGTGCATTTAGGACCTTGTCGTAGTGATCCAATAGTTGAGACAGACAGGAGCGACCTGTTCTAAACCCATCTTGCCCTGGGTTGTGTAACTGATGGGTTTCTAGATGGGTGGTGATCTTGCTTCTTAGGACCCTTTCAAAGATTTTTATGATATGGGATGTTAGTGCTATCGGTCTGTAGTTCTTTGCTGTTGCTTTACTGCCCCCTTTGTGGAGTGGGGCTATGTCTGTTGTTTTTAGTAACTGTGGGACGACCCCCGTGTTCATGCTCCCTCTCCATAGGATGGAAAAGGCTCGTGATAGGGGCTTCTTGCAGTTCTTGATGAACACGGAGTTCCATGAGTCTGCCCCTGGGGCAGAGTGCATGGGCATGTCATTTATCGCCTGTTCGAAGTCATTTGGCGTCAGGATAACATCGGATAGGCTTGTGTTAACCAAATTTTGTGGCTCTCATAAAAAATTTATTTTGATCTTCGACTCTTAGTCTGGTTAGCGGCTTGCTAAAAACTGAGTCATATTGGGACTTGAGTAGCTCACTCATTTCCTTGCTGTCATCTGTGTAGGACCCATCTTGTTTAAGTAGGGGCCCAATACTGGACGTTGTTCTCGACTTTGATTTGGCATAGGAGAAGAAATACTTTGGGTTTCTTTCGATTTCATTTATGGCTTTTAGTTCTTCCCGCGATTCCTGACTCCTATAAGATTCCTTTAGCTTGAGTTCGATGCTTGCTATTTCTCTGACCAGTGTCTCCCTACGCATTTCAGATATATTGACCTCTTTTAGCCGCTGTTATTCTTTTCCGTCGCCTGTAGAGGGAGCACCTGTCTCTTTCTATTTTACATCTACTCCTCCTTTTTCTTAGAGGAATAAGCCTTGTGCATACATCGAGTGCCACCAAGTTAATCTGTTCTAGGCATAAGTTGGGGTCTGTGTTGCTTATATCGGTTAGGACTTGGTTTACATGGTCCCACTTACATAACGAAATATATTTTTTTCGTTAGGTTCAGAATGATTTTTGCGAAATTATTGCATACACAAATTTTCGCTTGCCTTATTTGGAAACAGCGTTGCAATTTAAGCCAAAATCGCAAGGTTTACTTATTCGGCACTATATATATATATATATATATATATATATATATATATATATATATATATATATATATATATATATATATATATATATATATATATATATATATATATATATATATATATATATATATATATATATATATATATATACACATTTTTTTTTATTATCATACTGGCCGATTCCCACCAAGGCAGGGTGGCCCGAAAAAGAAAAACTTTCACCATCATTCACTCCATCACTGTCTTGCCAGAAGGGTGCTTTACACTAGTTTTTAAACTGCAACATTAACACCCCTCCTTCAGAGTGCAGGCACTGTACTTCCCATCTCCAGGACTCAAGTCCGGCCTGCCGGTTTCCCTGAACCCCTTCATAAATGTTACTTTGCTCACACTCCAACAGCACGTCAAGTATTAAAAACCATTTGTCTCCATTCACTCCTATCAAACACGCTCACGCATGCCTGCTGGAAGTCCAAGCCCCTCGCACACAAAACCTCCTTTACCCCCTCTCTCCAACCTTTCCTAGGCCGACCCCTACCCCGCCTTCCTTCCACTACAGACTGATACACTCTTGAAGTCATTCTGTTTCGCTCCATTCTCTCTACATGTCCGAACCACCTCAACAACCCTTCCTCAGCCCTCTGGACAACAGTTTTGGTAATCCCGCACCTCCTCCTAACTTCCAAACTACGAATTCTCTGCATTATATTCACACCACACATTGCCCTCAGACATGACATCTCCACTGTCTCCAGCCTTCTCCTCGCTGCAACATTCATCACCCATGCTTCACACCCATATAAGAGCGTTGGTAAAACTATACTCTCAGACATTCCCCTCTTTGCCTCCAAGGACAAAGTTCTTTGTCTCCACAGACTCCTAAGTGCACCACTCACTCTTTTCCCCTCATCAATTCTATGATTCACCTCATCTTTCATAGACCCATCCGCTGACACGTCCACTCCCAAATATCTGAATACATTCACCTCCTCCATACTCTCTCCCTCCAATCTGATATTCAATCTTTCATCACCTAATCTTTTTGTTATCCTCATAACCTTACTCTTTCCTGTATTCACCTTTAATTTTCTTCTTTTGCACACCCTACCAAATTCATCCACCAATCTCTGCAACTTCTCTTCAGAATCTCCCAAGAGCACAGTGTCATCAGCAAAGAGCAGCTGTGACAACTCCCACTTTGTGTGTGATTCTTTATCTTTTAACTCCACGCCTCTTGCCAAGACCCTCGCATTTACTTCTCTTACAACCCCATCTATAAATATATTAAACAACCACGGTGACATCACACATCCTTGTCTAAGGCCTACTTTTACTGGGAAAAAATTTCCCTCTTTCCTACATACTCTAACTTGAGCCTCACTATCCTCGTAAAAACTCTTCACTGCTTTCAGTAACCTACCTCCTACACCATACACTTGCAACATCTGCCACATTGCCCCCTATCCACCCTGTCATACGCCTTTTCCAAATCCATAAATGCCACAAAGACCTCTTTAGCCTTATCTAAATACTGTTCACTTATATGTTTCACTGTAAACACCTGGTCCACACACCCCCTACCTTTCCTAAAGCCTCCTTGTTCATCTGCTATCCTATTCTCCGTCTTACTCTTAATTCTTTCAATAATAACTCTACCATACACTTTACCAGGTATACTCAGCAGACTTATCCCCCTATAATTTTTGCACTCTCTTTTATCCCCTTTGCCTTTATACAAAGGAACTATGCATGCTCTCTGCCAATCCCTAGGTACCTTACCCTCTTCCATACATTTATTAAATAACTGCACCAACCACTCCAAAACTATATCCCCACCTGCTTTTAACATTTCTATCTTTATCCCATTAATCCCGGCTGCCTTACCCCCTTTCATTTTACCTACTGCCTCACGAACTTCCCCCACACTCACAACTGGCTCTTCCTCACTCCTACAAGATGTTATTCCTCCTTGTCCTATACACGAAATCACAGCTTCCCTATCTTCATCAACATTTAACAATTCCTCAAAATATTCCCTCCATCTTCCCAATACCTCTAACTCTCCATTTAATAACTCTCCTCTCCTATTTTTAACTGACAAATCCATTTGTTCTCTAGGCTTTCTTAACGTGTTAATCTCCAAAACTTTTTCTTATTTTCAACAAAATTTGTTGATAACATCTCACCCACTCTCTCATTTGCTCTCTTTTTACATTGCTTCACCACTCTCTTAACCTCTCTCTTTTTCTCCATATACTCTTCCCTCCTTGCATCACTTCTACTTTGTAAAAACTTCTCATATGCTAACTTTTTCTCCCTTACTACTCTCTTTACATCATCATTCCACCAATCGCTCCTCTTCCCTCCCGCACCCACTTTCCTGTAACCACAAACTTCTGCTGAACACTCTAACACTACATTTTTAAACCTACCCCATACCTCTTCGACCCCATTGCCTATGCTCTCATTAGCCCATCTATCCTACAATAGCTGTTTATATCTTACCCTAACTGCCTCCTCTTTTAGTTTATAAACCTTCACCTCTCTCTTCCCTGATACTTCTATTCTCCTTGTATCCCATCTACCTTTTACTCTCAGTGTAGCTACAACTAGAAAGTGATCTGATATATCTGTGGCCCCTCTATAAACATGTACATCCTGAAGTCTACTCAACAGTCTTTTATCTACCAATACATAATCCAACAAACTACTGTCATTTCGCCCTACATCATATCTTGTATACTTATTTATCCTCTTTTTCTTAAAATATGTATTACCTATAACTAAACCCCTTTCTATACAAAGTTCAATCAAAGGGCTCCCATTATCATTTACACCTGGTACCCCAAACTTACCTACCACACCCTCTCTAAAAGTTTCTCCTACTTTAGCATTCAGGTCCCCTACCACAATTACTCTCTCACTTGGTTCAAAGGCTCCTATACATTCACTTAACATCTCCCAAAATCTCTCTCTCTCCTCTGCATTCCTCTCTTCTCCAGGTGCATACACGCTTATTATGACCCACTTCTCGCATCCAACCTTTACTTTAATCCACATAATTCTTGAATTTACACATTCATATTCTCTTTTCTCCTTCCATAACTGATCATTCAACATTACTGCTACCCCTTCCTTTGCTCTAACTCTCTCAGATACTCCAGATTTAATCCCATTTATTTCCCCAAACTGAAACTCCCCTACCCCCTTCAGCTTTGTTTCGCTTAGGGCCAGGACATCCAACTTCTTTTCATTCATAACATCAGCAATCATCTGTTTCTTGTCATCCGCACTACATCCACGCACATTTAAGCATCCCAGTTTTATAAAGTTTTTCTTCTCTTTTTTTTAGTAAATGTCTACAGGAGAAGGGGTTACTATATATATATACATATAAATATATATATATATATATATATATATATATATATATATATATATATATATATATATATATATATATATATTACATATATATATATATATATATTTATTATATTATCACACTGGCCGATTCCCACCAAGGCAGGGTGGCCCGAAAAAGAAAAACTTTCACCATCATTCACTCCATCACTGTCTTGCCAGAAGGGTGCTTTACACTACAGTTTTTAAACTGCAACATTAACACCCCCTCCTTCAGAGTGCAGGCACTGTACTTCCCATCTCCAGGACTCAAGTCCGGCCTGCCGGTTTCCCTGAACCCCTTCATAAATGTTACTTTGCTCACACTCCAACAGCACGTCAAGTATTAAAAAACATTTGTCTCCATTCACTCCTATCAAACACGCTCACGCATGCCTGCTGGAAGTCCAAGCCCCTCGCACACAAAACCTCCTTTACCCCCTCCCTCCAACCTTTCCTAGGCCGACCCCTACCCCGCCTTCCTTCCACTACAGACTGATACACTCTTGAAGTAACTCTGTTTCGCTCCATTCTCTCTACATGTCCGAACCACCTCAACAACCCTTCCTCAGCCCTCTGGACAACAGTTTTGGTAATCCCGCACCTCCTCCTAACTTCC
This sequence comes from Cherax quadricarinatus, assembly GCF_038502225.1. NCBI lineage: Eukaryota > Metazoa > Arthropoda > Malacostraca > Decapoda > Parastacidae > Cherax > Cherax quadricarinatus. The sequence goes on from NC_091357.1 coordinate 11,616,457, forward strand.
AAACTACGAATTCTCTGCATTATATTCACACCACACATTGCCCTCAGACATGACATCTCCACTGCCTCCAGCCTTCTCCTCGCTGCAACATTCATCACCCATGCTTCACACCCATATAAGAGCGTTGGTAAAACTATACTCTCATACATTCCCCTCTTTGCCTCCAAGGACAAAAAGTTCTTTGTCTCCACAGACTCCTAAGGGCACCACTCACCCTTTTACCCCGCATCAATTCTATGATTCACCTCATCTTTCATAGACCCATCCGCTGACACGTCCACTCCCAAATATCTGAATACATTCACCTCCTCCATACTCTCTCCCTCCAATCTGATATCCAATCTTTCATCACCTAATCTTTTTGTTATCCTCATAACCTTACTCTTTCCTGTATTCACCTTTAATTTTCTTCTTTTGCACACCCTACCAAATTCATCCACCAATCTCTGCAACTTCTCTTCAGAATCTCCCAAGAGCACAGTGTCATCAGCAAAGTGCAGCTGTGACAACTCCCACTTTGTGTGCGATTCTTCATCGTTTAACTCCACGCCTCTTGCCAAGACCCTCGCATTTACTTCTCTTACAACCCCATCTATAAATATATTAAACAACCACGGTGACATCACACATCCTTGTCTAAGGCCTACTTTTACTGGGAAATAATTTCCCTCTTTCCTACATACTCTAACTTGAGCCTCACTATCCTCGTAAAAACTCTTCACTGCTTTCAGTAACCTACCTCCTACACCATACACCTGCAACATCTGCCACATTGCCCCCCTATCCACCCTGTCATACGCCTTTTCCAAATCCATAAATGCCACAAAGACCTCTTTAGCCTTATCTAAATACTGTTCACTTATATGTTTCACTGTAAACACCTGGTCCACACACCCCCTACCTTTCCTAAAGTCTCCTTGTTCATCTGCTATCCTATTCTCCGTCTTACTCTTAATATATATATATATATATATATATATATATATATATATATATATATATATATATATATATATATATATATATATATACATATATATATATAATGTCGTGCCGAATAGGCAGAACTTGCGATCTTGGCTTAAATAGCAACGTTCATCTTGCCATATAGGACAAGCGAAAATTTGTGTATGCAATAATTTCGCCAAAATCATTCTGAACCTTACGAAAAAAATACATTTCACTGTGTTTGTTTAGTATTAAATTATTGTAAACAAATCTAAAATATACTTAGTTGGGGTAGACTAAAATAAATTGCTCTTGTTATAATAAGGTTAGGTAAGTTTTCTAAGATTCTTTTGGTGCAAAATTAAAATTTTTTACATTAACATTAATGAAAAAAATATATCTCTAAACGTATAAGAGAAAATTTCTGAAAGGGCTTAATTTTAAATGAGTTCTTGCTAATTGCCCAGTTTTACATATTCGGCACGACATTATATATATATATATATATATATATATATATATATATATATATATATATATATATATATAGAGATATATATATATATATGAGAGAGAGAGAAATATGAATTGACACTTTAAACTAAATTTTAATTATGTCAAAATTTCGGTAACTTAGCACTCTCACCGAAACTTATTGAAAGAAAACTAATGTAATACAATTTAGCTTATTTCTACCCATCCTATATCATTTATGATATAAAACATCAATTAAATACATTTTTTCATGTTTAATTAATTTTTGAACTTATGTAATGAGCAAAGACAATTTATACTCAGCTAGTCTAACAGGAGGTATTTCGGTCTGACTGAAGGTAGGATAGCGGAATTCCATTTATTCTGATCAAGAGCCATTTACGGGCATCAACGAACAGTGACTCTCCCCTTACAACAAAAAAGGAAAGCTCTGCGTGATAAGCACGACATATGCCTATCTGGCATATAATAGGTTTAAATCTCAAGGCAATTAATTACTATTTTAAAAATGTCTTAGGCGTCCTTGACGAGTTTTTTATACATGGCATACATCGCTTTACCGACAATTAATTTTACATTTGACAGCACTTAACTTGGCAACAACCATTTTAATACTCTGGTTGCAGCAGTGAGTTGACCCGTTTGTGGTTTAGCAGAAATTCCATTTAATGCTGTATTAACCTATTTTTCGTGTTTCACAGCGTTGGAGGATGAACAGAAATATGTGACTTATGCCGCACCATGTACATAGTAATAGTATGACATGACTCGCCTTTATAAATTTGTTGTTCATCTGGTCGAGGCATTAGAGTAATATATGAACAATATCGCATAACACAAAGCTGGAGCGAACTAATACAACCTTGTCAAGCCTCACTTAAAATATTTCTCACTCCTTTCCTGTTGCGTCGTGAGCCTCGCGGCTGCTCAGGTTCAACACGTCCACACTGGCCAGATGTCCGACCATCTCAACAAATACATTTAGTATTACATGTGATTTCCTGCGTCCCTCTCGTTTCGAGTTTTCTTTCAACAATATATATTCAGTAATAGCTAATAACTCATTATATAATAATACATTCAATCATACATGTAGTATAAGAGAAAAAATGAATTGTGACAACTTGCATCTAGACTTGCTCACCTGTCGCACACAAGGAAAATGAAGTATATATATACTATATACATATATATATATAATATATTTTTGTTATGCACATAAAAATATAGTACATATCAATGTGTTTAATTTTCTATCCCAAAATGCATAAAAATAGCACCTTAAATGTGATTATCATTGTTAGTGAGAGAGCAATAAACCCTTAGGGCTTTTTCAGATGAGGAATGAAGTTTGATCCAAGGCTAGAGCAGCTCCAAACCTTCAGTTCAAGAACTCCTCACTTTACCCCTGGGTGTCTCGAACCACTTATATAGGATATCCTAGACGTCTATCATTAACATTTTAGCCAGTGTAATTTTTTGATATGGTGGGCCAGGCGGTAGGGATTACTTTGTCACTTTTAACTGATTTAGATCCCGACTAGAGTTCTAGACATGAAAAGTTTTAAATATTTCAATTTACAGAATAGATGTTATTCTACTGTAGCTCACTTCATAGCCCAGCCCTGCCTATATTATTTTATTATTACTAGAACTTGCCAAGCCCACAGGGGTAATATAGTGCCTGGAAAATGGGAGACAATCAGATATGATTCAAGGGAGGGTATCAACACCTGGGTATGGATACTACCACAACAGTTCAACTCCCAGGTACTTGTTTCTTGGTCCTCTCAACGAGTGGTCGAGGTGGGGCGCCAAGAGAACCTTGGGAGGCTTTAATAAAACACAATTAATAACATTTATGATAATAACTCTTCTTCAAAACAGGTCTCTTAGACTCCCCTTCAAAACAATTACTTCAAAGATCCCCCACCCCCGTAGAAATTCTAGCGCCGTCTTTATTTCACAACCTCTAGCAATTTAATTCAGATATACCAGTGCATTATAATAATCAAGGGGGAAGCGCTAAACCCGGAGGATTATACAGCGCCTGGGGGGTGATGTGGAAGGCATTCAGGCTTAATTAGGGGAACTGGACCACAGATCCAATTCCCTAAATCAAGAGCCCCTCACCAACATCAAGGAACCTTCCTTGAGGGGTATACCAGTGCAGATAAACCGGAGGCCTGGGCAGTGGTGCCTTATTGCTTGTCATGTTAATGTGGCAGAATACAGACACATTCTTTAGCAAAGTTCGCAGGCAAGTGCAGCGCAAGCTTTTGTGATTCAGTCTAGAGTTATTATCAAGTAATTTCATATAGCTTTACATTACATAATGCAAAGAAGGGAGTGGGGCGCCAAACTTTTAGAAGTCAGTCCCTACAGGAATTAGAAAAGCTTGTTTTACAATTTTACGCCTCTGCCGGCTACTAACACTCAGTTGTACTAACCTTCACATGGCGTCCAGGACTCCTCTCCTCAGGGTCTGGTCCTGCCACCATAATCCAGTAGTTTATATGAGGATACATGCCAGCTTATCCGTCAAATGTATGCAGTACGTGCAAGTCTCTGGCACCGCCTCTCACGTGTGTCTTCCACACTACCCAAGAAGCGAATAACAAAACACTAGAACGATGCGAATAACTTAACAATGGGATCGAACAATTATGTTCACAAATTGTTGTACTGTATAACTGGTGGCCAAACTTTGATAATTTTTTTTTTTTTTTTTTTTTTAAACCCTGGAGGATTAGTCACCCAGGATAACCCAATAAAATCGGTGCGTCATCGAGGACGAATATACCTGGATTATATTATAATCAAGGGAGAAGCGCTAAACCCGGTGGATTATACAGCGCCTGGGGGGGGATGTGGAAGGCATTCAGGCTTAATTCTGGGAACTGGAGCAGATTCAATTCCCTAAATCAACAGGCCCTCACCAACATCAAGGAACCTTCCTTGAGGGGAAATACCTGGAGAAGGTTTCGGGGGTCAACGCCCCCCCCCCCCCGTTTGACTTGGAAAAAGCCCAGTGGGGGCGAAACGTTGTCAGTAAAGGATCAAATTATACTGCACGTGTTTATATTTTCATTATGTCGGTATTTTATACCAGTTATTTCCATCCTGCAACATTACAACTTCTCACGAAGCATCTCAGATCGAATGGCCTCGAGCTAGGGTTTACCATCCCCTAGGGGCCTAGTGGCTTGTTTTGCATTGTTGCAATCGCATGTTTGAAATCCCATCGCATGGAGAATGGCCTAATTTCTTCAGTAAAAATGGCAAACTGGCGCGCGCACACAGTTAAAACTAATTTGAAACAGTCACTAAGATAATCAGAAGCACTAACAGACCTATATCTCAAAATACGTCAGTACTCAAAGCCTGAAGTGATTAGCGAAGCCCTTATTGCTTTCACGAGGAAGTACTAAACCCATAGGGATCATACGGCGCCTAGGGAGGATTATTATTATAATCAAGGGGGAAGCGCTAAACCCGGAGGATTATACAGCGCCTGGGGAGGGGATTATTATTATTATTATACCTGGGGAGGGGATGTGGAAGGCATTCAGGCTTAATTCGGGGAACTGGAGCACAGATCCAATTCCCTAAATCAAGAGCCCCTCACCAACATCAAGGAACCTTCCTTGAGGGGCTAGGGAGGATGAGAGGCAACCAAGTTTGATCCGGAGTCACGTTTAATTCTTTGGATTAAGAGCCTTACACTAGCATCCAGGAATCTTAGAGGGCAAAGGTTAGAAGCCAACTTGAGGAATTTTATTATGAAATTCATAGATTTCAATTTACGTAGCCTAAATTCTAATTCTGAGATATACAAATATTTAAGGTTTTATGCTAATCAGAAGAGCCATTCTTAGTTATTGTGCAAAGCCAGTTTAATAAAACTGGAAAATTAAAAAACACAAAATTGCAAGCCTGAGAGGAAAAAGCCTACACAATTTGCAGCCGACTAGAAGACTCGTTTTCCAGGTATCTCAGCCTGACAATTCCAAGTTTAATTTGTAAATTGTTAAATAAACATTACATAGCCTAACCCAAAAGTTATCATTCTTTAAGAAGTATTAGCCACTAAGATGTGGAAAAAATTAAATACCAATTTTACAGTAAAATTTTCAAGTGAACATTCCAAATTATTACATTCATGGGAGTGCTAAACCCATAAGGCTCATACAGCAATTGGGAAATATTTGGATTCGATCTAAGGGGAGCACAGGTCCAATTCCTTGCATCACGAGCTTAGTAGCCGTATTGTTCATTTTCAGATAATTACATTCAAGGGAGAGAGGAAGCTAGGAGCAACAAGAAAGTTAATTAGTATTATAATCAAAACTAAGCGCTAAACCCACAAGGGTGATACAGCACTGCACAAACATTCATGAGCTAAACCCAAAAGGGTAATGCTGCACTTGTTACATGAATGAGAAGGTACTAAACCCATAAGGGTCATATTATAATAAAGAAGCGCTAAACCACAAGGGCTATACAGCACTGAATAAGGGTCATAACACTTAGTGATAGGCAATCAGGTTCAATATAGGGAGAGGAAGGACAAGTTCAATTCCCTGGATCATGATCCCCTCATTGGCATTTAGGCACCTGTCTTGATGTTAAAATAAGGCTCTAAACCTTGTGTAATTTTACTGCACTTGCAGGTACAGCATATATGTACATACAACAGTTTATAGACTTATCTAAATGTTTTCAAAGTAGTGTATATATAATCTTCAGTTCAGATTATATTCATATCCAAGCACTAAACCCCTATGGGTCATATTAGCATTTCAGGGTAGGGTATGCTAAGATGTGTAATATCCCTGATCAGAGAGGGTGAAGAGCTATTCTAAAACTAAGCGCTAAACCAAAGGATGAAGGCGAGTGCTAAAGAAAGTACACAATCGAAGTTGGTGTAGCAAATCTGATGCCGACAAAGTCAAAGAGGAAGTCTGTCGGTCACTTCAGAATAGCGACTAAAAACATCCCCAGTAGTTGAGATTTCTTTTTCTATGAAGGCAATAAGCTCTATCTCAGTTGCGAGAACAGGTGATCTGAATCGAACCAATTATTTTCCAAGCCAGTGTGCACTTGCCCTAGTACTTTCCATTATAATCATAGTGAAAAATTTCATGCCGTAGCACTTTGGAGCAATCAGGACAGATCTAGAGAACTCAAATTCCTTTGTAAACAGCATCAAGAAACTCCTCGACTAGTTTGAGAAACACTAATCCCATAAATAAATAACAAAAAGGCACAATACCGTGACTGGAACGATACACAAGTAACCCGCACATAAAAGACAGAAGCTTACGACGACGTTTCGGTCCGACTTGGACCATTGGTCCAAGTCGGACCGAAACGTCGTCGTAAGCTTCTGTCTTTTATGTGCGGGTTATTTGTGCACTAATCCCATACTGGGTTATGTAGTACTAGCGAATCAAGAGGCCAGCAGGTTTGAACCCAGATGACTGATCTAATTCCTTGAATCAAGGCACCTATCTTGAAAGGAAAACTCATTCGAAATTCAGTTTGACAAAATATATTACATTATTTCAAGGTTCCTTACCTGTGCCTTCCAAGTTTTTCCCTTCTTTCCTTATCCAATTATATTCATGGGAAGTGTTGAACCTGCAGACATTATAGCCAGGAAAATGAGAGGCATCCAAATCTGACCCAAGGAAAGTAAGGGTAGTTAAGTTCTTTGGGTCAAGGGCCCTTCACTGGCAACAAGGAAATATGGAATTGAATATGGAAAACCCCCCTTAATGGTGGTTTTTTATGTTCAAGTATGGGACATTACTGTAGTTGGAATTTGCCACCACTGAACGTTTTATTACTTTGACCATGAAGTGTTGAGGGGATGCCTTACATTGGGCCACAATAGCTTAATGAAACTGAAGGTTTAGAGCAAAGTAATTACAGTGGACCGTCTGGTTGCACCAGCAACTGCAAAAACTGAACCCTATTTTTGGCGAATGTAAAAAATTGGTTTACACTGAATTCGTGTAGGGGAGAGAAAAAAAAAAAAAAAAAAAAAAAAAAATTGGCCTTCACCACAGTCTTTCCCCGTCTCACAGCGAACTTCATGGAGAGTTCATAGTCTCACGGGAAAGGCTTACACAACATACAACCTTCACCCAGTACTTTGTTCGTATGCATCCAATACCATACTCTGCCTATGTTCACGAGTTAACTTTTCAGCATCCCAACTCTTCTCTGGATAGTGACAACGGCACCTAAGAGGAACGAATGCTATCCTGAAACTGCAAAGAGCGAAATTCTTGGCATTTCCAAGAAAATGAAGATACCAGATTAACTTAAGATTGGTGCATGTGTGATGTAGATGGCACAAGCTTATGGCTTGAATGAGGCAAATATACAAGCTTGTGCAATGAATAACCCAGGTAGAAACTGAAAAAGCTATCATTGCAACAGCTACATGAGCAGTCTCATGTTGCAAAACTATCAGACTTTCACTAAGGAGGACCCTGACAAATCTAGAAGCAATGCTCTGAAATTAAGTCTAGAGCAGCTGATGACTTACCATTTGCTGTATAATGCAATGCAGGGTGAAAGACTAGACATGCAATACAGACACTCAGAGCTAGTACAATCATTAACAGTGCATGTCTCTCAATGATCCACTTCGGCTAAACTATCCCTAACCTTCCACTTCAACCCAGTAGGGCCATACCATCCTCCTCTACAGCTATCAAAATCAGCATGCACCAGTAACCAGAATTTAAGGCTAGTAGTAATATTTATGCAAGCTCTGAAAAAAAGTATTTTGTTAAATATAACTTATTACTGCATCCACATACAATCACATGATTTAGATACCTATAACTTTTTGGGGGGAAGGGAGGGGACAACCTAATGAACTCAAATACTAAACTAGTCTTCCGCACAAGTTCTTCGATTCAGTTTACAGGGAAATCTGATTACATCATTTTCAGGAATGCAATTGCAGTGTTAAACCTTCATGGTTCATACAGGGTTGTGATGATATACATAACTTGGAGGTTAGTAGAAATAGGGTTAGAAAGTGAGCAAAGTAAAATAGCTGATGTGAACAGTTGGTCTATTGAGCAAGTGTTCTAAAAGGAGAGACTCAGCAAGGACGGTGTTAAGAATGAATGCATCTGGGCATTGAAATTATATTGACTAATACACAAAACCCACAGCTCAAACACTGAAGTCAAAGTTTGAATCCCCAGTATGGCTGGAAAACACTAGGACACGTTTCCAAAAGACACCTGCTGTCATTGTTCACCCATCACTATAAAATGGGTACATGGGTGTTAGGCAACTGGTGTGGGTAGCATCCTGGAATAAAACTGACCTAATGTGCCCAAATTGCTCTGCATAAGCGGCTTTCTATATAGTGTCACTGATGTCAGCTAGGCCTGTATACTTTGTACATGTACTTGTAGAAATAAATATTACAATATTTCGGTTCAACTTAGACCATTAACTAGTAAATGGTCTAAGCTGGACTTTAAAGTCCTAAATTTCTTTCTCCTATGTGAGGGTTGTGCGCATATTTTTCCAGTCACAGTATTGTGCCTTTTTTTTCTTTATATGCTAGTATACACGACAGCTTAACATTAAACTAATACGAGCTAACAGAAGCTTCTGGAATCTATACATGAGCAAGATTAATGTAGCCTTACAACGACGACGGTTTTTAATTTTTGAGGGCAAGTGTCAATGTTCAGCTGATAAAATGCCAATACATTATGTACCTGCCTGTTACTTTATTACTTGCTAGGACCTTTCTATCCACACCAATTTTCAATATCCTATAAATCTCTGCCTTAGCAAAGATGCAGAATCAGATAATAAAATGCAGGAAAGCGGCTCCAGTTTAAAACATCCCCACATCTTTAATGAAGAGTAGAAGAGATACCTGCTCAATTTGTTCACTATGTATATGGATTAAAAAACAAAAGATTATATTAGATTTATTAAAATTAATACAAACAATTTATGCTACAGCCAAACGGAGCCTGTTCTATAAAGGAGCATTCCCAAATGTTAGTGGAACTGAGATACTACATTTATATTTTGACCCTTCTAGCAATAACAAAATTATCACAGATGGTATGTGTAAACAAAGGGTTATTATTGTTTACAATTGTGATACTTTTAAATTGGGTAAACTTTTAGATTAGGAAATAAAAGCTACCTTACAAAAAGGCGATTTATATTTAACGGATGGAACATTAGGTACACTTAACACTCCATTAGGTACATTTTTTATACTCCAATGCTGGAGCAACTATTCTTAAAAGTACATGGAATGGCTTTAATGAATGGCCCTACAAAACTTAGTTATTCCAACCTCTAATGGTATTAGAAATGATTGAGCAACAAATAAGTATGGCAATTTTTATAATCTTGTCATTTGTGTAACAAATGAAAGCCAGATATGGCATGCCATACCATACCATTGCATGGCTTAATGCAGCTCACTAAATCCTGAAGTAAAGGAAAAAGTAACCAGAAGAGCCTTGCTTTGTTTGGTAAAGAATAGATACTCTGCACTATTTATGCATTTCAGCAGAAGTATAGTAAAACTAAAACTATATGTGCTTTTATAATTTATATTACTGTACATCAAAATTAATCTAATCTAAATTTTATGACAGCAAAATAATTCAGAGTATTTCTAAGTAAACCTCTAGTTACATGTCAGCCATCATATTTCAACAAAGCTTTTAATGTTATACAAGCAAACATCACCACATGTTACAAGCTACATTTCCAGTAGGCATGTTGGTCATATCAAATAGCTTTTGTTAATGTTCCAAAGAGAATGCCTGCACATGAAGTCTTAGGCAAGGGTAAGTGGTGTGGCAGGCCCTAGGTTTACCACAGCTGAGTGGAGAAGCCACCTGGGGGAACACGTTGCCTCTGCTTCTGCTGGGGCTGCTCAGGAGTCTTTGTCTCCTGGCTGTCACGTGCTGCAGGATTAATAGCTGCAAAAAATGCAGACGTTAGAAGTAAATTGTCAAAACTTATTACCACTGGTTCTACTGAAATTAAAGACTCATTTCATGATTATAAAAGGCTTAAGTTATGCACACTAAAATACCAAGTTTCAGCATAAATATCAACCAAATTTTTCATATATTTACACTACTTTCAGCAAATGCTAAATTTTCAGAGTATTAGCAGTAACAGGCCTATAGACTTGTATGAACTATAGCAGGTCTAGTCATTTACAGAGTATGCACACTAGTTTGACAAACTGAATATGTACCATACCAGAGATGCAAGGCGGCTTAAAAAGTTGTCATATCCCAAATAATTCTACCATATTACATGATGCTGCTGCCACCACAACCCATAAGTTAAGCTTTAAGCAATTGGCCAAGAGAAGCTGTGGTTTGAAATAGTTTTAAGGTCTGTAAGCCTGAGTTAACTAGTCCCAACAGGGCAATATCTGCAGAACAAGAATAAAAAAAAACTTCATAATTGACTATGCTTGTGTTGCTAAAGATTTTTAAAAAAAAAAAAAAAAAAAAAACATTTTACCAAGGATTTTAAACAGTGATGCAGTTAAGCTATTTTTTTTTTTTTTACTAGAACTGGGAAGGTAATATATAACCATATTAGCAATACATGCACATTAAAAAATACCATTTCATTCATTTTTTAATCTAATGCAGTTTGGCTTAGATGAACCAGTATGTATCTAGACAAAATTTAAACTAACCAATGGTTTGCTTTACTCTAGATATAGCAACCTGGACATTCAGGGATGCCAAACCCATGCCAACAGACCTTTGTCACTTCTGTTACCTTTCCTCTTGTTGGGAGCACAGCGAGGAGCGTGGATGTCCCAGCACAGGACACCCACCCCAGTAACTGGATCCCGACGCGTCCACGTCCGACAAAACACTGATGGCATGCATTGTAGAGCAAGGAGGCCAATCTTGTTACAAGCTACTGATAGGTTAGTTGTTAGGGGCACAGAATTTGGGGATGCAAGACTGAAGTATTTCTTTCTTTCCCTGCATCCTTTTGCCTCTTTCAGTGTATGAATTACAAGTGATTAGTGAAAATCGGCACCTATCGCGTGAATAAAGCAGGATAAGTAAGCCTTGAAAGTTTGGAGAGTATTTAAGGCTACAAAAATGGTGCACAACCCATGCATGTGAGAAATCCAACTTTAAATCCCATACCTTCAACCCTATCCAGCTTCACTACAATCTCTAAAACTTCAATAAAAGTGTTTGTTCATGCAAAGCTACCTACAGAAACTATCACAGCTTCAAAAGGCTCCTCAAGCTCCAGAAACTTGTGATCAACAACCCACAATACCAGCAAGCAAAGCAAAATGGAGTACATTAGTAAACCTGGAAATGTAATGCAGGTCACAGACCAATTTGAATCAATCCCAGTGTTCAAGGAAAACATTTAGTTGGCATTAATTTATGAAAGTGATATGATACCCCTCTAAATTTTTACCATAATTTAGCTAAAAGATGCAAAAGGATTAAAGAAAAAAATGGCTTCAGTTCCAAAATTCTTAACCCACATGAAAAATAAAGCCTCTAAAATTTGAACAGCAAATCAAGTAGATAAGCTATTTACAGATCAATGCAAGTTAATATCCATTTGAACAAATTTAGTTTCATCACAGCATGTGTAAACTTAATTTTAATAATTCACTCCCTCTTCCCTTCATAAACAAAGGAGTAATAAGTATTTTATAATTTAAAGTTTTTACGAAATATTGGATGCATAACCTGCTAGAATACAAGAATTCAAGACTATCATCCAGGTGAAAAATTTCCGACCAATTTTTTTTGCCTTCAATGTTAGAAAGCTGTTAAGCAAGAGATAAGCAGCAATTTAAATTAACAGCTAGTGCAAGATAATTTGCCATTAAGCAAGTAATGTGCAGATTTTCTTTAGAGTGCAATATTGTACCTGCCAATTTATTAATTCAACAAAAAGTTCAACCTTAATTTCTTTTCAACACATCTTTAACAAAACCCATTTTAAAAAACATCCTATTCTAAACTTTTAAATTTTTACTATAATACAGTAGAAACCCCATATCTGGGGGGGGGAGGGGGGGTAGTCTAATACCTACCACAGATACCCAAAAATGCAGATAGTAATGAACCCTATACTGTGTAAGGGGTTTTTAGTTTACACACAGGAAAGCACTTTGTAGCTTCTTAGACTTTTGTGCTTTTGAGTAATTAAGCAAAATTAAGGATTATTTTCGAGGAATGGTAAACCGTGGATAAACTGGAAACCGGAACCATGGATACGGGGGACCTACTGCAATCTAATTAGGCAAATATAAAACTTGAAACGTTGCATAAGGAACACCTCTACTTGTTACCAGTATGTAGATAAATGGCTCAGATGTTACAAGATGATAAATGACATATTACCACCTGGGTATCCCTGGAAGTATTTCACCTCACAATGGCTTCTCAGTCAAATACAAAGAAAGGTGAAGATCAGAGTGGGGTAATCAGTCAAATCTTGATCTTCATTCTTCTTTGTACTGGACTGTTGAAGCCACTGTGGCAAAACATTTTCACCATAAAGATAACCAAGTGTTGCTCATGCGCAATTTATTACCAGTCTAGGAGATACAATGCACCCCCATGAATGTTGGCAAGTCCATTTCAGCTACAATTTCTAGTTTCTACAAACTTGGTATGAATTTAAAATGGGAACATTTCAAAATGGCATAAGTTCTAATCAAAATCTATCACTATTCATTTCACACTAAAATCATAACTAAATAAAAATTAGAAAACCAGTAACCACAACAATCTTTTTGGAAAAAAGGGAAGGAGTGAAAGAGCAAAGGTGGGGAAGTGAGAGGACAAGTAAGGAGATGTAAACATTCAGTCCCATTTAACTGAATTTAATTTCAAGTTCTGAGTTATCCTACTCCTGCAGTTCAACTTTTAACAGACTTTGTTGGTGCTTGCCAACCAGGCATTAACTCGTTACCAAGTCAACTAGTTTAGCTCCTCCCAAGTAATAAGAACATTGTGAAAAGTATCAACCAGGCTTTTAGGACAGTACAGTATGTGCAGAAATTTACTTTCATTATTACCAAACATTTTTTTTTTTTTTATTATCACACTGGCCGATTCCCACCAAGGCAGGGTGGCCCAAAAAAGAAAAACTTTCACCATCATTCACTCCATCACTGTCTTGCCAGAAGGGTGCTTTACACTACAGTTTTTAAACTGCAACATTAACACCCCTCCTTCAGAGTGCAGGCACTGTACTTCCCATCTCCAGGACTCAAGTCCGGCCTGCCGGTTTCCCTGAATCCCTTCATAAATGTTACTTTGCTCACACTCCAACAGCACGTCAAGTATTAAAAACCATTTGTCTCCATTCACTCCTATCAAACACGCTCACGCATGCCTGCTGGAAGTCCAAGCCCCTCACACACAAAACCTCCTTTACCCCCTCCCTCCAACCCTTCCTAGGCCGACCCCTACCCCGCCTTCCTTCCACTACAGACTGATACACTCTTGAAGTCATTCTGTTTCGCTCCATTCTCTCTACATGTCCGAACCACCTCAACAACCCTTCCTCAGCCCTCTGGACAACAGTTTTGGTAATTCCGCACCTCCTCCTAACTTCCAAACTACGAATTCTCTGCATTATATTCACACCACACATTGCCCTCAGACATGACATCTCCACTGCCTCCAGCCTTCTCCTCGCTGCAACATTCATCACCCACGCTTCACACCCATATAAGAGCGTTGGTAAAACTATACTCTCATACATTCCCCTCTTTGCCTCCAAGGACAAAGTTCTTTGTCTCCACAGACTCCTAAGTGCACCACTCACTCTTTTTCCCTCATCAATTCTATGATTCACCTCATCTTTCATAGACCCATCCGCTGACACGTCCACTCCCAAATATCTGAATACGTTCACCTCCTCCATACTCTCTCCCTCCAATCTGATATTCAATCTTTCATCACCTAATCTTTTTGTTATCCTCATAACCTTACTCTTTCCTGTATTCACCTTTAATTTTCTTCTTTTGCACACCCTACCAAATTCATCCACCAATCTCTGCAGCTTCTCTTCAGAATCTCCCAAGAGCACAGTGTCATCAGCAAAGAGCAGCTGTGACAACTCCCACTTTGTGTGTGATTCTTTATCTTTTATGGAGAAAAAAAACCTTCAGGGGTCTCAGTCTTGGTAACAAAAGGCAACAAGGTTCACTTTAAGGAAAGCAGAACAGGTTCACACCTCTGCATCAAGATTCCCTACTGGCATCAAAGGAATTCTTTGAAGGTTTGACAGCTGTGAAAAAACAGAATCTGGCAGTAAACTATGTGGCTTGGCCTACTAAACCAGTGATCTCTAAATGAAAGATTTTATACTAAATTTAAATGGTTAAATAAATTTAGAATGTTTAAAGGCTAAATATTCGGTATAACAGAACCTTTATTCAAAAAGGTTACTACATATCCATAAGTGGTAAATAGCAAGTCTCAAGTGGCATATCCTTACTGCCTGGGACAATTACCTTCTGGTTTTATTTACAAAATGCCAGAACCATGTCACTGTACTTTCAACTTGCATTATTCCCTTTATCAATTTTACAATACCATTAGCAATTTGCTACTGTCAAGACCAATTCATTCATCACTACATAATCACGAGCAAGTGAAACTATCCCAATACATGTATTTTTTTTCATATGCAATGCACATCCATGATTCATTCAATGTCATTGGTATTACTGTCACAGTTTAGACAAAGAAAATATCCCCACCATTTATGCCAAGAGTGATGCTGGGTTTTTAAGTCACACAAGCACCTTGTTGGCAGAGTGGCACCCCTTCCCAGAGAAGAGGTCCTACCCCTAGGCACAGCTAGTAATGATAAGTAATGTCCCTTAAAATGCAAGTGAAAATGTACATGTGTACTTACAATATACATGCACCTGTTACAATATATGCAGATTAGTTAACAGATTTTTAGCACACATGATGCATGATATTCCAACCAAGCAGTTTCAGAGGTCCAAAATGCAAATAGATGACAAGCAGGTTAACTAGGAATTCAGACCTGCCTTATGTTTAGCTTCTAAAAAGAGAAATTTAAAATAAAGCAGGCTGCTTGCTTGGAAAAGCAGTCTAATTAAAATCTAGAGCCCATCTGCAAACAGCTCGTTGTTGCTAGAAACTTTTCGAAAGCTTAAAACTCAAGGTTCAATTTAAATTATGAAGACTATAAAGGTTAGTACAATAGTTTTAAGTACAAAAAAAAAAAAAATTCTAAAATACTACACAAGCTCACATGTGAGAATGGGTGTGGGGGTCAGTGTGTATTTAAAAAAAAAAAACTGCAGCACAGTGCATAGAGAAAAAAAAAAAAAAACTTAAAATGCCAACTGAGGTGCATTTTGTATAGTATTTATGGTTTGTTTCATTTCTTGGTATCATTTGATAGAATGGAAGACATTATAGAAAGAGATGATTTTGATTGGTTTCACTATGAAAAGGACCTTGAAATGGAGCTCAAAGTAGTGCACTTGTTCGAATTTTGCCAATGTTCAAGAGTAAACAAATGATATTGTCCAATAAATGGACAATTAGCCATTCTAATGGTCACAAATGGGTTGACTATTTATACAATTATTACAATAATGCAGTAGTCTGCATAACAGTAAATCTGTTTTTTTGTGCAAATAAAAATTCAAAATAGAAAGCAAGAGTAATAAGAGGAGCCTGGAGATGTGACTGATGAACAGAGAATGTTATTTTAGTGCCAGGAATGTCTGCACTATTCATTCTAAACCCTATTTTAAAACTGGCATATTTTTTTAATTTGCATGAAATTGGCCAAATTGCCAATTTCTTGACCACTTTATTGGGTAGCTGAAATCAGAGTGGGTGGTTTCTTGTATTCAATCGATAGAACAGTTCTAAAGAAAGTTATGGGTTTGGCTGACGAACAATGGAATTGGCCAAAAATAGGGCTCAAATTGGACAAAATCGCCAATGGGTAACTATGGGTAACAATCGCTAACTTCACGAGAGCATAATTCAGTAAGTTGTCTATCAAATTTTGTACTTCTGGTGTCATTTCCATCAGGAAAATATTATAATTTCATAATTTTTTTTTTCAAATATTTTGCGACGAACTCTAAGAATGGGGGTTGCAACAGTCAAAGGGTTAAAGGATGAAAAATACAGGCAGGCCCCACTTTATGGCACTTTGTTAATGCAGTGGTTTTTCAATTATAATTATTCTTCCCTTACTCATACTTCCTACAATAAATACATTTACCACTCACTAAGCAAAGTACAAAAGTATTTTAAGGTAAGCAATGTGTATACTATATATGCATTTTTTAGGCCTAGCTCTATTGCTCACTTGTGTATGATCGAGTAAACATGCTATCAGGCTTTAATATGCATTTGAAAGCAAAAAGGCTTTTTATATGCAATTAAAAATAAACTTTTGCTTTATAGCACAAGCTCAGAGCCTAACCTGCTGTACAAGCAGGGCCTCCTGGATATGGTAAATCATATTAAGACTTCTGTAATAATGCATGAACCAAAAAATAAATCTGGAAACTACAAAAAAACTGTACCTCTGTACCTCTTCAGTACAGGAAAGACTGTGCTATAACTTAAATTGCCAGGCACACCATCTAAAGGGGACAAAAAGATACAAAACATCCAGGCCATGGGAAAACCTGGGTAGCCACAGCCACTCAAGAGGGAGAGGTTTTTTAGTGCCAGGAAGGGAAAAAAAACTGGCAGGAAATGGCAGAAATCGTACACCAAATCCAGCCATTCCTGGAGTAAAACCACAGTCGATGGCCTCCACTCCAAACCAACACAGATACAGATACTAATGCCGGAACCCCCCCCCCCCGTACCAACAATACCACCAGTCCGATGACATTCGTCTTTGCAAATATACAGGGTCTAAAGCCAGCAACAAACAAAATACCTTTCATCCGTGGACTGCTTGCAGAGGCAAAGGCAATGTTCGCGGCTTTCACTGAGACCCACAAAGGATCACTTGGACAACGAAATATGGATCCCAGGTTACAACCTATACAGATGTGACAGTGAACAGGCAAAAAGGGAGGGAGGGGAGGGGGGGGGGGGATTTGGCCTCTACATTGCAGAGTCACTTGTTCGCACAGAACTGCTTAATGCCTCAAATGATGTAGTGGAAGTTTTAGCAGTAAAGATCGAGAACCAAAACCTAGTCATTGTGGTAGTCTACAAGCCTCCGGATGCAACATCCCAGCAATTCAAGGAACAGCTGTTAAAAATTGACCACTGTCTGGAAAATCTTCCAGCTCCTGAACCCAACATCTTGCTCCTGGGGGATTTCAACTTAAGGCACCTAAAATGGAGGAATATAGCAAATAATATTGTTGCAGTAATAACACCAGGAGGCAGCTCTGATGAAAACTCACATGAGCTTTTAAATCTGCACAAAATTCAATTTAAACCAGCAAATAATAGAGCCTACTAGACTGGAGAATACACTAGACCTCATCTTCACTAACAATGATGATCTGATAAGAAATGTCACCATATCAAAAACAATATACTCAGATCGCAACATAATTGAGGTTCAGACATGCATGCGTGGAGCCCTAGACCGACATAATGAGACTAGTCACGAGGGAGCATTAACCAAATTCAACTTCAATAACAAAAACAAAGTGGGACCAAGTAAACCAAGTCCTAACCGATATAAGCTGGGAAGATATACTAAGCAACACAGACCCCAACTTATGCCTAGAACAGATTAGCTTGGTGGCACTATGTATACACAAGGCTTATTCCTCTAAGAAAAAGGAGTAGATGTAAAATGGAAAGACGGGCGCTCCCTTTACAGGCGACAGAAAAGAATAACAGAGCGGCTAAAAGAGGTCAATATATCTGAAATGCGTAGGGAGACACTGGTCAGAGAAATAGCAAGCATCGAAGTTAAGCTAAAGGAATCTTATAGGAGTCAGGAATCGCGGGAAGAACTAAAAGCCATAAATGAAATCGAAAGAAACCCAAAGTATTTCTTCTCCTATGCCAAATCAAAGTCGAGAACAACGTCCAGTATTGGGCCCCTACTTAAACAAGATGGGTCCTACACAGATGACAGCAAGGAAATGAGTGAGCTACTCAAGTCCCAATATGACTCAGTTGTTAGCAAGCCGCTAACCAGACAGTCGAAGATCAAAATGAATTTTTTATGAGCCACAAAATTTGGTTAACAAGCCTATCCGATGTTATCCTGACGCCAAATGACTTCGAACAGGCGATAAATGACATGCCCATGCACTCTGCCCCAGGGCCAGACTCGTGGAACTCAAGTGTTCATCAAGAACTGCAAGAAGCCCCTATCATGAGCCTTTTCCATCCTATGGAGAGGGAGCATGGACACGGGGGTCGTCCCACAGTTACTAAAAACAACAGACATAGCCCCACTCCACAAAGGGGGCAGTAAAGCAACAGCAAAGAACTACAGACCGATAGCACTAACATCCCATATCAAAAATCTTTGAAAGGGTCCTAAGAAGCAAGATCGCCACCCATCTAGAAACCCATCAGTTACACAACCCAGGGCAACATGGGTTTAGAACAGGTCGCTCCTGTCTGTCTCAACTATTGGATCACTACGACAAGGTCCTAAATGCACTAGAAGACAAAAAGAATGCAGATGTAATATATACAGACTTTGCAAAAGCCTTCGACAAGTGTGACCATGGTGTAATAGCGCACAAAATGCGTGCTAAAGCAATAACAGGAGAAGTCGGTCGATGGATCTATAATTTCCTCGCTAACAGAAGACAGTAGTCGTCAGAGTAAAGTCCGAGGCAGCTACGGTGAAAAGCTCTGTTCCACAAGGCACAGTACTCACTCCCATCTTGTTCCTCATCCTCATATCCGACAGACAAGGATGTCAGCCACAGCACAGTGTCTTCCTTTGCAGATGACACCCGAATCTGCATGACAGTGTCTTCCATTGCAGACACTGCAAGGCTCCAGGCGGACATCAACCAAATCTTTCAGTGGGCTGCAGAAAACAAAATGAAGTTCAACGATGAGAAATTTCAATTACTCAGAGTACAAAACAAATTCTGGCCACAAAATTGAGCGAAACACCAACATCAAAGACCTGGGAGTGATCATGTCGGAGGATCTCGCCTTCAAGGACCATAACATTGTATCAATCGCATCTGCTAGAAAAATGACAGGATGGATAATGAGAACCTTCAAAACTAGGGAGGCCAAGCCCATGATGACTCTTCAGGTCACTTGTTCTATCTAGGCTGGAATATTGCTGCACACTAACAGCACCTTTCAAGGCAGGTGAAATTGCCGACCTAGAAAATGTACAGAGAACCTTCACGGCACGCATAACGGAGATAAAACACCTCAATTACTGGGAGCGCTTGAGGTTCCTAAACCTGTATTCCCTGGAACGCAGGCGGGAGATATACATGATTATATACACCTGGAAAATCCTAGAGGGACTAGTTCCGAACTTGCACACAAAAATCACTCGCTACGAAAGCAAAAGACTTGGCAGACAATGCAACATCCCCCCCAATGAAAAGCAGGGGTGTCACTAGCACGTTAAGAGACCATACAATAAGTGTCAGGGGCCCGAGACTGTTCAACTGCCTCCCAGCATACATAAGGGGGATTACCAACAGACCCCTGGCAGTCTTCAAGCTGGCACTGGACAAGCACCTAAAGTCAGTTCCTGACCAGCCGGGCTGTGGCTCGTACGTTGGTTTGTGTGCAGCAACAGCCTGGTTGATCAGGCTCTGATCCACCAAGCGGCCTGGTCAATCAGGCTCTGATCCACCAGGCGGCCTGGTCACAGACCGGGCCGCGGGGGCGTTGACCCCCGGAACTCTCTCCAGGTAAACAAGTGTCCCGGTTTAGGGAACTTTCCTAAAATAGTTTCTAATTGTACCCAAAAATTTGTTTATATGGCTCCTAATTCTCCTTCACAGCCTGAGCTCCTAGCTGAGTGTGTGCATCATTTTCTGCTTGTTTACATCCTCTGAGCTCCGCTTCTCTATTTTGGCCAGAAGCTTTCCTATTTTTTTTTTATACTTTTACAATGGCATCCAAAGGTAGTGTGGAAAAAAAAAAAGTAAGCACACAGTTAAGAAATTATTGAACTCAGTGAGAGGCATGTCTATGGCTGAGAGAGTACTAATTGTATTTATGGCATAGTTACACAGTAGGAGTAGCTAAGTCTCACTAGTGTTGATGCAACAAAAGCAGCATGTCACTGAGGCACTTTAAATGTCTTGTGCACATTCATTAATCCATCTACGATACGTTTTTCTAAATTATACAAGAAACACTACATATTACAAATATAATATAGAACCACATTTGAACAAATTTACATAATTGTGAGCTATGGTAGCCGGATGGACAAAGGAGTTTATGACAATCACAATAAAACTAGTCCACTACTACCAGAGAAACTGTATATTACTGGGGGTTTACCAGGAAAACTTGTGTGCCTTTACTCAAATAAGTGTTACTCACTCTCAAAACGGTATGTTGCTGTAAGCCATGGTGTGCTGCTGTTATGCAGGCTACAGAATTACAGAAGATAATTTGTTTAATGTCACTAGTCATTCCCAGTTGGATGTCAAATACATGTCCAACTGCCTGTTTAATACATGTCCACTCAAAACACTGACATTATATGTACATTTATGGAGCCTTTTCCCCAAAGTACACCTAACATTATAGTATAAAAATTATCTTTGTATTAATGCAGTAGCCTGCATAAAAGCTGCCAAACCAGGGTGCTGGCGGTAATTCACTGTTTACAGAATTTGCATGCAGAGAAGTCTATGCCCGGCTTCAAAGCTGCAAGACACTAGCATTTGCTAGGGACTGATACTACTCACCACTATCAACTAAGGGCAAAAATATTTTAAGGCAAGTAATGAGTGCACTGATTTTTTTTTTTTTTTGGCCTCGTTCTATTACTTGTGTAATATATGACAAGTATTTATATGTATAAAAAAAATCAGGCATTCATATGCACTTAAAAAAAGTGAGGGGGGGGGGGGGCAACGGAGATTCACTTTACAGAGGTAGCCTGCAACCTAACTTGTCATATAATCAGGGCCCTCCTGTATATAAAATGCTCCATAGTGAGAACTATAAAAAATTATTTGAACAGGGATAAGGGCTGTAGTTTTTGTAGCAACAAAAATCAATGATCACTTTCCTGGTCTCTAATGCTACTTTCCACACACCAGTCTGAAGATCAGGAAACCCAACACAAGCTTCAAATCATTACATAGTTAACTGACCACACTGCATTGTAAAGCAAAGCCAACACCAAGGAATTTGACAGTAAGCAAATTTAAAGGTGGAGAGGGTAAGGGAGAATCAAGCATGTCGAGATTCATACAGAACAAAGTACAGGGGCCCACTAACAGCAGATTAGGTTCCAGACTACCACTAAAGTGAATCGGCCTTTATTCACTTTCATATGAATATAAAAACCTGACGAGTATAAACATGTTAAGTGAGCAACATAGGCCTAAAAAATGCATATACAGTACACATTACTTGCCTTTAAATATTTTCAGCCTTAACTTATTGCAAGTGGTGAATATAATATATGAAGTCTACATAAAGAATGGTGATTACTGAAAAAAGCGGCATTAGCAAAATGCTACAAGGCAGAGTCTGCCTGAACTGTAGTTGAAAATATATTCAGTGACCTGTAGTTACTGCAGCATTACCAATCTAATCACACGCACAATATGTGTATGCCTAGACTTTCCCCCCACGCAGTGTACACTGATTTACTAAGCGAATTTCACCTCATCGCTATACCTGCACAATACTGTGCATGCTATCTTCAGATAGGCTATATTTAACATTTTTCTTGACTGGTACATTTCCACTACTGTATACTGCATCCCCAAAATTTGTTGCAAATACTTTTGCCACCAGCATTTAGTATGCTTAATGGCCAACTACCAAACCCAGTCTGTCAATAGGCTATAACCAATATAAAATAGACTAATTTCCTCAGTTTCAGACAGCTCCTTGCCAGTATTAGAACTAGGTAGTAAAGGTAACATTTACAGAGCACTGACTGCACAAGTGCAAGGTACAGTACTCAAGAAAAAAAACTTTGGTAGAATAGTTAAAGTGATACACAAATGGCATCAGCCTTTTAAATAATGAATCCTACCCACTAAGTGTTAACAGTACTCTATGTTTATGGTAGAAGCAAGCACTGAACTTGTTTGAAAATCACATATCACCTGGGGAAACAGGAGGCAAGCAGGTTTGCATGAAGGAAAGAATAGGGCCAAATCCCTAGATCAAGAGACCCCTCACTGGCAACAAGGCCCCTTGAAGGGTAACAGTGATGGAACATTAAAAATATACCCATAAACTGAAAATACAGCAAATCACATTTCTGTCCATCTTGAACACTGTCAAGTCTAAGTACATACTTAAGTGGAGAATCTGGAAAGTACTGTAAAGCAACTTACAATAAGAATTCTAAAGCCCTGGGACCTTTTGGTTATTTAATACTTAGAACATCAAATATCACGAAGAGCATATCAAGCTCCTGCATAACCAGTTATTGTAATTAAAGAAATAATGTAAACAAGATTAAAAAATATGATTAGCTGCATTCCACAAACTAGGTCATTATAGGTCTTTGCCCTGAGCTGTCAAATATTAGATGAAAAGAAATAGCTACACTATTTATATGCCTTGAAGGAATTTGTTAAGTTAAAACACCTGGGGTGGAAGAATGAACAAGACTAACTGCTCCACCAATTATAGTGACCCAGCATTTGGGGAAAGGGAATGAATTGGCAAGCAAGAAGTTAAGGTCATGAGCTCTAGATTAATGAATGGGACCTAAACACACAACTAATCTACTTGAACCAAACAACCACAATCATAACCAATGCCATGTAGTAAAGGTTCACCTCCTTGCTTGTACCGAGCTTAACCAAGAGATCTTCCTTCCAGTGCAAAATCTGCACATCTTTTCCACTAAAATTACATCACTGATTAGTGAAAGTCATAACCATGCTATTTTATTTTATTTTCCATTACCTGGTATCTAAAATATTCTGTTATAACTGTGCCGCATTTGTGTTTGAACTACACTTTTGTAGCACAACTGCTTGTAACATTTCTATAACCATTGCTATTTTTTTGACTGTACCGTACTTTTATTCTAACAGTTCCTAACTTTTTAGGGCATTAGTACTATTCTTCCAAGAAAAATTGCATCGTAGAATGACCAGGTACTGTACCTATGATTAACAAGAGCACTACTAGGAAATGGCTGAAAATTCCAACATTAACAATACTGTTAAAAGTGATGCAGTCCTTGGAGATTATTTTATAAATGGAACAATTTAGAATGAACGATTGATTAGGGATAAAAAAAAAAAAAAAAAAAAAAAACTGAAGAACCAAAAATTGAAGCCATTTCTGAAGGATTAAGGAAAAATTAGAATAGGATAAAGGTAGTTAAAAAGAAAAAAAATTGTATCCCACTGCTATAAACTGTTTATGTATTACACAACAGATTTTGTAAGTGCTAATATTTTTCAAAAGCTATTTATGAAGAGTTAAATGCTAAGAATGCAGTTTGCCAACATGTTAATAGCCCATACATTCAATGTATAAAAAAATCACCCAAATAAGTCAAGATATTTTAGTAAAATCCCAGCTGGCCATTCTTAAATACTGCATACCTGCCCGGGGCCCATTGGCACTTCCACTAGGCTTTGTCACTGGCTCGTCTGAGAAGATGTTGCTTCGTTGGTGATCCCTCACTTTGCGACTAGGGGTGGTATCGTTGCCTGGATCATCTCCGAAGAGGCGGCTCTGTGTATCTAATTTTTTTGCAGAAGTTGGAGTAGTTGCACAATTAGAGGACCTACCACTGTTGGAACCAACAGAGGGTGAGCCATTAGTAGCAGACCCATTGGTAGCAGCCAATGGATTATTTTCCTTTGTGGCAGCAGCATCATTCTCACACTGAGGGGAGGCCGTACCATTTGTGTCTGCTTTAGGGGAGTTTTCCTGTGGAGCTTGCTGCTGGGGAAGAGTCTTCGGCCTGGGCCTAGCGTCCTCGTCTTCTCCAAAGGAGATAGATGACCCACCACCAGGAGGTTTCAGCACCCTGCAAGAGTAATATGCTTATGTATTATCTTTAGGCTACAAATAACCTCATTTAGCATATTTATCAAGTTACAAAAATTAGAAGACTTGCCTAACTGTTAAGTTTTCTGGTCCAACTTCATTGTTCAACTGGGTCTCTCCACCAGGAGGGTGATTAACTCTGCAAGGTATTACAAGTATACTGTAATGCCATGATCAGGTAGTCAAGGTTGAGCAATATGAAAAACCTTATCAATGGTTTTAGAAAGCTCTCCAACTGTATGGCAAAAGTACCTACCCCCCATTCCACACAGTTTACCCCTCCATAATAATGTTGAAAATCTTTGGATTTGCTTACATAGCAGAACCTCCATACCTGTGGATTCGGTTTCTGCCGTTTCCGTTTACCATGCTTAATGCCCCCCCCCCCCCAAGTACAAACAGTGATACTGACAGTTCTTCAAAGTCTAAGCTGTGAAGTACTTCCCATCAGTGAAAGTGACAATTCTATGCTTATTGTGCATAATTCATCAATTAAATTTTATCATACGTACATACATAAGTGTACAAGTTACGTATCTACAGCCTCTCCTCAGTGATACTCATTTACCGACAACTCAGATTTAAGAGTCGACGGTAAAGGAGTACGTATGCATACCTAAATGTATATTAGAGCTGAATTCCTTTATTGTTTAATATACAGTACACTGCTGTATAAACTTAAAAATACACTAAAAATGTTATAAATGGTGTAAAGGTGACATTAAAACCATCTAAATTGGTTGACAAACCTACTACCATTATAGTGCCCCTTGCTTAGCAACGAATTCGCTTACCTGCGTTTCTTAGTATCTGAACTCCCTCGTAAAGCGAGGAGAGGTTGTACGTATAGGGTTTGCTATGGGCAGTTTTGGTATCCACAGTATGTCTTGGAATGCATCCCCCCCGTGGATATAGGAGTGGGGGGCCTAATGTACTTCTTGTTTTATTGTGAACTTTACGCCACGTCATCTTTGCTTTAAATTTTGGCTAACCAGAAGTTTCTCCATTTAGTTTGACTAAGATTACTGTAAAATTTAGCTTACAAGTTCCATAGCTATTTTCTTTAGCTAGGATTAGAGCTTGCATTTGTTTACATGCCAGGTCATTTCTGCAGACTGATTATGGGTCCTAATACTGATCCTGGGCAAACCACTGAAGATGTATCCAGTCATTTTTCGTATTTGATGGAATCTTGCTTATTGGTCACTTATGCCTCAACCCAGGAGTTCTCCCCTATCATGTACTGCTACCTTTTTTCACCCAATTTTAGTAACAGGCTAGATGATCAGGGCTTGATCCACCAGGAAGCCTGGTCTAGGACCAGGATGTGGGGCACCAACGCCCAAAAGTATCTTCAGTTAACACATCTGTACTAAGCACAATGAAAGCCACACTAAATTATGCTAACTTATTAAGTAATCATTAACTCTTACTGGGAAGAGTAACTTGGGATCAAGCCAATGAGGCATTGACCCCCCAAACTATCTCCAAGCAATGACTGAATTCTAGAAGTGGAAACAGCACTTGATGGGGGATGTTACAGTTCAGAGGGCAATGTGCCCACATGTCCAAATGCTTCTGGCAAGACATCTATCTGTTGAAGGAGTATATAACAAACGAGTTTCCTGCGACTGACAACTTTCCTGCTGGAAGCCTGCTGACCTAGTCATCACACCCTGGTTAATTTTTGGTGCCGCCCTATTTTTGCGGGAGAAAAAAAAAATGGTGTAAAAGAGTAAAACTATGGTTAGGATTCAGTGTTCTTATACAGAACTAGATTAATATTTATGCGATTATTAAATTCTTAAAGCACAATACTATACAAAACATTATATTTAATCTGAAGCCACCACCTACGGTATAACTAAATATTTACCTCTCCTCAATGCAGGAAAATTACCTTAAATTACACTAACCCATGCTCAACATTTTTAAAATACCCAACTTATGGGGAGAAAAAATAACTCCCATTTACTATTGGCCTTCACCACAACACCTGCACTGAAAGCAACATTACCAAGTTTGGTATGAGAGGGGGCGATAAGGTCATTCAGCTGAAAAAAAAAAATCATACAATTTGAATTTCTGGGCACTGAATTTCCAGGATTACCCAATTATGTTGCCATCATCTACATCTTTATTTTAATCAACAATGATCCAAAATATGTCGTGTTGACAATGTCAACATGACTCCCTTTCATATTCAAGGCAATTTATCCCAGGAAGAGCCTAAGCTCACGTCAGCAGCTTGGGCGCTCGGTACTCAACGAGACTGTTGTCACTGCTCACGTGCTACACGTTAACACTTTTTAATCTAAATTAGATACCACATTCTGTTGCTACCCCGATACATATCTTGTAATGTTTGAGCAAGAACCATGCTTACTTGGCGGTTAATGCTAGTTTGATGTACTTAAGATCCAACATCACCCTCTGCCACTATCCTCAAATAAACATCAATTGCATTTTATTTCAGGTGGTACATTACAACTTTAGGGAAGCGCTAACTCCTAAGGCTCATACAACACCCTGGGAATGGGAGGCAATCACGTAAGGGGAAAACAAGAGTCTTATTCCTTGGCTCAAGAGCTTCTCGCCAACATCAAGGAAACTCAACAGAGGGATTTAGGTAGTACAGTCACTGCCTCCATCTTTCGCCACTTCCTGGACCAAGACGCATTAAGGAGAATCAGAAGAAACCGGATCTAGACTAAAGGGAACTTGCGCAGTAATGTCTGGTATTCTTCAACTTATTTAACAAAGTTATACGAATAAGTACTGATAACACAACGGGTGGGGATCGAACCCATGGCACGTATCAGGCTCAGCACAACGTGCTAGGAAAGCATAAACTAGTGGTTAAGATTCATTCAGTGGTAAATACACTAGTGGGCCTGCGAGTTTTAAGACTACCTTGCCATGGGTTCGAGTCCCACCTGTTCTGTAACTAGTTTGCAATCGTGTTATTACGATTTTGCGAGTCTGAATGAATTAAAATAGGAGTACTGGCAACGAAAGGTTTAAGTTTTACTTTACTACAGTACGAAATATGGAGTTTTAATATGCTATTACCATTTATAAATATGCACCAACCCAAAGTTTATACCCGTAATGATGTATACAGTCCGTACAAAATAGATGGGCTATTTCATATTTCACTCTTAGGACCTTTTCGAGTACCATTGAACCCACACGTGTTTTACTGGCACGTGTTACATTCCAATATACAGAAGTAGAGGTCACGGTAACATCCCAGCATTAGAAATTACACGCGAATCCACTTGGTCAACGACTTCAATGCAACAAATTGCGTTGAAAATGCATAGCAAGTTTTATGCCAATAAACAAAAAGATACAGGTACACAAGGTCACAGGTAAGTAGAGAACCGTTAACTACCTGACCATGGTGGTAACTAAACACTGGTATTACTGTCAATCGCTTAACTACACTTAGATTTAAACAACGTTGAATGTTGTTACAAAACGCAATCTACAAATCTAAATCCCTCTCCACTCCGCCTGGAAGAGACTTAAACCGCGAAGCTCAGGTAGTATATAAATCAAGAGCAAGTTGATGAGGTCTTCAGAGATTCCAGGAAAGGTCTAGAAACGTATGCTAGTTAAAGCACACGTCCACCCGGGCGTCGCGCAGACTTAAAACTGATGCAGCCCCGCCCTCACTACCAAGCGTTGGCAACCTCTCACCACCACCGCCCACCATCTTTATACCGTTATTACTTTCTTTGAGCCTTCTCTGAAAGACTTCTACATCCACGTTTAGATCTAACACTAAGGGGACAGTCCTTCACTCGTTGACAAAATATGATACCTAACAGTGCTCACAGCACTGCAGCAGAAAGTGTTAAAAGAGGGGCAGTGGAGTGAAGTGACTCACAAACGCCGTCTTCACCACAACAGTTCTGATATCTTAACATTCCCGGCTCTTCCAAATAAATTATTCTACTTGTGTACAAGAACCATTCTTTACTACTAATGCTGTAGACAAACTTGCTATATGGGTTTAAGTAATGTTAGAAACTTTATTTATTTATCCCAGGTGTTCAACGTCCTCCCCCCCTACACACAATCCTTCATTATGTATATATGTATGCATACCAAGTTTGTGTGTATGTGCGCGCAAACGTGTGCCTACCAATATGTATCTGCCTACTACCATGACTGGCCTGAGAGTATGGGTTAGAGCTTCCCCACCTGGCCTGGTCATGGACCGGGCCGCAGGGGTATTGACCCTGGGAATGCCCTCCAGGTATGCGTGGTTGCAGGAGTTAATACTTGGCTCTTGGTCCCACCATCTTCCAGATTCACTCCCTCCTGTGGCCCTGTTATACAAACTTAAGTATGCATGGACCATGCCACCACCGCTTTGGTCCAGGGTATTACATTTCCCGGAAAAAACGACTTCGTGATATAAGAACATAAGAACGAAGGAACACTGCAGAAGGCCTACTGGCCCATGCGAGGCAGGTCCAAGTCTCCTACCGGCTTAAGCCAATGCACCCAACCTAGTCAGGTCAGGTCAGGTCACATTGACTTAAGGGAGGAACACGGCAACCGACCTGGTAGCACAAGCTATCAGGTCCAACTCACACCCACCCACATCCACTCATGTATTTATCCAACCTATTTTTAAAGCTACACAACGTTCTGGCCTCTATAACTGTACCCGGGAGTTTGTTCCACTCATCCACAACTATTACCAAACCAGTACTTTCCTATATCCTTCCTGAATCTGAATTTTTCCAACTTAAAACCATTGCTGCGAGTCCTGTCTATGCTAGATATTTTCAGCACACTATTTACATCCCCTTTATTTATTCCTGTCTTCCATTTATACACCTCAATCATATCCCCCCTAATTCTACGTCTTTCTAGAGTGCAGATTCAGGGCCCTTAGTCTATCCTCATAGGGAAGGTTTCTAATACATGGGATCAACTTTGTCATCCTCCTTTGTACGTTTTCCAGAGCATTTATATCCATTCTGTAATACGGTGACCAAAACTGTGCAGCATAATCTAAATGAGGCCTAACCAAGGATGTATAGAGTTGAAGAACAACCTGAGGACTCCTATTATTTATGCTTCTTGATATGAAGCCAAGGATTCTATTAGCTTTATTGCGAACACTTATGCACTGTTGTCTAGGTTTCAGATTACTGCTAACCAGAACTCCTAAATCTTTTTCGCAATCCGTAATATTAAGATCTACATTATTTAGTTTATATGTGGCATGGTTATTGTCCTGTCCAACATTTAGAACTTTGCATTTGTCTATATTAAACTGCATCTGCCACTTCTCCGACCACTGCATCAGTCTATTCAAATCTTCCTGGAGTGCTCGAATGTTCTCGTCAGAATGAATTCGACGGCCTATTTTGGTGTCATCGGCAAACTTGCCGATGTCGCTCTTTATGCCCTCATCTATGTCGTTTATGTAGATTGTGAACAGCAGGGGGCCCAACACTGACCCCTGTGGAACACCGCTCGTGACGCTTCCCCACTGATTTCTCCCCATTTATGCAAACTCTCTGCTGCCTATTTGTCAACCATGCCTCTATCCAGGAAAAAATTTCTCCTATTCCATGTGCCTTAATTTTCCTCAATAGTCTCTGATGTGGGACCCTGTCGAAAGCCTTACTGAAGTCCATATACACTATCATATTCATTACCATGATCTACCTCCTCAAATACCTTAGTGAAGAAAGTTAATAAATTCGTAAGGCAGGAACGCCCCTTTGTAAAACCATGCTGAGATTCGTTGATTAATTTATGCTTTTCAAGGTGGCTACGAACTGCCTCGGCAATTATTGATTCCATAAATTTTCCCACTATGGAGGTTAGGCTTGTTGGTCTATAGTTCGAAGCTAAGGACCTGTCACCTGTTTTGAAAATAGGTATCACATTTGCCATTTTCCACTTATCTGGCATCATGCCACTTTGTAGTGATATGTTGAAAAGATTAACCAAAGGTGTGCTAAGCTCCTCTTTACATTCCTTTAGAACCCTTGCATACAGTTCATCAGGGCCTGGGGATTTGTTAGGTTTTAATTTATCTATTTTCCTAAGGACCATGTCACTTGTGACCCTAATCGTGCACAGTTTATTATCGTCCTGTTCTACATAATTTATCATTACTGGAATATCACTGGTATCCTCCTGTGTAAAAACTGAGAGGAAGTATGTGTTAAAAATTCTACACATTTCCTTATCACTGTCAGTGAGCTGACCCGAGGAACTTTTGAGTGGGCCTATCTTGTCCCTGATCTTACTTCTGTATACCTGAAAGAATCCTTTTGGGTTAGTCTTCGATTCTCTTGCAACTTTAACCTCATAATCTCTTTTTGCTTTTCTAATTCCCTTTTTTATTTCTCTCTAACTGAATATATCGATTTCTTAATTGCCCCTCTCCTCTTTTGATTTGCCTATATATGCCTCTCTTTTGACCAATCAGATATTTTAATCTATTGTTCATCCATTTAGGATCATTTTTGTTTGATCTGATTTCCCTATTTGGAACATAATTTGACTGAGCAGCTAGAACGATGCCCTGGAAAGCATATCGGCAACCATCACCACCTACCTGACCCTTAGTCAGGTCATTCCAGTTCAGCCCACCTAAGTAATTTTTCAGTCCTATGAAATCAGCCAAGCGAAAGTAAGGACAGAGACTTGATTGCCATTATTAGGGGAATTCCATGATATATTAAAACTGAGTGATTTGTGATCACTTTCCCCAAGCTCATCATTAACCTCAAGATTATTAATTAGTGTTTCCCTACTGGCAAGAACCAAGTCAAGGAGGTTATTTCCCCTAGTTGGCTCTGTCACAAACTGTTTTAAAAAACAATCCTGGATCGTATCAAGAAAGTCACCTGACAATTTCCTGTCAAATTGCTCCAGTCAATCTGTCTGTAGTTGAAATCTCCCATTAGCACAACATTTTCGTATGTAGATGCCTTACGAATTTCGTCCCATAGAAGTTTACTGCACTCCCTATCAAGATTTGGGGCCCTGTAAATCACACCCAAAATTAGTTTTTCTCGGCCCTCGAGAAGCTGTAACCAAACAGATTCAGTGGCTGACGCTTCTAATTTAATATCTTGTCTAACAACAATTTAAATTGTCTCTGACATACATCGCTACTCCACCACCTTTCCTGTTGACCCTGTCAGTGTGGAATAATTTATAGCCTTGTATGTGACATTCAGAGGGCGCATCTCTATCTTTCAGATTGAGCCAGGTCTGTTATAGCAATAATATGTTTCCTGCACTTGCAATTAATCTTAGTTCATCTATCTTATTTCTTACACTCCTGCTATTAGTATAGTAAACCTTAAGGGAGCTAGTCCCTTGCTGCCCTCTGCTGTCCCCCTTTGTTTGCTGACCTGATCTATTGTCTTTATTTATAACTTCATGCTGAATGCCTTTTATACATTTACTGTCTCCAACCCTAGTGTTGCAACCTGCTTGTTTCCCCACACACACCCATACCTCTATCTTCCATCAGTTTAAAATCATAGGCATTTCACCAATGACCTCAATCGAGTCTGCAAGTGCTACCACCCCTGCCCCAGAGAGATGTACCCCATCCCTTGCATACATATGTTTGCCATAAAAGTTGTTCCAGTTGTCAATGAATGGGATTGCAAGTTCCTTGCAGTATCTGTCTAGCCAGCAATTTACACCAATTGCCCTAGACAACCATTCATTTCCTACTCCCCTTCTAGGCAAGATGCTACATATGATTGGGATCCCTCCCTTAGACTTAATGAAATCTATAGCTGACCTGTACTTAACTAGCAGCTCTTCTCTCCTACCCTTCCCAATATCATTTCCACCAGCACTGAGACATAATGGGCTTGTTCCCATTACCTGACATGATATTATCCAGCCTGTTGACTGTCCCCAACACCAGCTCCAGGGAAGCGCACTATCTCTCATCATCTTATTCCTATTACAAAAAGCACGGTCAATATATCTTACCTGAGAGTCACCAACCACAAGAATGCGCTTACCTCCATTAGCAGGGGCAGTAGTACCCTTACCTTCACTGGCCACTGAAGTACATTCATCCTGAAGAACAGAAGCGATTTCCTACCTTCAGATCTTCACTCTTAACTTTCCTTACTCTGATGCGCCTCCCATTACTGTGAACCACTCGCCACTTGTAGCAGGTGCTGGGCTGCACCTCACTGCTGGTAGCAGTTGCTACCTCCCCAACTACAGCCTCCTCACAGCGAGAGACTGCACCTCACTGCTAGGGGAGGGGGTTATTCCCCTGTGATAATAAATGCAGCCCTGCTGGAGGTAAACTTGAGCTGCCGCCATAAACCCATAAAGCAGTGGTTCCCAAACTGGGGGTAAATTACCCCCTGGGGGTAATTTAACCATTTTTGGGGGGTAATGAAGGGGTGACAGAAAAAAAGTTATGAATTCTGAAAATCAAGAAAACAATGCGGTACCCGGTATGAGGATTATTGTTAACTTTGTCTTAGTATATAAAGTTGTAAAGTAAACCTATTATAAGTAAGTAATAAAGTTAAACCAAATAACAATAAACATCAAAAACTAATATACAGTATTAGAAAAGAAGAAATATATAGCAAAGTGTGTGGAAACCCAAAAGTATTTTGACAAGTATGCTTCAGGACAAAAGTCACTCAGTAGCCCAGATCGACCTGTCCAGTACGCGTCACTCACTTCCTGAGGCTGCCTCTATTTCACACTGTCAGTTTATCTGTGAGCATCAGCCGAGGTAGACATAAGCTGGTATGTATGTGTACTGCCCTGTGCAGTATATAGTTAGTATTTACCCACTGTTACTGTGAGTTTGTAGCTATTATTAATTTTATATATAATGTATGTGTGGTTCTTACGTTTTCAATGGTTTTGCTAGGATTAGCAGAGTATGCGAGGCTGTATACGTTCACGTTTAGCCATATATATCAATAATAACAACATTTTGTGAAAGGGGTAACATGCTTTATGTGGCATGTTAAATTGGGTAACAAGCTGAAAAAGTTTGGGAACCACTGCCATAAAGGAATACTTGACAGTCCCATCATATTACTGAAGTTTCCTGCTCAGGCAGACAGATTTCATTTTATACAAGCAACCACTGTGTGATGGAATATGACACTATAAACAGCTTTCCCACTATGGGATAGTTATTTGCGATGCATTAAACTTATTTTAAAGTAATGCAGAGCTACTAGGTGTTCTGTCATTCTTTTACATAGGATGGAATGACGAAATCTTATCTTGAGCTGGGAGACGGGTGTACGACGAAGAGTTTAGCATTCTATTTGGCCATGGGCTCGGGAAGGTAGTTTGCCTACATGAAGAGGAAACTGGCACGCACTGTATATAAAAAAGTATGCTTAATACGTATAATATAAAAAAAAAAATCACGTTAATGTAACAGACTAATTTTCTGTAGTTTAGATAAAGCATAAATGTACTAGTGTAAAAACTAGTCCTATTTTGGCGACAGGTTGCACCCTAGTGTGGGTCAATGGGTCGGCGGTGGGTGCCTCCACTAACACCTGCCACTCGGCGCTTACCTGCCATCTTAGACTTCACACGCTCTCATTACCAAGTTAAACCGGTTTTGGTCTCAATGCTGTATATATCAGTCTTTGCAGCACATTTCATATTTGCAGCTATTCTTTATTACACTATATATGAACTTCAGATTTTAATATTAACGAGACCTAGCCGAGCAAACTGTTAAAGCGCCCTGTACAGTCGGGCAGCACGCAACAGGTCACGTGGGGCACGAACACTTACAAGCAAGAAAATAATTGTTAGATCTTTCTTCCCCTCCCTCTCCCTTTCCTGTTCGGTCGCAGTGTGACTATTCTTGCTGAAAAAGGGTTTGCCAGTTATCTATGATTTAAAATGTACCATCCCTGGTGCTTTTTTTTTTTAAATTCTCATAATCCAGCCTGTTATTTTTCTAGCATTTGTGTTATCCAAAAGGACAGATCCTCTGACAATTAACCCCAAGTCTTACTTTTTCCATTAACTGATATGGGCTGCCTACATTCTGTATACCGAACAGTTCTTCATTCCTCCTATAACTATGCAGCATTTTTTTTTTACCACTGAAAATGCTCATTTTAATTTTACAAATGGAGATTGTGTATATCTAATTTTAATATATGCCCCCCCCCCTTGTCCCCTGTCCTCTCATGAGTCCTATCGAGTCTAAGGTACCTTCAATGTTATAACTGGTTCCATTGGTGATTTCCCTCCGTGCTTTGTAGTTTGTTTCCTGCATGTCAAGTCAAACTTTCTGGACTAATATCAAATACATTCATCAGGAGAGCTTCCTGTTGGTGCTGCATACATACAGGCCCAGTAGATCGTGTACGGGATTCTACAGGACTGTTGAAGCACACAATAACTGGCCGAGTTCTGTTCCTAAGCCCAGCCTGAGGCCAGACTACTGATTGCTTGGCCAACCAGGTTCTTGCTGGCAACGGCTACAGGTTTACATGCTATCAACCTGGTACTGTATATCTGGTAGTTGGAGGTCGAAGTTCAGCGCAATACATCTTATCTGCTGCCACTCCAATGGTCGAGTATATACTCATTATTGGTGCATGTCTTCCAAGGGCATTGAAGCATTAGCTGATGGCGCTTTATTCATTATGCGGGCAGCGAAATAGTTTTCCAACCGATCCCTGCTGCCTTTAAAGCAGCTATGAACACAGAACTGTATATTCTAGAAGCAACTGTACAAGTGATCTGCAAAGAATCCGCTTGGCTCAGCAAACTCCTATAATCCAGAAAATTCTTATAAACCCACCCGTCATTTTCCTGGAATGATGCATTTGCGTTATTTTCCTCTCAACGACTGGTAGTCTGCTCTGTCTAGGTCTT
Organism: Cherax quadricarinatus; assembly: GCF_038502225.1. Lineage (NCBI taxonomy): Eukaryota > Metazoa > Arthropoda > Malacostraca > Decapoda > Parastacidae > Cherax > Cherax quadricarinatus. The sequence continues at coordinate 11,652,051 of NC_091357.1, forward strand.
TTTTGTGCTCCTTTAGTTTTATGGGACGGTCTGCCTGCATTTAATATCCTGTGCTTTTCCCCTTCCCCTCCTCTCACAGACTAGTATTTGTGATCATTACCTGGAGTTTACCTGGAGAGAGTTCCGGGGGTCCACGCCCCCGCGGCCCGGTCTGTGACCAGGCCTCCTGGTGGATCAGAGCCTGATCAACCAGGCTGTTGCTGCTGGCTGCACGCAAACCAACGTACGAGCCACAGCCCGGCTGATCCGGAACTGACTTTAGGTGCTTGTCCAGTGCCAGCTTGAAGACTGCCAGGGGTCTGTTGGTAATCCCCCTTATGTGTGCTGGGAGGCAGTTGAACAGTCTCGGGCCCCTGACACTTATTGTATGGTCTCTTAACGTGCTAGTGACACCCCTGCTTTTCATTGGGGGGATGGTGCATCGTCTGCCAAGTCTTTTGCTTTCGTAGTGAGTGATTTTCGTGTGCAAGTTCGGTACTAGTCCCTCTAGGATTTTCCAGGTGTATATAATCATGTATCTCTCCCTCCTGCGTTCCAGGGAATACAGGTTTAGGAACCTCAAGCGCTCCCAATAATTGAGGTGTTTTATTTCCGTTATGCGCGCCGTGAAAGTTCTCTGTACATTTTCTAGGTCGGCAATTTCACCTGCCTTGAAAGGTGCTGTTAGTGTGCAGCAATATTCCAGCCTAGATAGAACAAGTGACCTGAAGAGTGTCATCATGGGCTTGGCCTCCCTAGTTTTGAAGGTTCTCATTATCCATCCTGTCATTTTTCTAGCAGATGCGATTGATACAATGTTATGGTCCTTGAAGGTGAGATCCTCCGACATGATCACTCCCAGGTCTTTGACGTTGGTGTTTCGCTCTATTTTGTGGCCAGAATTTGTTTTGTACTCTGATGAAGATTTAATTTCCTCATGTTTACCATATCATTGTGATCATTAAGTTTACCAAATGCGCGCACCACTTATTCAGCTAATGCGAGTCTCCTGTGATCATCTTTGAAGATACTCCCTGTTAAATGAGTCTTCAAATGCTCCACAAAAAAGAATACTTAAACAGGCATGTTTACGCGTGCCTGTGTAAATCTGTGTTTGAACTATTGAAGTTCAGCTCCATATATTGCATTAAATATTAGACGTGATAATTATGGTGGTCAGCAGGGTAGCGGTTCGTGCCACCGATTAATGTAATGGTTTGACGTCAGAATAACTAAGTTCATATATATTACGACAACACAACATTTAGTTGTGACTTTTTGTACTATAATGTTGGTTCAACTATCCCTGGACCCATTATGTGACTCTGTAGTGTTGATGTAAAGTCTCAGGATGCATTATGTGCCACTAATCCGACTACTGTCCACAGGATGGGTATGGAGTGTATACAAGATATTAACCTAACTTCTCATTACCTACGAGTTTCCCTGTATGTATGTGCCGATGTGCTTCACCTAATCTAACTTAACCTTATCTAACCTGACCTTACTACGAGGCCTGGTCACAGACCGGGTCGCGGGGGTGTTGACACCCTAAACCCTCTCCAAGTGTCACGGGAGAGCTACTGTCGCCATACAAGTAGGAAATGGAGCCTGTTCAAAGTTCTGCACTGACAAAATTACGGGGTATCTCTTCGTCGCATTAACATGCAAGATGACGTAAACTTAAATTTATTATACCTGCTCTGTCTACAATTAGTAGTTCCCTTAGCTATTATTAAGTCTGATCAGAGACCGGGCAGCAGGGAAGACTTAGAACCATTACTAAACATGTATCCTTACATCATAAGAACACATTCTAACAGGCACGGTTGTAAGAGAAGGGAGAGGGGTAGCATGTGATCTCGCTCAGTTGAAGGAAAGATGTAGAAGATAGTGATGTTAAGTGAGAAAGCAGTGTACAAAGTGATCTAACAAGTTGCTCACAGCAGGAGGTAGCAAAGACTGCTACAGTAGCCATCACACTGCGTCCCACAGTAATATTGACGAACCCCACAAGTTGGGGACGAGTCCCCCCTACTTCCTTCCGTAGTCTGGAGAGCCTGCGAATGGGAAGGGGGGGGGGGAGTGGGAAAGGCAATTTGTCTTTTCAATAATCATCGGTCGGTATAATCACTAGAAAACGCGACCACAACTGCTTCAGTGAAAGGATAGTTTACCCTATTAAAAATGTAGCATCAAAAGTTTGCAGCTGCAAGCTAGTTAGATTGTGAATGCAGAGTTGCAAAGTTCATTAAAAGGCAGGAGCAGCAGGGCCCTGCGGCGCGTGCACCACTACCCCTGGAGGAGGAGGCGGCCCCCAGAGACAGAGGCCATCCACCTCTCACCACGTCTGCCATCCCAGCCACCAGCACTCATGCGTCGCCCGCCCACAGCATCCCAACACGCACACACCCGCCCACCACACCCACAGTGTCACGTCCCCCCTTCATGATCACTAGCTTGTTCCATCCGACATTCACCTGTTTCTAGAGTTTTACCCAATCACGCAGCCTGGCTATCTCCAGTGTCTTCCCTGTTGACAGCCTCACCGGTCTGGTTATAGCTATCTGCAGCCATCACAACCTCGCTGATCAAAAATGTCGTGGTAGTTTAGTGGTTTCCTTCAAGGCTTATCTTAAATTTTCATGCGTGTTTATCTGTAAGTACAAGGTACCCAGTAATCACTTTATTAAAATTCATTATACAATCATCATCCATGTATGAAACAAGCAAGATCTCTCGCGAACCTGTATGATGTATTAAGTTTGCTCATGAAAGACAGGAGTGGGTGAAGCAATCTGCTTCAGCAACAGTCTTCAAGAGCCATGTAGCAGAACAGGTCTTTATCGGGACAATGTTTCTATCCAAGAGAAGCTTTACAAAAACTCATAAGAGCGAAACTTTCAAAATACAACGTTGCTGTTAGGCGTCTGTATTCCTGTAGGAACTACGACTTTCAATCAGGGACAATTGTGTTCGAACTACTTTTAACATGCTTCGCCATTAGTGCAAACTTGGCTCTCAGCACCTTTATTCTTTTCAAGTTTTCTAGACGATACAAAATTAATGCCAAGTTCCGCACCTGGTACTAATTTTAATTTCTACGCAAATCCTACCCAATAAGAAAAATCTTAACTATAGAGTATCCCGAATGCAGAGCAAATTAGGTGCTGGATTTAATTTAAGAATGGATTAATATTGCAGACGAGCTGCAGACCCACTGCGGCGGCCTGCACAACTTATGAGAATTAAAACTTTCAACTTTTCGAACCCAGAGGCAGCAATGAACCTCACCCCCCTATTCTAACGTTCGTCATAAAGTACATTTAAAAGAAACTAGTTTTCCTAATTTGCGAACTAGGACTGGGCGCCCCAACGTGATATTCAAGGTGCAACACAGTGGGTCCTCATTGCAGTTTGTTTTCAGCGAGTCAGCTTGTAGTATATTCACGTACAGGAAATGCAGCACTACGGTCGTGAAGCATCGGGCTAAAACTGAAAAAGTTAGCGGAACTCCTTGGCTCAAGATTCCTTTACTAGTGTTAAGGCACTTTCAATAATCCTAGCTCCTTGCATTACAGAAAAACAACACTTAACCTTGACTGGAACGAACGAACCAACCAACCAATCTATCCCTCCTACAGGCCTGTGTGTGCCAGTAACCCAGTTGTGCAACGTCCTCCCACATCCTTCACTGACCTCTGCCTCTACCACAACCCTCACCTATACCAGCCTCTCGTACCTTAACATTTCCCTACACTCCTGTTCACTATGACAACCCTTGCCACGTCTCTCAACTCTTGCTTTCCCCTCCTCCTCCACAACCACCACCAGAAGGGGTATTTTATATTCACTTAGAGGGTCGAGCCCATAAGATTCAGACTGCGCCTTGGAAAGGGCAAGCAACCAATTTTGATCCAAGGAGAGGTTACCTCCAAATCTTTAAATCAAGAGCACCTCACTAGTTTCAGGGTACCCCCGTTAAAGAGAAGGGGGATAGTGGAAGCTGCGTCCTCGCTATTGATCAAATCCCAGTGGCCGCTGCTCTCCGCACAACCTGTCTTCTTACTCTACCCTACAACCCATTAACTCGATCTTAAGGGGTAACAACTTAATAGGTTTGTTTGACCATTCTGAACTGACATACCATTGACTTTACATCTGAAGTGTAAAAACATGCATATATTAAGTTAATGGCAGAGCTTCACGTTAATACACAGATCCGGTATAATTTTCATGGTAATTACTGACATAATTACTTTTTCAATTTTTATACACCGTGTTTGAGAATACATACTATCTAGTAGAATACTTTCATTTAGCTTCCCGGGCAGAGGGAGGAAATGGGCTATTTCGGCCATACTAATTTACGAAACACGGTTATGATTTGTTTAAACAAAGTTAATGATGGCTAGAGTAACCTATATACTATTTAAAGCTACACTTCGTAAATATACGTAATGACGTTTCTATCCTGGCCTATAACGGACTAAGTCAACAAATGCCACTCCACTTACCGTATTAAAGTATATTCTAGTAATCCTTATAATCAGCTGCGCTGTTTCACCATACCATATCTACTATAGTCTCCTGCTATTCTTGCATAGTTATCGGCACACATTCACATTTCCATTACAATGGTTATACATTTTTTGCCTTCAACAGTCTTATCTGCCTTCATGAGAATTACGTAGCAGGACTTACCACGTCGGTCGCTTCAGAATGAATAGCGGTTTAGGATACTACTGAAGAGAGATCCACATCCTAAAGCCAAAGGGCAAATTTAAAGTTTAGCTTGAGTTTCATTTGACCTCCATCCCCATCTGAAGCTGAATAACATTTACGTATTAAGAAGCAGAAAGGATACCTGGGTTGACTAGTCTTTATAAAGCAATCCTGGGACGAACTCGTCTTTAAATGGTGAAGCTACTTTAAGTATATGCATGGTAATGGGTCAGAGAACACCCCCCCCCCCGGTGGCCTCTTCTCAGACCAGGCCTTAATTTCAACTGAAACAGATTGAATATCAACTAAACACGAAAGATAAATATACACTGAAGAAAGTTTTTAAGCCATCTTATAGCGAATGACAAGACCGGCAATCCAGCCAGAGAGCAAAACATTTAACAGGTTTTAGTTCCCGCACAAAGCAGTAGTCCTACTACAGAGGAACCCATCGTTTCTACAAGGAGGAAAGGAAGGGAAAGGGTAAAGGGCTGGGAGGCGACCTGCGGACTGAAGGTAGAGATGCGTGATTGTAGATTTCCCTGAATTTTAATATTTAATAAAGATCTCAAGTTTGATTTTAGTGCCTTAGTGAAATTTAGTAAACAGGTCTTTGCTTAATTTTACACATCTGATACTGACTTTAAAAAATTAAGTCTTACGCATTTATGGACATTATAGAGAAAAAAGAATTAGTAACGGGTTAAGTGTTTCTATTATTAAATTGAGTCACTACATCTGCTTCATATTTGTTTTTAGTCAACAGAGGAGAGGAAATTTTGTACAATACGCCAATTTCTTATTACTAGATTTCTGGCACCATCTAAGACGTGTACACTAAACTAATTGGGGAAAAATTCTACGCAATCAGTTATTAAAATTTTGTAAGTACTGTGCAAGTTTTATCCAAGTATATTAACAGCACTAAATACTACATGCACTACACCCTTATTAATCTGGCTGTCCAGACCAAATCGCCAGACTGGCCTCTAGACAGTCTACGTGCTCTTCAATGTATTAAAAACCACGCCCGTGACCGGGGTCTTTACCTTTTCTCGCCTCAGTTGTGACTATAATGGTTCAGGTTCTTCTAAGTGTGGATTACTCGAAAAAAAAAAAAAACTGGTTTATATAAATGCTGAAAAAAAATTATAGAAGCATCTAAAAATAGCACGTATACCACTGAATATGGATGAAAGGAGTGCGCGCTAGTCACGGCATTATGCCACCCCTCCCCCCCCACACGTACCAAAGCACAAACAAGTACCATGAAAGATTATAATATACACATTTGCACAACGAGGTTTAAATAATTGGGGCTGCGTCATTTACATTTAATCACGTCCCTCAGCCGTGTAGGAAGACTCATTCTTGAGGGTTTGGGAAGGTATATTATTCCATGCCTCATGTAGAGCAGCCTCCAGCCAAAGGATGGAACCGATATCCTTGCCCAGTAAACTTAGTTTCACTACTGACCAGAGGTTCTCAATAGGGTTTAGGTCTGGGGAATTGCCTGGCCTGTGAAGAACCTCACTTCACAGTCCTTAAGCCACTGAACTACAGATTTTATGGTATGACAAGTGCACCGTCCTGCATAAAAACCGTAGCCCCCACTTGTCAAATGCCTCGGGTAAATTGTCACACAACTCCAGGTAGTTATACTGGTTCATATACTGTTTTTTTGGGGAAGCACAATGAGTTCAACATTAAGCACTGCAACACCCCCCCAAACCATGAGTGTCTGGTGGTCCCAAAGGTGTAGTGTGGGTCTAGCGAGTTACTACCTCTGGGCTGGTACACGTGTCGCCCACGGTTACAGGTGACTGAAGGTTGCTTCATCACTCCGAAGTACTTCAGACCATTGTAGAGTATTCCAGTGAAGAAATTTCTTTGCATAATCCAGCCTACGTTTCTTCTGTGGCTTGGAGAGGATCGGTTTCTTAACCTGGCGGTGACTACTGTAGCCCAGTTCTGACACGTCTGTTAACAGTTCTTACAGACACCTCAGATGTGGGTTTTCTTTCAATTCTCTAGCAGTTACCTTAGGTGTACACTAACTGCTTCTTCAACAGTTAAGGTACGAACAAATGTCTTCTTCGAGGTTTGGCAGACGGTAACTAGACACCGCCATCAGCCTTGAATCGCTGCACCCAGTTCCTCACTGAACGCTCTCACACCAACATTGTCCACTATTTCTTTCCTCTGGTGCCCAACTTTGTGAAGCCCTATGATTTGAGCTATAGTTTCAGGTGTTAAAGGCTTCCTTTTACCCATAAACATGCATAGCCCCAAAAACCAAAGGGAACACTGGACAAAAGATGGGGCAGATGTGACAAAAGTGCAACACTTCCTCTCACCATGGCAGCCACATGAGCACTGAGGATTATTATTATAATTAAGGGGGAAGCGCTAAACCCGGAGGATTATACAGCGCCTGGGGGGGATGTGGAAGGCATTCAGGCTTAATTCGGGGAACTGGAGCACAGATCCAATTCCCTAAATCAAGAGCCCCTCACCAACATCAAGGAACCTTCCTTGAGGGGTGAGCACTGAGGAGTCACCGTGGAGTGTGGCGGCAGACCATGACAGTGGTAACGGCTGCTACCCGGCATAATACAATGACGAAAAAAGTGCCCCTGTATGTAGGACTGATTTTCGTCACGGCATTATGTCGGGGCGCTCACCAGGCATAATGCTGTGACTAGCACTGTCATTTTACTGAATTTGTTTCGGTCCTGGAACTAGTCATTTCAAGCGACCAAGGTCCCAGATCAGAAAAATATCAAAGATGTCCTGTTAATATCTGTCCTTTCATCCATATTGTAGGTATCCTTATACCTTCTAGATTCATATCACTGAATACTTCCCTGGAAACAGCTCATCTTTAATCTGCATTAAACTCCTTCAAGCAGGGGAGGGAAAGGGAAGGGGAGAGGAGAGGTTTAATGCTGAGGGACTAAATTTACCGTACCCTCTCCTTTCTCTGATCAAAACCAATTTACCTCTGATTTCCCAGTCGTTGTGAGATTTACAGTCTTAACGTTTCCGTGATATCTGAATTAAGATTGCCATGCAATGTGCAGGTCTTATCGGTCCTTAAAATTTTAGGACTCTTATAAAACTTAAGTTTCAGAAAAGCAACTCTGCTGGCTAGGCCCAAATACATTTGCCCCTCAAAGAAACAGAACTGGTTATGGTCATTCTTCCGTCACGTACAGAATTTCAAATTAACTCTGTCACAACAGATTTGGTATTTCCCTGAAGCCTAATTCAGATTCCTGATCAAGGGAACAACTGCATTCAGTTTGTCCACTAACAAAATGTTAGTAATTTAGCGGATATTAACCTATCTGAAGACTACCTTCTGCGGCACTATTCACCAAGATCTTCCTTTCCCTTTCAAGTTACCACGTTAAGTGATTTTACGCAATTTTTTTTTTTCAATTCCTAAGGCACTCTTAAGCGACAAAGTTTCAAGCTTGGCACGTAACTACTTCCAGTATACTGGTTTTTTTTTTTAAGTCCATTTACCTTCAAGGTTTAAGAAGTGCGTACTCTGACAATAACATTCTGTACACAACTAACATTTTACATCCCTATCATCCAGACATCAGGAAAGGAAAAACTACTAAGCACAAATTGCGTTCCACATTCACGTTTGTGTATTTATAAAGCACTAGAACTATTTTATTATTTACCGATTTAAATATTCATATGACGTTTAAGTTGACTTTACTAGTGTAAATTTAAACTTGTGACTAATTCACATTAATAATAATGGCAAAGTAAGCCAATTATAAGTATTTTTCACATTCCATAGACATCCATAATTAGTTTCGTGTCATCGGCAATGTCAGCAAATTTAACGGGAAAAAAAAATTGGGAAATATCCACTATTTATACTAATGAAAGTGTTGAATTCTTTGTTAGGAAAGAACCCTGTGCGGGTGTAGGGTACTTCCCCAGATCAGGCCCCTATCCCTAGGCACGAACAATCCGCCGCCACGTTTAGGAACGCACTAACAATCCGCCGCCACGTTTAGGAACGCACTAACAATCCGCCGCCACGTTTAGGAACGCACTAACAATCCGCCGCCACGTTTAGGAACGCACTAACAATCCGCCGCCACGTTTAGGAACGCACTAACAATCCGCCGCCACGTTTAGGAACGCACTAACAATCCGCCGCCACGTTTAGGAACGCACTAACAATCCGCCGCCACGTTTAGGAACGCACTAACAATCCGCCGCCACGTTTAGGAACGCACTAACAATCCGCCGCCACGTTTAGGAACGCACTAACAATCCGCCGCCACGTTTAGGAACGCACTAACAATCCGCCGCCACGTTCAGGAACGCACTAACAATCCGCCGCCACGTTTAGGAACGAACTAACAATCCGCCGCCACGTTTAGGAACGAACCAACAATCCGCCGCCACGTTTAGGAACAAACAATCCGCCGCCACGTTTAGGAACGAACTAAATCCGCCGCCACGTTTAGGAACGAACTAACAATCCACGGCCACGTTTAGGAACGAACTAACAATCCGCAGCCACGTTTAGGAACGAACTAACAATCAGCCGCCACGTTTAAAGTGAGCGTCACGGTAGAGTTTACGAGGCAACTCGTCAAAGGGCTTTCCTACTACCCACATGTATCAAGAAGGCAAACAACTGCCGTCAACCTTCGGGAAATGGACACTAATGCAGTCATTGAAAAATGCAATAGTGTTCATCTCCCTATACCTACATGGGCTTCGAGAAAAGGTAGATGAACCTACGTTTATTGCGGTATTAGTTAAAAACATTTAAACGCTTAATGAACCACCATACTGTTATCCTGGAGTAAAATATCCAGACCGGTAAGAAAAAAATTATCCTCACAGGTCTGCTGGTCTGTCAAACATGCAAGTTGGCAGGCAAATCCTAACCACTTACTTTCTGTATGCACTATATCCAGATTTTTTCTGGGGAGTTCTTAATTCTGGGATATTTCTCGTAAAATTAAGGCGACCTAGTACGAGACCTGGCCTGGGATGGGGGTGAAATTTTTGGAACCATTATAAAGTAACGTCCGAAAAAGGGATAAGGAAACTAAAGGTGCTTACCATACAAGAATAGACAGTTTCATTTCCATTAGCAAAAGTGAAGGCAAGAGACAGTAACTACCAGGATAAGTAGTGAGAAGAGGGGAAGCCCATAACAGAGCGATCAAGGTAGAGGTAAGAAGCCAACTTAATTTAGTCTTCATTGTCATAATCTGCCAGCACTAGCTACATCTGTAATTAAATTTCTATCATCTTTTTCTTTAGCGGTATGACTTACCAATTTAAGAAAAATACTTTAACATTACAAGAGCATATTTTGGCACTGGATTACCGTAAACAAAATGGGCGATAAAGAGGATGAACAAGTATGATGAAGTAAAATTAACCATGGTAATTTTAGACGGGAAAATACTCTCTCCACAATACACATTAGGTGATTAGTACATCTGCTTGCCTCCAATTCTGCTACCCAAGTAGGTCTGCAAATTAATCTACAGATTTCAGACTGCTTAACCCACCTCCCCTCCGCCAACATTTACTGCAACACCCAGACGCAACAACTAATCGTGCTTGTGCATCAAGCAGAGAGGATCATTTCTCAGATTTTTAGTCTCGAGTTACATTTGCGTGTAATTCAGAATATCTGGTGTTAGCCAAAATTAGTCTGGAGATTAAAAAATAAATTTATAAATTACTGCTAGTCTATTACGCTTTGAATCTCTGCACTTTTAAACATTTAATTTTGGTACACTTAAAACTAAAGCAATAACTTGAAACTAAACCAAAGGGCAGAGCCCCTTAGATTACTGTTCAGACCAGTCATGACTGATCCCTTGCGTTACTTTCTCTCCATCCTTATGTACGAGGTGATTGAGGATAATTAACAGCTCATTAGACATCTCTACCCTCAAGAGTAGACTAGAGGGTAAAATCAATGCGAACAAAGTGGGCGTAACTCACCTCCTCTTGCCCAGCCCCACACGGTCCAGCTCCACATGGCGGTAAGCGGCGTAGGTGGCCATGGCGGCGTGGTTGTACCGGCCTCTGCACCTCCACACACCACCCGCCTTGCCACAGGTGTCCCAAAGCTTACTATCACACCTGCTTCCCCTTTGCCTGGTATAGCGCAAAGCACTCCACCTTTTGCAACTCTTGCAGATAAATATTTAGATACGTGAAATAGGGCTCTCGACACTGTCCTCAGGTCTCACGGTTCAACTTCGTCCACAAAAGGTCTGCCTGACCTCCACGTCCTATGATATGTCCTTTCGTGAACTTCTAGTGCACTAAGCTTGATAATACCAGGTGTATAGTTGCCAGTTCGTAAGTCACCCACGGAGAGTATTAGTGTTTCACGTAAAAAAAAAACCCCCGCTTGCTAACAAAGCTCTGGGAATACTGCCTTTGACAAGTGTAGATGTAGATAAGTAACGTCCCAGTGCGTGCTTAAGACGTGGTCACGGAGCCAGAAACCTTCCCTCACGGCTTCACCAGCTGGTCTGAACCCAAACCTCCCACGCTCACTGCTTTTATGCCGTACTGTTTCCCCTCCCCTCTCCCCCATTATCCCCAACCTTACCAGTTCTTACCCATGAAGCTTCCCTTACCCAAATCTATACCCTCCTTACTCTTGGTTCATCTTCCGTCATCACTACGAAACCGCATCTGTCCTACACCTTCCCATAAATTCCTTCTTAATAAAGGAACTGCACATTACCCAATTTGGAAAAAAAAAAAAAAAATATCACTCACCATGAAAGAGGAGAGAGATAAACAAGCATTGAAACAAGAATGTACTCGCAGCTGCACTTAATGAATTATACACCAACATTTCCTCCTGACATTTGATGCAAAATTCCACTTTCCGCAAAAGCATCGATTTTGTTAAAGGCCTCGTCTGCACAGGAAATTTGTACCTTTGCAAGGTTGAGACCTTCCCGGGTCTTATTGAAAGATCTGAACCAGCTGTTCAGAGCATTGTATACTACAAGACAAAAGTTTCATAGTACGGGTGAGGGGAAAGAACCGATTTGTGTACAAGCGCGTGGCTGAGAGCTCCAAGATGCCATCCCACTTTAACAAACCCCTTTCCCCCCGCCCCCAGCTTCCCGTACACGCCTCACGCAGAAACTATCCTGCACGAACCATATCAAATCACTGCAGTTTACGCTATACTAACTGAAAAAAAAGCAAGATAGTAAATTTTTAATACTCGTCTAGGAAGATACAGGTAGAGTAGTAACAATTTAATCTGGAGCTAGAGCGAGGTTACATGGAGTCGATTCCGGAGTTCACCGCCCATGCGGCCCGGTCCCAGACTAGGCCTGGGTGCTGGCCTGTTCGTTTAAGCAGTTAGTGCACCACAGTCCGAAGAAACAGGAACCGCTCTGAGGAACTTGGGTTCCCTCTTGAAGACAGTCAGGGGTTTGTTGGTAATCCCCTTTATACGAGTGAAGGTTGAGAATTTCCAGCTCTGCGATTTCTCCTTCCTTTAAGGGGGCTGTTAGTATACAGCAATATTCCAACTTAAAGAACTAGTGACCTAGAGTGACATTGGCCTGGCATCTCTTTTTTTGAAAGTTCTCGTTATCCAACCTAGGATTTTTCTTGCAGTTGCGATAATGTGCTTTGATCGTGAGACCTAGATTTACGCTCTTGTACTCTTTTACTCTTGTCCCTTTATTACTTCAACTTCTTCCGTGACTTAGTAACTAAAATTTGTCCTCGTGGAACTTCACTGTCCACGAAGACTTTATACCAGCTTGAAATTCACTATCCCTTCAATGCATGCTACTTAGATTTTTTTTGTATCATTCTTTGCAGACGATACTATGCTATAATTTATATCCCTGTGTCAGAAATGGGGAACAGAGCTCTTCACTGTACTCTGATTTAACTGTTTACTTTTACCTCTAATGGATAAGTTAAATTCCATCTGCTCACTTTCATTGTTATTCCTTTTGTGAGCATTCTGTGAGCTATTTCCCCCATGATCGTGCATGAAGAAAGGCTTTTGCAAAGTCGGTGCACACTACATCTACATTAGACTCAGTGGTCCAGCAATGCGAGAGGCAGGAGAGACTTTCTGAACCCATGCTGATCTGGGGGTTCCATGTGATCGGCAATCTTGTGGGACGTCAGCGTTACCGGTCTGTTTTGCAACTGCTTTACCGTTACCTTTGTGGAGTGGGGGCTATATCAGTGGGTTTCAAAGATTGTGGGATGGCTCCAGTGTCCAGGCTACACCAGAGAATATTTAAAGCATGTGATAATGACTAATTCTTGATAAATATGGAGTTCCACGACTCCTGGTCTGGTCATTCAATCAATGGCCTTTTAGAAGTCAAGCGGGGTTAGGGTTATATCGGAGAGGGAGACGTCTGCAGCACTCATTCATGAACTCTTGGGAAGTCAATCTAGGCTGATTAATGGGTCACTTGCATCTCATCCAGGCTAGCATTTACCACAAACCTGTCCAGCGTCTCTAGCTCAGTTCAAAGACTATTGGAAATATTGATATTTACAGAGCACTTTAATCTCTAGTAGGTCACTGGTTTTAAGAGTGATTTTAAAATTCATCGAAAATAGAACCCCTGTGGCTGAATGGTAGTGCTGCGCCAGCTTTCATAAACAGAACCCCCATCAATTCTTCAGATTTTTCATGGAGTCATTATGACTTACATTGAGTTTAGACATATATACAAATATGAAATACAAATATATAAATAAAATACACACAACACTAAGTTACGGTGACCACGAAGTCTTGAATGGAAAACTAAATTAAATTTTCCTATCGACCACAAACCACTTACACATCCAACTACCACTTATTACTAAACGATACAATTTTATTTAGCCCCTGTGCAAAAGGCAGGAAACTAAAATCTAATTATATTCACCATTTCGAGTCTTAGTTCCTGCACCCTGAACATGACCAAGTACCAGCATTTCCTGCTATTTCACCTTCAGATGTTAGATATTTGACACGGTTGATATTTTCATTGATAATTATTTTTTTGGAACGTGGCCGTCGCTTCTCACTCTTGGGAGCTCCAACTCTCGCTGTAGCACGAGTCATTTCAAACGTGCGAGGGAGAAACCTTGGAAGTTGCTGTACGTGTCTTGACACTGGAGAGGGGGAGGAGAGGGTCTCCTACAAGCTCACTGATTGGAAATGGAGACAAAGGAAAGTATGAAATAAAGTGGGAGGTACCGGAGAGGAGAGGAAGGGAAACGTTTTATTTAAATACTAGATTTTTTTTATCCAGCGCTCAACGTATCGAACATTACTAATTTATCCCTTTTCCATCGGACTTGTAAAGTATGGACAAGTGCAACTAATGACATTTTATTGTGGCAACGTTTTACTCTCCAAGAGCTTTGCCAAGCCGTTACCAGATCATTACAGATCCTAAAAATGCGGGACAATCAGGGAACATTGTCACGGAACTTCTCTCCGTGATACGTTATTAAAAGAAGCCAACATTCATGGAACATTAATTTGAAAGCCTAAAACTTGACCCATTTTAGCACAAACCTTAATTAGTCACTATGCGAATGCACGGAAATCCCGTTACAAGAAAGATTTCACACGTCATTCTGAGGTGACAATTCTTAAGATTCATTACGTTACATTCGCCGGGCCACAGCAAGCATTTCCCCTGCATTTTCATTTTAAAAACCTTTAAAGCATTAAAATATTTCAGAGATCATTTTCTAGACAATTTCTTTAATTTTCTTGGATAAAAAGAATTCAGAGTTACCTTTTGTCCACCTGCTGCGTTAGTGTTTGTCACTAGTCTTGCTCTAATTACTAGTTCAAGTATATAAATACGAAAACTAAATTTCTCAAGGCATGGCATAACAGTTAACTATCAAAATATTACAATGGTTTATTTTCAGACTAGCTAGTTATTTTACTAAAAAATCAGAATAAGGGGAAATGGCCGAGGGAACTACGTTTAACACAGTTGAAGTGCAGGAAAAAAGAAAGAAAAAGAAAGAAAAGGACAAGTGGGAAGAAAATGGAGGGAAGAAAGGTCCACAGTGACCCAGAAAGACTGAAAACGAGCGGATACAGGTGCTCTTAGTACTGTAGTAATTACAGGAAGGACGCCACAACACCGTGAGACTTTCCTTCGAAGTTTGTTTATTTTCTGGAACGTAAAAATTCGTAGTAAAGCGTATTAGTTTGGGGTATAACATCCATACAAATCTAAAGCACAGGAATTTTCACCATTTATGATTTAAGTGTTTCAGGACATTGCAAAGGTTTGTAAGTACGAGGTACCTCTCCATCCTCAGCCAGACGAATATAAACTGCAATCTAACTAAGAGGTGGAAATCGTGCAGGTGCCAACTGCTGCCCCTCCACTAGCTTAATCGCACGTGCGGTTACAGCTAATAGCCTAGTGCTGAGGTAGCGCGCGTGCCCTGTGCCCACGGTTCAGAGTTCAAAAGTGTAAAATTACTTTGAAAATATATAGTACTGCATACATTTAACATTGAGCAAAAGATGCATTCACCCATTACGATGATCATTACAAAATTGCCTTTGAAAATATTTAATGTTACATTTTTTAAGAACGCAAAACTGACAACAGAGGCCGAGATCTAAGTGCAAGTTACACTTAACCATCCTAACGTAAACTAGTCCCTCCCACCCCTTCACCCATATCTCTCACGTCTAGAGACTAACATTAAGAAGTTTATCATCACTTATACTCGTGAGGAAAAACAATAGCCACAACACCTCTGGCAAAACTAATCAACACTGATAACTTTTCCTGCAATTTTCCCCGGACTATTTTTAATGTAATTAATCTCTTGCATGGAAACACCGCCGTCACCGAGGAACATTATAAAGACAGCCCAATAGAAGTAAGTCACCGACTCTTGTGTCATCCTAGGTTCTTTACACATGCTGCTATTTGTGTATACCTGAATAAACTTGCTTAACCTACCTAACACAGGAATCAGGTGGCATCAGTAACTGACCTCGTCTCAAACAAGTCTTGCTTTATATAGGTCACTCACGCCCCACTTTCTGCCTATATATAGTTATTTTCAACCTATTAGAAGTGATCAAGGTAACAGGACAGAAAAGTTTTCTAATAAACACGTCCTAGTGTTTGCTCATGTGTCCTTTTGAACCACCATGGTATACCTCTCACCTAGGGCTGCAACGCCCAACCCTCTTCAGCCAAGTTACCCTTAACTACAATCGTGTTCCCGGTCGCTGAAGCCGAACAAGCCAAACTAATTCCAAAGCCTTGAGAAGCTTCAGAATTTAATTACGTGGTTTGAAATTCTGCTAAAAAAGTTTATTACATGTCTAGCTATATAATTTTCAAATTATTTATACATATGGAATATAATGAAAATTTTAAGTCTTTCATTCATAAAATATTAGATAACACCTTCAGATATTTCCATTTAACTCTGCAGTTTAAGAGTTATCACTTCAAAGCTAAATTTTAGCAGCTTTTGTAAACATTTTACCAGAAAAACCTTACAAGTTTTTAAACCTCCCTGTTTTTACTCTGGTTCATTATACCTACATGCCCAAGGGGCGTGATATCTTATTACAGCCATTTAACAACATTAAGGGCAAATTGTACCACTAACTATCTGCACCTTAGGTTAAACATGTTAATATTAAATATAAATCACAAAGTTGGATTCCCACTGTAGTATCAGTGTTTCTAATTTTCCAAGGAATACATTTAGCAAGTAAAATTCCACAGTATTTGACCAAACATTTAAACTTTCTATTAAATATTCCCGGTGTTCTTTGCCCCTCGCAGGGAGGAGTCATCTTACTAGGTCTTCATTTCCTTTGGCAAGCCTTCCTGCCTGGCTTGCTCCCCCTATCTGACCACCACCCGTTCCACGACCCCCCTCCCCAACCTACCTTGATCGAGGCCAGGACGCGGTTACGAGGTCTCTCCTACCTGTGGGGCTTCTCTATGCATGCACACCACTGCTCCTCACTCCGTCACCTCCCCCGCCCCCTCAAACTTATGTACCACAGATCCCCTTCCCCCACACAGCAACAACCTCCCATACAAACCAAGCTCTCACAATCCACTCAACCTAAACTCCTTTCCTTGCTCTTTCTCTGCAACTTTACAAAAACTTCTTACAACAACTATACTCAACCACAAATTTACAACCTACTCCACACCCCTCCCTATCTGCAACCATTTCAAGACACTTATCTAACACTGATATCCAATTGGTATAATAGTTTAAGAGGGTTATTAACCAGGACATGACTAAGCTTATGTTAACATTTCCTGTAAAGTACACAAACCCTGGAACAAGTTTCATCCACTAAGATGGGCAAATAAATTTTAAAATGCTGTAACCACAACATTTTGAAGATGAGCCAAGTAACCGAGTTGAAGGCAAGTAGATCTGAACATCTTACATTCAAGCAAGTTTTACTATCAAAGGCAAGTTTCTTTTTACCAACTTTAAGTCCTCTAGTTGTACTCCCTGGAGTACAGTGCCTTTCGCACTGTACTCCAGGGAGTACAGGACAGAGCGGAGAACCATTGGTAATTTAACTGGTTCAAAAGTCTTAACCAAAATCCTCGTGAATTTAGTTTAACTGGGAAACTAAATTCACGAGGATTTTGGGTAAGACTTGAACCAGTTAAATTACCAATGGTTCTCCGCTCTGTCCTGACAAGAGACCGTAAGTGACAGGTTAGGGAGTCAAGCAGGAGGAAGCCCGAGACCGTGCCGCAGGGGTAATAATCGCCGAACCAATGAAGAACCTAGTACTCTCCCGACCCCTTTCTCGCAACTTTTAAAATTATTCTACACTTTTAACCCCTACAATGCTTAACACTCCCTGCTACCTGTATTTACAACTCCGCCTTCAGAAGGTGCAACTTCTTAAGCTTCCTAAACCTTCGCCCCCTTTCTACTTTTAAGATGTAGGTGGACTTAGAAGGGTAGGGCGCCGGTGAGCGGATGTCGCAAGTGTAGGGGACGTAGGCATGGAGCCCCGGTGGGCGTTCGGGGGCCTAGTAGGACGCCGGTGGGCGGGCGGGAGGTGACCTTGAGTCACACTTGACTGGTGACGTGTGTCAGCTGCACAACCTCTCATCCACAGTTTCTCAAATATTTCAGATACATTTTAAACCAGTAATTTCAGCTTAATAGCCAGCTACCCGTGTATCAAACTAGTTACAGGGCTGAACCAATGTGCTACTCTGCTCTATTTTGCGTGGATACATTAAATCTTCACCTTGTGGTAATAAAGAGTATTATTCAGTAAAGGAGTTGGTGAGAGCGCTCACCCACGTGCTTATAACTAAGGGTATGGAAAACTTTTCTATCGTGCTCAACAGTGAATACCAGAACTAAATGTATTGTCTCCAAGCAAAGGTTCCCATTATACTAGTGTATCCTTCGACAGAAAACTTTCTTCTGAACCCCTCCTGACGTGCCGGAGCTGTGGTGCTAATGACCGCTCTACGAACACCCAATTAAAATGCATTTAACCTACAGGTAGCGCCTTCGAGTACATTTAAATGTACTCTCGAGGGCAGATATACCTGATAATACAGTATACAATGAAGACACGAAAGACTTAATTTGAAATGAGCACTACAGCTCTGACGTCCCACATCATAAAAATCTTTGAAAGAGTGCTAAGAAGCAGGATTGCAAATCACCTGGATTCCCAAAATCTGCACAATCCAGGGCAACATGGGTTCAGGGCAGGTCGCTCCTGCCTCTCAACTACTGGATCACTATGACATGGCCTTGGATGCACTGGAAGAAAATCAGAATGCAGATGTAATATACACAGACTTTGCAAAAGCATTTGACAAATGCGATCATGACGTAATAGTCCATAAAATACGTGGTAAAGGAATAACTGGGAAAGTGGGGAGATGGATCTTCAACTTCCTAACAAATCGAACACAAAGTAGTGGTCAACAGAGTTAAATCGGAGGCTGCCATAGTGAAGAGCTCTGTTCCACAAGGCACAGTACTCGCCCCCATCTTATTCCTTATCCTCATATCAGACAAACAGATATACACCACAGCACCGTATCATCCTTTGCGGATACTAGGATCTGCATGAGGCTGTCATCTGCTGAGGACGCGGTTAACCTCCAAGAAGATATAAACAGTTTTCCAGTGGGCAACGGTAAACAATATGATGTTCAATGAGGACAAATTCCAACTACTCCGTTATGGAAAACTGGAGGAGATAATAACTAGAACAGTATATACTGACTCCGGCCATACAATAGAGCGGAAAAATAATGTAAGGGACCTGGGAGTAGTAATGTCTGAGGATCTCACTTTCAAGGATCACAACAGTGCCACGATCGCATGCGCAAAGAAAATGATAGGATGGATAATGAGAACTTTCAAAACGAGAGATGCCAAGCCCATGATGATCCTTTTCAAATCACTTGTTCTCTCTAGGCTGGAATACTGCTGTACATTAACATCTCCATTCAAAGCAGGTGAAATCGCAGATCTAGAGTGTACAGAGATACTTTACTGCACGTATAAGTTGTCAAGCACCTTTACTGGGAACGCTTGGAAGCACTTGACTTGTACTCGTTGGAACGCAGGAGGGAGAGATATATCATAATCTACACTTGGAAAATCTTGGAAGGAATGGTCCCAAATCTGCACACAGAAATCACTCCCTACGAAAGTAAAAGACTGGGCAGGCGATGCAAAATGCCCCCAATAAAAAGTAGGGGCGCCATTGGTACACTAAGAAAACACCATAAGTGTCCGGGGCCCAAAACTGTTCAACAGCCTCCCATCAAGCATTAGGGGGATTGCCAATAAACCCCTGGCTGCCTTCAAGAGAGCTGGACAGATACCTAAAGTCAGTGCCGGATCAGCCGGGCTGTGGCTCGTACGTTGGACTGCGTGCGGCCAGCAGTAACAGCCTAGTTGATCAGGCCCTGATCCATCGGGAGGCCTGGTCATGGACCGGGCCGCGGGGGCGTTGATCCCCGGAATAACCTCCAGGTAACCTCCAGGTACAGTAACTTGCGCGAGTTACAGGACAGCTGAAAATAGTGAAATGCAGGGGTACCATGGGAACAAAAGAACACTAAGAACCTAAGCATCAAGTAACACTGCAGAAGGCCTACTGCTAGGCAGGGCCAATTTTCTCATACTTTTCTACCCGCCTAACCTATAAACCTACACAAATTCGAGTCTCAATGACAGTGTTCCACTCAACTACTGCCAAACCAGGACTTCTCTAAATCTAATGTCTTCAACTTCAATCCATGTTGAGAGTCCCATATTTTAGATATTCTAAACACGCTATTCGTAACCTCTAATTCCAGTTCCATTTGTACACTTCATATCTTCCCTAAATCTATGCCTTTCCATAGAGTGCAAGTTCAGTGGCCTCAGCCTATTTTCGTATAAATTTAGTTATTTATAATTGATAAAAAGCATTTATGCAGTCGTCTTTACTTTAAAATTCTAACCAGAATTCTTAGGTCTTTTTCGCATTCAATTTGTCAAGACCTACACTGTTTAGCTTGCAAGTGCCCTAGTCATTTCATTTTCCAAGTATCAGACCCTTACACTTGTCTGCATTGAACGGCATCTGCTACTCCTGAGCACGTCAACTTATTTTAGCGTTATTGGCAAACTTACTGATGTCGCTATTTATTTCCTCATTAAAGCCTTTTGTAGATTGTCAACAAGGGTCCCAACACTGACCCTTGTGGCACACCACTCTTAAAAGGTCCCCCATTCCGTTTTTTCACCTTCGTGAAAAAGATTACCAAATTCGTAAAACAAACGAGCCTTCCTACAAGTGCCGAGATTCAAAGATCAAATTTCTTCTTTCAAGGTGGGCTTCCAATTGCGTCAGCAATTATTGATTCCAACTTAACCCACACTCGAGGTTAGGCCGACTGGTTTATATCTAAGCTAAGCACTTATCTCCCGGGTATCACATTTGCCATTCCTCTGGTACAAAACCTGTTTGTAGTGACATGAAGAGACTAAGGGTTTACTAAGTTATCCCTTACATTCCTTTAGAACCCTTGAAAAGGGCTAATCAATGTCCGACGACTTTTCTGGCTTCAGTCTAGTTGTTTCAGGACGATGTCGCTTGTGACCAACATTCATTCTTTCTGGCCTGTATAATTATTGATTTCCGAGTGGGCTGCAGGCTATCAGAAATACTGCTGGAACAACTGTAAAGACAAAAGGAAATGGATCGCTACCTCCAAGCGCCAGATTTATTACACTGATACGAGTCAGCGGGCCACCAAAAGTAACAATCTGGTTGAAGAGGCTATCAAATGCCTGGCCTGATGGCAGAGAGGATAAAAAAAAGTCAGTCACAGGTATATCACAGGAATACTCACAACCTGCCTGACCAGACAGTCAACTAGGAAACCAGTAAACTGAAGCGATTTAATCACTGACCCTTATCAGCGTTACTCACTTCCTGCTTTATATTATCCTAACCGCTCGCGGCAGTTTGTGATGAGATCGCAAAATTCTAACCACAAGAAGACCTTTCCTTAAGGCTGCGCTGGACGTTCAATCCAAACGCATTTTTTCAAGGTAACTTGAAAGTCTGCATCATACCGTGTTCAAGGAACAGGAAAAACTGACAAGGTAACAGTGACAACTGAAGAATTCATTCAACAGCAAAATTTAATGTTCTGTAGACAACTTCAGAAGATGAGGAATGTCAGGGTAAACAAGTTATTGTAGTCCATTCAAACTTGTGTTAACTATCCTCGGTAGCTATATTCACTAAATTAAGTGGAGACGTGGCCACTTGACAACATGTACTTTACATGTTAGTGTACATCATAGTAAACTGCGTACACCTAAACCTTCAAGCTCAGCGGGTTCAACTTACAAGATTAAGTACATGAATAAAGATGCCGCCAGTCTGAAACATTTACCCTTCAGAGTTGTAATCTGATACGAACACTGAAACAACAGAGCAGACACTCCAGCTCAACCAGGAAGGAGTCACTCCAACCGTGAGCTTCACCACTTACCTGACTCACCAGCATCACACACCACTAACCTCCGGCACATCCTCTCCACTGTCATACCACTGTTTTTACTCATCACCAACGAGTCTAGTCAACCACTTGCACAATTATTCTCAAGTACATATGAAGATTCAAGGATCAGAGTTTACACGTTTAAATCCAGTTGGTAATTAAGTTTTAGTTTATACTGTACACTGTTTAACAGGCCTTCAACATGTTCAAATGAGAAAAAGGGTCAAGTGTAAAGTACGAACTAATTTAAAATTTTTATTTTTTTCCCCAAACACTTAATATACATAGTCAGGTTTCACACGGAAACCACTGCACGCCATATTACGAATCATATTTCCAATAGATTCTGTTTTAATCACTGGCGAAATCGCCAAGTAAAGGATGCTCGAGTTCCCAAAATCAACCAACAGTGCTAGACATCCAGTGGGCCTCAAACTTAAGGACTGAAGGAAAAAAAAACTAGACACGTACTCTATCAACCCTCCCAAGACCAGGTTTCCCCACATTACAATTTCCCCTCAACTTATTACAATATTCCCAGAACGCATTTAACTTCGCCACAATTCTTCCTCCGCAGATAGGTCCAATCCCTCCAATACTCAAGGGTTCCAACCGTATCACCTGACTCCCAGGTCAGGCTAACATATTTCACTGCCTGATGCATGAAACCCGTCCCGTGCAATAATGACAGGGCAACCATTATAGTTAAAACAAGCTACCTATCAGAGTAAAGTAGTACACAGCCGAAAGTTTACCTGTGGTGTAAGTCTTCCTCTCTTGCACACCAGTCTGAGGCCAAACCTTCCCGTTGATTGCCTGCTTAACTAGGGTGTAGCTGTTGGCGGCACGTCAGTCCACATCCATCATAGCCTGGTTGATAAACATCGCAATTCCGAAACCACCTCTCGTCTCAATTCTTTATTCAATGTAAAACACCGAAGTAAAAGCTAATTTCTTAATGTCTGCGTAATTTAATTTACTTGTAAACTAATAAGGCTATGAAGATTTTTTATTCACTCCAACCCCACCTTACCCGGGAGGGAAACCTAATTCCCCCTCTTAAGTATCACTGCTTGGCTGACCATCCTTCGCGTCGTCGAGCTCTTCACAAAAATCAATAGTGGGGTTGGTGATGCTGCCTAGGGCACTTGGCCCTACCACCCACTGTTCCTTATGTACCCAACTTTGCTCTGATTCCACTGAAATTTTCAACCGGGCCAGAGAACCCTTTTCACAGGCGGAGTCTCATAACGTAGGCCTAAAAGCCCAGGATAATCAATGGCCTGACACCTTGTCTCGGTGCCTAAGCAGAAGTCTTCCAAATTCCCACCGTTGGAGTTTAATTAGAATGCCTAATTTACCATGACTTACTAAATTTATGTCAAGATATCAGAGTAAAGGACAACACTATTTGCTCACACGTGCCCCACTAACAACCTAAGGAAACGAAACCACGGTACGGGTGGGGACTGAACTCTCAGCAAGAGTCGTGAAACGATTAAGAGTCAGGAGGACCCAACGAATGTGAAACATAAGAAGGAACAAAGTTACTTCGAACGCTTTTGTTAAGCAGGCAGCTGCTTAGTCATTTCCCGTTGGTGTCGAATTTACACGTGAAGGGGAAGAGTACAAAAAGCAAAATTAAATATCATATAGCCAGAGGCAGGAAGGCCACCCACCAAGGCTATTTCACCATGTCGACACAGCACCTTCAGCCTCTACTTTTTATAAGCATTAAATAGAAACAAGACTCCATTAACCTTAGAAGTTTCGTAACAAAGTTCCAGGTCATTTGCCAGGGATAATGACTACCATGAACGTTTGTCAGTATATAACTCGCCAAGAACGTCGAAATTCACGTAGAAACTAGTTAGCTATACTTTATGCAAGACTAAGGGTAGGAAACTCAGTGGCTTCCAAGGCCCCTGGACTGTTAGTGAATTGCTAGCTAACAGCCTAACTCATCATTTACTCTGGGAGTAAGGCATAATGTGCCATTTTGCTTTCACTTTTTTCTAAAATCTTACAATCAATTCAAAAACCCAGACGCTACGACATTTTCCGTCTTACAAACGTTACATCTCTACATCTTTGGTCATTCAAGGAGAACACTATTTTACCTTTCATTTCTTACTGCTAATCTTTATTTAAGGTAGTATTAGCCGTTATGTGCTGATTCATACGTGTCACCTGTGAATACCAAAATAGTGCATTCTAAGAATATCGAACTAAAGAGTGCTTTAAAAAATTAACATTTGTTATATTTATCTGGAAGCGAAGGGTCATACAGCGCCTGCGGATTAAGTGATTTGGAAGCAATAAGTTTCGATTCAAGGAGAAGATAATTACAATTCCTTTGATCAAGAGCCCTTCACCAGCACAAAGGCATCTCCTTTAAAGGGTCTTAATCTTTATGCTCGTTTACCACCACCTCTTCAGTGTTCCCATGCAGGCACTTACTAATCATGTTTGCAAAACTAATAAATTTTATAATAATAATAAATATAATATATATATATATATATATATATATATATATATATATATATATATATATATATATATATATATATATATATATATATATATATATATATATATATATATATATATATATATATATATATATATATATATATATATATATATATATATATATATATATATATATATATATATATAAATAATGTGCCGAATATGTAAAACTGGTCAATTAGCAAGAACTCATTTAAAATTTAGTCCTTTCTAAAATTTTCTCTTATACGTTTAAAGATATTTTTTTTCATTAATGTTGATGTAAAAATTTATAATTTTGCACCAAAAGGAACTTAGAAAACTTACCTAACCTTATTATAACAAGAACAATTTATTTTAGCCTATCCAATATATTTTAGATTTGTTTACAATAATTTAATACTAAACAAACAGTGAAATATATTTTTTTCGTTAGGTTCAGAATGATTTTGGCGAAATTATTGCATACACAAATTTTCATTTGTCCTATATGGCAAGATGAGCGTTGCTATTTAAGCCAATATCGCAAGTTCTGCCTATTCGTGTGTGTGTGTATTATATATATAATAATTACACGCATTAATATCTATATATAACGTATACAATTGTATACTAGTATGGTATTAGATACACAAGCCGGTATATAATGAATAGATCGTTAGAATTCTTTAATAAAAATATTTTGCGTATTATAGTATACTGTATACTTAAATAATTATTAAAGTATCAGGTTTAGCCCAAATATTTTAGCTACAAAGACTGGGGAACTGGTCATTCGAAGCAATGTATTAAACATTCAACTTACCCGTTATGTCTGCATGCCTTCCCGCCTTACCTATAAAGAAATAATGAATGTACATTAACGTACTTTCGTTAATAGGTTCCAAGATTTTCCAGGAATGATTATTTAACTAATGTACATTAGTAGAGTTTCTCGAATAATGAGGACCTGAGGAAGACATTACATTACCATATTGGTGCTTATCAAGCAGACAGCGTTATCAATTCTCTCAGTGATAATTATTTGTTCTGGGCCAGATAAGCAGTGCAGTAGGAATAAATGCCTACACTTAGCAGTAATTACAGAACACTTAGGATTTCCTTTTAAGGAAAGGTGAACGTAGCTTCAGTTAGCCAGTGATGCTTACACAGCCAGCACATAGGAGAGAAACTTATGATGTTACAGGTCATCTAAGCTGTGTCAAGAGGCATTTGAGGTTTCCAGATCAAGTATTTTTTTCCCAGTGAACTTGAGTTTGTTTGTACTTCAAAGGTTGATTTACTTGTCAGGTCATTTAACATGCCTGGAAATATACAGAGAAGCTGTGCGTGGCCAGAAAAACTTTCTGCACATTTTTGTCAACTACAATTTTAACTTAACTTGTCTAAAGCTTAAAAACAAGACTACATTAAAAAAAAAAGTGTTGGAATTAAATGTTCCTTAAAATGTAAACAATCCTGCTACCCAGTATTTAAGAACATTTATACAATTCAATCTAGTTTCTTTTTGATTAGCATATGGATTGCAAAGGGAAGGAGCATTAAACCAAAATACACAATGAATGGGAATTTAAGAAAAATATGATACTCCCCCCCCCCTTTAAAAGTCTATGTACAGAATTGGAAGGTCTTCTAAGGAACCAACTTTATTCCTTTAAATCGATGACATTGGAGAACAGACTGTAGGCTAAGAAAAATAGTTACCCGAATACTTTGTTACAGTATATAATTATATCACTTAGAAAAATAAGGATGAATTTATGGAGGTTTAAGCTTTCATATTTACTCCCACGAATGTGGAAGAGTTGTGTCTAATTTACCGACAAGTGTCATCGAGAATCTCAGAGCCCCCCCCCCCCCTACTTCCTTTCAAAAGTTCTATGTTTTATTAAGGTTCCTATTTACGAAATTATGCCGACAAAGTTCTGTACACCGTAAAATTACATTCAAATGACAGTTACCTGATCTGGATCTAAAACGTCTACTTCATTACTAACACTGTTACAGAAATTCACTGTCGACCGAAGTATTTACGTTTTTCAATTTGATACTTTCCCCTGACAAGGCACAAATAGTTTTTTTTTTTTAAATCAAATCTATGAAAACTTGCACAAAATGCAAAAATAATTCATGCATTATAATCAAAAGAAGTGCTAAACCAACGAGGGTCAACTACTGGTTACAGGACAATTACTGTACCTTGCTATTAAAAACCCGATAAGGTAGATTCACGGTCTTCATACCAACTGAAAAAATCTTAGCTGACGTATCTTCTCAATTTTAAAACAATAGCTTCGTCCTTGTATTTTGTTAGTAACTGCATAACAGCACTGAACATACTATAACTAAAAAATAGCCCAGGAAAGTTAAGTTTTCTTACTCTTAATAATCTATGTGGTAAACATCCCTTTAAAATATATATAAAATTACAAAGCTAAAATGTAACTCAGGAGCCTAAAAATTAGGCATACACCTGTGTTCAGTTTTCAAGACTGCTGCTTCCGCAGACCGGCCTGGGACCAGAATTTTCCAATTACTTCCCAGGGTACCTGGCTATTTGCGGGTTGTGTATTGTACAGTCACTGTACTGTCTTACGTTAACCAGGCTGTTGCTATTGGCGGGCCGCTGGCCATCATAGCTTGCTTGATCTCGTACTGAGGTAGTGTGGAAGGTTACAAGCCACACCGAGAAGTACCTTGGGCTACTGTAGATAAAGTCACTCATGAGCAATGATGCTGCCTCAGCACTAATGTTACAACCACACGTCTATCACAGAGCGGCACTACACCACTGCCTTGATCACTGTCCCAGCATCTGAACCTTGCTTAAAGGTTACCCAAAGTATGAACTTCAATAAACTACTCAGCTTCATTTATCTAGTACCACACCAGTACTTCCCAACATTTTCCTTTATTTTATATAAAACTGAATATTACCCTTGTTGGAACACTAAGCACTGCTGCCTTAGTTCGTTTTTTTTTTTTTATAACCTAGTCACAGCTTGGTTAATTACGTTATAGTTTAATAGGTGCCGCAATTTTCATGATAGGAATACGTATTACGTTAAGCCACATTTATCAACTACTTTGCAAGCCCACACAAACCTATTTAAAACAGTCTAGGGCATTTTGCCTAAGTATCACGACCTGATTCTTCGTTATCAGTCATCAAAGTCTTGTGACAAGGACTCAACTTTTGTGGAACGCCAGCTTTCACTGCGACCAGTCTTCTCCATTTGGTCACTACCAGTTAGGAATGCCTTAAATATCGCACGTTGCCGTTTTGTGAATTGGTATAAAACCCTTTAGTGATGCCCACATTAAAGTCATGGGCCACAAGATGCTTTAAACCTAGGAAAAGAAATAGTCAGTACACTTCAACAAATACCCTGTCTAAATATTTATAATCAATATGCCTATGATGATTTTAATTGGCAAATAAGCAATCTCTCCTCCTGTAACTACAGTATTATGTAAACCATCTATCCAAACTGCCACGAAACTAATTATCAGTTTTATAAATGGCAATTTACTAGTCTGAAAAAAATAAGTTGTTTCATGTTCAAGGTCATATATGCTCCACACACTCAGCAAGTTACTTAACTCTTATTAAAACCGGGGGAAGTCCAGCCAGAATCATGTCTAGGGAATGACTACACTAACGATATATACCTTTGATGAGTTTCGAGAGTTACTTTTCTCGGAGCGATACTTACATACTAAAAAAAATCATTACGATTAAAATAATCCACGTCTTAAAAACGGCACTGAAATTTTATACGTTCATAACTTTGCAAACATTCTCATGATAAAAAGTTAAGACCTAAAAGGCAGTTGCTGTGTAACAAGTTAGTGGCACTTAAGTGCACTAAAGGTGGCAGGATTCCTGGCAAACTAAGTAACCACGAGTGAGACAGTGTTAATGATCTGAGTAAAGCAAGTCTGACAAAGAAAAATAATCAGATAATCAAGGTTCTATATACAACATGGCTCATCATGCGGAAAAGCTAAGCCAAACGCCCTTAAAAAATATCCAAATAACTAAACCCTCCCGGCAATAAAATCTGTAAAACAGCTTTCAAAAATGTTATAAAAATAGCAGATTAAAGCTATTTGTACCATTATGGTAAGCAGTCTAAAACCTAATAAAAGGACCCCAATAGTAATTCACTGACTACATTAGGGTCGTTTCTACATAAATGACACGAGTTTCCAATTCTGCGAGTTTTAAAAACGCTTATTTCAGACTGCTGTGGGGATATTTTCCACGAATGCCTCTTGCAACATTAAAATTTTAAATTTATTTACTCTTGCAACATTACAATAATTTATTTACTGAATGTCTGAATTGTTGGCACGTCGCTTATTACTGTTTATGGCAACCAGTAAATGGAATGGTGATAACATACTAAGTGGGACTACCAAGATGCAATTAACAGGCACATCGCTCGTGATTGAGCTAGTTTGTCTTATCAACCGTACTCTAATAACCAGTAAAAGAAAACGTAGTTCCCATTTTCTGGATTTATACAAAATTACGATCTTTCGCAGCTATTTTCACATATTTTACATTTAATTATACATGCAATACTACGGATTTTTTGGGGGGTTAAATGATTACTTCCATAGTGGTCCCTAAGTTTTGTATACATCCCTATTGTATACAATTTTACGTTTTGCCCGAAATACTCTGTACAGAGGATTACGGCATATACACCCAAATGTCACTTTGTATATTATAATCATGGGGGAGCGCTAATCCCGTAGGGATTATACAGCGCATGTTGGGGGGGATGGATGGTACTCAGGCTCAATTCAGGGAACTGGAGCACAGATCCAATTCCCTAGATCAAAAGCCCCTCAAGCGTCAAGGAACCTCCCTTGAGGGGTCTCCTTTGTACATTGTATTATACTGAAATGAACTGTTCTGTTAATGCCCCTTGAGAGTTTAACGCTTAGTTCTGATTTATTTACTTTCCGTTGTGTTAAAATTTTATTCTACAATTTTCAAGAATTTGTGCTACCTCAAATTACTTATTATCAACTAGCTATAGTTATCTCAAATGCAGTTTAGAATTATATGACAAGTTACTATCAATTTTGTACTTTGTCCATTTACACTAATTTTAGATATACCGGTTAATTTGTTACCATTTCTATTACTAGTGCTGATACCCCTAACTCATCTTCCTTCATGTCCTACTTCATGGTTCATGAAATTTAATGCTTGTAATTATAATCAATTTTTAAAGGGGTGGCGGAGTAAGCCAGCGGAGAGCCTCTTGACAGATGACCAAAAGTTCCAGCTGCAGGTCGTCATCATGACTTAGACGAGTCAGGAAGCTTGTCCTATTTCCTGATAAATTACACTGGCCAACAACTAAATGCTTCAGAGACCAGACTAGCAATTTCCAACTAATTTTAGGTCACTGATAATGAATATCATGGTTGAAATTGTTTGTTAGCTCTACTTTTCAATATACACCTGTCACAACAGGTCCCAACAGGCTTGCGGCAGTGTTTTACCACAGACTCACTGCCCTTCATTAATGTTCCAGAAGTCATAGAAGGTGGTTGTGATGTGCAATTTTATATTTTGAGGTGAAAAGTAAATTGTTCTTGCGATGGGCTTTCAGGGCGGAGACACCAAGTATTGCTGCCTTCTATGAGTGGGACAGCCGTGAAAGAGTTCCCTACTACATCGGGAGAGTGGGGCCAACTCATCAGTCATTGGAGCCTGGGATGAAAAGTGTTCCACATCCACCTCTCATTGAACCAAACAATTTTGCTACCACCAATACACAAAACTGGAGCTCATGAAAAAAAAAAAAAACTAAAAGCTATGGACAAAGCCGGTCAGGGATTCAAGTATTTAATATCAAAATTCCCCTCGCTGAGCGACGCTAAGAGGGACTCCTCAGTGGCCCTCAGATTCGGGCGCCTCTTAAAGATGGTGACTTTGAATCAGACCTTCCTGGGGAGGAGAAAGCTGCCTGGGAAGCATTCAAGATAGTGGCGAAGGGATTTCTTGGAAACTGAAGGGAAGGAAACTGAAGAATTGAGGGAAAAACCTCAAGGCTTACAAGAACATGGGATGTAACATGTCACTTAAAATCAAATTTTTGGACTCCTTTAGACTTTCCAGCGAACTGTGGGGCAGTTAGTGACAAACATGGTGAAAGGTATCACCAAGATATTTCAACCATGAAAAAATGGTACCAGGGCAAATGGCGAACTGCTGGACATTGGCAAGATATGATTCTTCAGCCCACTATAAGCTTATCGTCAAGCAAAAAGGCAGAGTAGGTACGGATTAGAGTTTAAAAGACATTGTACATTATAATAAAATAATACACGTCTCGTATATTTAAACCTACAGCCAATAAGCATTTTTCAAGGTGATATTTGGATTCAGTACATGAAAATACACAAGAATTAATAAATCTCATTTAAGAAGCATACAACTTTTCAAAAACTGTTGACCAGTGTTACCTAACCCTGAATGCGGATATTGACTTCTAAATCTGTCTTAATCATACATTCTTCTGAAAATAAATACATTACAGGGCAAAATAAACCCTTTCTGAGCAACATCAAGAATATCAATATTCAGTGCTTATGCTTAGGGAAGACTTGCTTAAGCATGACAAACATCTTTGAGTTACCTAGGTACACAATTATGCATAACTGTAGGCCTGGTCAAATACGGGGGGGGGGGGGATAAGGTACCGCAGTGTATTATTCTAACGAATTAATAATTACCTGTACCAGGAATGAACACAAATTTGCCAATTTTAGAACCATTGTACACACTACGGCCAACGTCATTCAATGTATACTTGAAAGGTAGTAGAGTTTTCTGGCATCAATATAGTCAAACATTTAAATATGAGTGAAGAAAATTAGTGTTTCGTGCTGTTCGTTTCAATTGGCAAGCATTAATTATTGGGCAGCTAAAGGTGGTGTATCTAGAAGACTGCATTACCTAACTGGCTGATCAGTAACAATTAAGAGAAATTTGTAAATTTCCTTCTTTCAAGCCGAGAGATTGTCTGCAATTACCTAAACCTGACGGTTACTCTTGTCGAGTTTCCTTTAAGAGGAAACTAAAATTCCTCCAGTGAATGCTGGATCAACAAGGCTGTGCAGTATATGCGAGCTAATGGGCTACCGGTAGCAACAGCTTGGTTGATCAGACGGGGGGCAAGACAATTCTAGATTGTCATCTGCCGTCCCTCCCACGCTCAATCTTAAGAGTAAATGAGCCAGAAGCTAGTATTTCACAGGTGATGTCTTGCTTGCATTATAAACATGGGTAGAGACTTCATCTTAACGTTTTAACAAACTGAGCAAGCAGGCAAGTGGTAATTTCAATAGAAAGATAATTTTAAATTTTACTTGCGTACATTAAAGAGTTAGCATATAACTAAAATACTTTAAAGAAAATTGTAAGTTATCAGTATTATCAATATAGCAAGATTGATCTAAAGCTTGGGTAGTGTGCAAGCTAACAAGTTAAATTCCCCAGTCAGCACCAACTTGAAGAATTAAAACCCATTCATATTTAAGCACAAAAGTTAGAATATTCGCATCAATTAAATCTTAAAAAAATATCAAAGTTCACAACGTTGGCAGTAAAGCTAATGTGCGTTTCAACCAGTCGAACACCATTCACTGAAATATGCCAGGCATTTTCTCAGTCAGGCAAACAGCGTTAAAAAGAACGCTATCGACTAAATGGAGTGTTTTAATCTGGGAATTAAGGGATGATGTCCAAACTCGTTAGGAATTTATGAATATCAATGAACTTAATTAGGGAATTCATGAAAAACACGTGCTTTCAGTAATTTCAGTCCCGAATACAAATCAAGTTACATTTATGATTGAGAGAAAAACGGCTGAAAATGCTTAACATACTTTGTGGTAAGTAGGCAAATTTCTGCATACTAGCTTCCCTAAAAAATAAAAAAAAAAAAAAAAAAAAAGACTGCCTTTATGGCGGAGTAGGGCTCTAAACCAAGAGTAAGCCACCCTCCGCTTCCTAGTGTCATTTCCCCAGACGGCATAATACTTCCTATTTATCTCTTCCTCATTACCAAATGCAT
Organism: Cherax quadricarinatus; assembly: GCF_038502225.1. Lineage (NCBI taxonomy): Eukaryota > Metazoa > Arthropoda > Malacostraca > Decapoda > Parastacidae > Cherax > Cherax quadricarinatus. Next base: position 11,684,473 of record NC_091357.1, read on the forward strand.
ACAAAAAAGGCTAATCTTTGCACTCCTCTGTAACGTCACTAAAGTCTCGCATTAGGCTAGTATCACCTCGTAATAAAGTTGGTAGAATTACCGACAATATGTAAAGTAATAGGACAAGTGCAACTAAGGTGACATTTTATTGTGGCAACGTTTTGCTCTCCGGGAGCTTTATCAAGCCATTACAAACAATACATGGACACGGAGGGTATATAAAGGCTCAGAGTGAGGTGCAATACTAGTGAGGTACCATTTCGATGTAGTAGTAGTAGTAGTAGTAGTAGTAGTAGTAGTAGTAGTAGTACAATATGGTAGAGCAATTAATTCGTAATACACTTGGTAGAATTACCGACAATATGTAAAGTAAAAGGACAAGTGCAACTAATGTGACATTTTGGGCAAGAAAGGTATAAAATACCGACAATATGAAAGTTAAGACAGTTGCAACATCTGGATATCTTTACTGTAGACTTTTCGCCATCCAGTGGCTTTATCAATACAGATTCTAGGACATAACTTGAAGACAGTAGAACTATATACAAAAGATGAGGCAATCAGTCCCTCAGCTCACTAACTCCAAGGCTGAGGGACTGATTACCTCATCTTTTGTATATGGTTCTACTGTCTTCCAATTATGTCCTAGAATCTGTATTGATAAAGCCACTGGATGGCGAAACGTATACAATAAAGATATCCAGATGTTGCAACTGTGTCTTAACTTTCATAATGTGACATTTTGTGGCAACGTTTCGCTCTCCAGGAGCTTTATCAAGCCATTACAAACAATACATGGACACAGAGGGTATATAAAGGCTCAGAGTGAGGTGCAATACTAGTGAGGTACAATTTCGATGTTCACTAGTAGTAGTAGTGGTGGTGGTGGTGGTAGTAATAGTGGTGGTGGTGGTGGTGGTAGTAATAGTGGTGGTGGTGGTGGTGGTAGTAATAGTGGTGGTGGTGGTGGTGGTAGTAATAGTGGTGGTGGTGGTGGTGGTAGTAATAGTGGTGGTGGTGGTGGTGGTAGTAATAGTGGTGGTGGTGGTGGTGGTAGTAATAGTGGTGGTGGTGGTGGTGGTTGTAATAGTGGTAGTGGTGGTGGTTGTAATAGTGGTAGTGGTGGTGGTTGTAATAGTGGTAGTGGTGGTGGTTGTAATAGTGGTAGTGGTGGTGGTAGTGG
>NC_091357.1:11690646-11845646 GCF_038502225.1 Cherax quadricarinatus
GTTATTACGAGGACGTCGTCCACGTAACTTAACCAAGTGACGCTTGAAGGGATGATGTTGGCGAAGTGTTCGGACTCTAGGTGTTCCATGTATAAGTTGGCTAGGACGGCACTGATGGGAGACCCCATTCCCATGCCGTAGGTTTGTTTGTAGAGCTTGTTGTTGAAAGAAACAGTTGAAATTAACACAGTTCAATCAAGACAACAAAATCTCCGGGAGGTAGAGGAAGATTAAGGTCCTGACTGACTTTACGTCGTAGAACCTCGATGGCTTTTTTGGTAGGTACTTTTGTGAAGAGGGAAGTCACATCCAAACTGCTTAGTTTCTTGTTACGGATGGAGAGGTTACGGATGCGGTTGAGGTCGCCTGAGTGTTTAAGATGAGCGGGGCTGATGGTCCCCAGAAGGCAGGAAAGATGTTTGGCAAGAACTCCGGCTAGTTTGTGTGGAGCACTGCCTATTCCTGACGTGATTGGTCTGAGAGGAATATTGTGTTTATGGGTCTTGGGTAAGCCATACATGTGTGCTTGAAGTTTCTTCCCTTTTCTAGTGCGTTTGAGTATTTGTCTGGTTTTGTATAGAAAATTTTTGGTGAGCGTCTCCCACTGTTGAGTGCTGATGGGTTCGTATGTAGATTGATCATTCAAAAGGTCCATCATTTTAGTGCTGTAGTCACTGGTGTTGAGTATGACGACTCAACCTCCTTTGTCGGCGGTGGTGACTATAATGTTGGGGTCGTTGGCGAGGTTCTTAAGGGCAGTGATGTATCATCTAGGAAGATTAGAAGGTGGTGGTTCACATAAGCTGCAGTGAGAAGGCCCTGTATATAAGCCTTCTGGAAGTTGCTGTCACTGTCTATGGTTCCTGGTAACTAGATTGAGTTGATAGTTAGGTTTGTGTATGTTGGTGGTAAATTTGAGTCCCAGACTCAGTGCTTGTTTTTCGTAGTCTGTTAAGGTACGTGACGATAAGTTGTTTATCAGGGATTCGCGTCCCATTTCCTTCCATCGACTGTTAGTGCAGAGGTACTGAAGTTTGCGATTGAGTTTGATCTTCTGTTGGAGGTTAGCTGTAGTGACTGTGCTGAGAATATGCTCAGCAGTGTGTTTGTCAATCTGAAGATTGGCCCTCATATTCCTTGCAGTTTCAAAGGTTTCCTTAGCGATGTTAGAAAGTTCTTCGGCACATCGAGGTTCTACGACGTAAAGTCAATCAGGACCTTAATCTTCCTCTACCTCCCGGAGATTTTGTCGACTTGATTGAACTGTTAATTTCAACTGTTTCTTTCAACAAGCTCTGCAAACAAACCTACAGCATGGGAATGGGGTCCCCCATCAGTGCCGTCCTAGCCAACTTATACATGGAACACCTAGAGTCCGAACACTTCGCCAACATCATCCCTTCAAGCGTCACTTGGTTACGTTACGTGGACGACGTCCTCGTAATAACTCCCAAACGTTTTGATGTACGGAATCTTCAGGCAAGGCTCAACGCAGTTGAACCGGCGATCCAGTTTACACTAGAAGAGTCCAATGACAAGCTACATTTCCTCGACCTCATTCACAAAGTAGACAACAACCTAAGACAAAGTTTATCGGAAACCCACCAATAAAAATTATCTCGCACACTTTTATTCCAGTCAAGATACCAAGACCAAAAGAGGCATCATCGGGGTTTTCCTAAGAGCATACCGAATTTATAGTCCTGAGTTTCTTGACGAGGAATGTACATACATTCACCAAACATTCAATGAGTTACATTTTCCCTCTTTTTTCATCAAAGACTGCAAGAAAAGAGCTCTTCAGATCACTAATTCTCCACGCACCAACACCACTCCCAACAAAGTTAAAATTCTTCCCAACAGCCAGGTTGCACTGAACGTTTCAAAAGTAGAAGACAGACACTTGTGCAGCATATGGGAATCTTTATTCAGGAAAAGTTTCGCCACACAGTGGCTTCATCAGTTCAATACAAAGAGGAAAGCGTAAGGAGAGGAGGAGTATGAGGTAATCAGTCCCTCAGCCTGGAGTCGATGTGTTCAGTCCATCAATCTTGTAGAATGTACAGCATAGGGCCGTAGACGTGGCTTATATACTGTAGTGAGGTGAGGTGAAGCAGGCAGAGGCGGGGTCATAGTGGTACCATGCACTAGTCGAAGTAGGTCTTCGTCCAAAGGTTGAACAAGTGTTGAAGAATTCTTTGTAACAAGATCCCATGATGCTGCAGTGTGACAGTTGTGATGAATGGTTTGAAAAACCGACAAGTACTTTCACAAGCTAACACCCGAGTCGCCATCGCTTCGAGCACTTCAATAAAGGATCTAACCAGGACAAAATCCAAGCACCACGAACCAGTCAATGCAGGAGTTTACACTATACCCTGTGGAGGCTGTGACAAGATTTACGTAGGTGAAACAGCAAGAAACCTCGACACCCGCCTCAATGGACACATTTACGCATGTAGGAATGATAACTTGAACAACACCTGTGTACAACACCAAAATTCCACCAATCATCTCATGAAATTCAGAGACGCCCAATTAGTGATCAAAGAAACTAATTTCCGCAGACGCAACTGCCTCGAATCAGCACTGATCTCCGTTTCGAATACAATTAAACAAAACAGCAGCTTCACCATCTCCGAAGTCTTAGCAAGAATCCTCCTGAAAACAGTAAACCCTGCCATCACATAGTCTCTCCTGTCATACTACACAAGGCACATTACAGAGAGTGAACACTGAAACAAGCTGCCTCTTTCCAGTCTATTTGTCCAACCTATTTTTGTTACCCAAGTAATAGCTTTTATATCCTTTTACTCATGTACGAATTAATTGCTCTACCATATTGTATTACTTTTGTCACTACTGCTGCTGCTACCACCACTAGTGAACATCGAAATGGTACCTCACTAGTATTGCACCTCACTCTGAGCCTTTATATACCCTCTGTCCATGTATTGTTTGTAAATAGGCAGACCGGCCGATTAGTACATAGTACACGTACACACACACGTACACACACACACACGTACACACACACACACGTACACACACACACGTACACACACACACGTACACACACACACGTACACACACACACGTACACACACGTACACACACACGTACACACACACACGTACACACACACACACGTACACACACACGTACACACACGTACACACACACACGTGTACACACACACGTGTACACACACGTACACACACACACGTACACACACACACGTACACACACACACGTACACACACACACGTACACACACACACGTACACACACACACGTACACACACACACGTACACACACACACGTACACACACACACGTACACACACACGTACACACACACACGTACACACACACACGTACACACACACACGTACACACACACACGTACACACACACACGTACACACACACACGTACACACACACACGTACACACACACACGTACACACACACACGTACACACACACACGTACACACACACACGTACACACACACACGTACACACACACACGTACACACACACACGTACACACACACACGTACACACACACGTACACACAGCAGCCAGCATGGTTTCAGGGACGGGAAATCCTGTGTCACAAACCTACTGGAGTTCTATGACATGGTGACAGCAGTAAGACAAGAGAGAGAGGGGTGGGTGGATTGCATTTTCTTGGACTGCAAGAAGGCGTTTGACACAGTTCCACACAAGAGATTGGTGCAAAAACTGGAGGACCAAGCAGGGATAACAGGGAAGGCACTACAATGGATCAGGGAATACTTGTCAGGAAGACAGCAGCGAGTCATGGTACGTGGCGAGGTGTCAGAGTGGGCACCTGTGACCAGCGGGGTCCCGCAGGGGTCAGTCCTAGGACCAGTGCTGTTTCTGGTATTTGTGAACGACATGACGGAAGGAATAGACTCTGAGGTGTCCCTGTTTGCAGATGACGTGAAGTTGATGAGAAGAATACACTCGATCGAAGACCAGGCAGAACTACAAAGGGATCTGGACAGGCTGCAGAACTGGTCCAGCAATTGGCTCCTGGAGTTCAATCCCACCAAGTGCAAAGTCATGAAGATTGGGGAAGGGCAAAGAAGGCCGCAGACGGAGTACAGTCTAGGGGGTCAGAGACTACAAACCTCACTCAAGGAAAAAGATCTTGGGGTGAGTATAACACCAGGCACATCTCCTGAAGCGCACATCAACCAAATAACTGCTGCAGCATATGGGCGCCTAGCAAACCTCAGAACAGCATTCCGACATCTTAATAAGGAATCGTTCAGGACCCTGTACACCGTATACGTTAGGCCCATATTGGAGTATGCGGCACCAGTTTGGAACCCACACCTAGCCAAGCACGTAAAGAAACTAGAGAAAGTGCAAAGGTTTGCAACAAGACTAGTCCCAGAGCTAAGAGGTATGTCCTACGAGGAGAGGTTAAGGGAAATCAACCTGACGACACTGGAGGACAGGAGAGATAGGGGGGACATGATAACGACATACAAAATACTGAGAGGAATTGACAAGGTGGACAAAAACAGGATGTTCCAGAGATTGGACACAGTAACAAGGGGACACAGTTGGAAGCTAAAGACACAGATGAATCACAGGGATGTTAGGAAGTATTTCTTCAGCCACAGAGTAGTCAGTAAGTGGAATAGTTTGGGAAGCGATGTAGTGGAGGCAGGATCCATACATAGCTTTAAGCAGAGGTACGATAAAGCTCACGGCTCAGGGAGAGTGACCTAGTAGCGATCAGTGAAGAGGCGGGGCCAGGAGCTCGGACTCGACCCCCGCAACCTCAACTAGGTGAGTACAACTAGGTGAGTACACGTACACACACGTACACACACACACACGTACACACACACGTACACACACACGTACACACGTACACACACACGTACACACACACACACGTACACACACACACGTACACACACACACGTACACACACACACGTACACACACACACGTACACACACACACGTACACACACACACGTACACACACGTACACACACACACGTACACACACACACGTACACACACACACGTACACACACACACGTACACACACGTACACACACACACGTACACACACACACGTACACACACACACGTACACACACACGTACACACACGTACACACGTACACACACGTACACACACACACCCACACACACACACGAACACACACACACGTACACACACACACGTACACACACACACGTACACACACACACGTACACACACACACGAACACACACACACGTACACACACACACTTACACACACACGTACACACACACACGTACACACACACATGTACACACACACACGTACACACACACACGTACACACACACACGTACACACACACACGTACACACACACACGTACACACGTACACACGTACACACACACACGTACACACACACACGTACACACACACACGTACACACACACGTACACACACACGTACACACACACACGTACACACACACACACACACACGTACACACACACACGTACACACACACACGTACACACACACGTACACACACACGTACACACACACGTACACACACGTACACACACGTACACACACACACGTACACACACACACGTACACACACACGTACACACACACGTACACACACACACGTACACACACACGTATACACACACGTATACACACACGTATACACACACGTATACACACGTACACACACGTACACACACGTACACACACGTACACGTACACGTACACGTACACACGTACACACACGTACACACACGTACACACACGTACGTACACACACGTACGTACACACGTACGTACACACGTACACACACGTACACACACAGTTCACGGAGTTCACTACCTTATCACAAGATAAGCGCATGGCTTTTGCCGAAAAGAAGAGGCCACGATGCTCCATGAACACGATGGAGGACTCTTATTTGGAAATGTGGGGCGCAATTCTAGCGAAGAAGTTGCGAGAGGAAACAGGGGAGGAAATAAACACCCCAACCCCCGAAAACCAAGAGGGATGGAACACTGTGGACAACAAGAAGCGCCGTCCGTCCAAGGAGCAGGCAAACCAGCTCAACCGACCTGGCAAATTCAAGGTGAAGTCTTACGGGGACCACAGAACCCACTATGGCGTTGTTTCATACCTGGAATCACGACAACCTGAAGTTCAAGATATGGTTCAACTTGAGGGGAGAACCAATATCGACTTCTCAACAAGGAAACGTATACCACCTTGAAAAGAGTCATGGAGACAGATCGCTCATTCACCCTGGAGGAACTGGACTCTCGGCAGAAAATCACCAAGGGTGTAGTGATGCGATACCCACTGATGATGCCCATCGAGGCAGTAGCAGCTCACCCCAGTGTGGTGTCAGCTCAACGTCTCAAGGCAAAGACGGCAGGCAACGCACCAACCCGACAGGTCCTCATTCAGCATGTAGGACCACTGCCATCCCAGCTGGACCTCGGTTCTTGGGGCAAGTACGATGTCAGGACCTTCACAGCAGAACCAGTTCGCTGTTTCAAGTGTCAGCGTTATGGACACCTGGGTGCACTCTGTCCGAACAGAGTAATCTGCGGTGTCTGCAGCCAGCACCACCCTACCGAGGAATGCATCACCAAGCTGAAAAATGCATCACCACCCACTCCACAATGCCCGAACTGCAGGCAGAAACATCATGCCTGGAATCCTCGATGCCCCGAGAGGCTCGCCAGAATTCAAGGAGTCGAAGACACCAAGAACTCGGCAACAGGCTACGATGGATCACTCAGCAGACGATGGGTGCAGAGAACGCTGCCATACCGCAGATCTCTCAGCAGCTAACCCAAGTCAATGCCCAGGAATTCCCAACCCTCGAAGTCTCAACCAGGCGTCAAGGTCAAGAACCTCCTGCACCACTACCTCAACGAAGAAACAGAAACAAGAGGAACAGGAGGCGTCAACAGGGTGCATCTGGTCAATGCGATCAGCAGGTGGCACTAAACGAGCCCCCACCGGCCATAGCACAACAACGCAGGCACTCCTTACCCGGCACAGGCGCTTTGCAGACTCAACTGGCACCTCACCAGCAGATCCCGGCTACCCAAAAGCAACAGACCACGGTGCATACAATAAAGAAATCCAACCCTCAGCAGTCCCTACAGACCACAACAGCCCAGATGATATCCACTGTTTCGAACCCAACCCCAAATCAGGCTCTCACCAGGGAGGATCTCGTAGCACTCAAGGTGTTCACGGATCTTATTCGCAACACAATCAACTCCACGGAACAACAGAGCACATTCCGGCAGATGGTCAATACGCTCCTGAGTGCGCTTGCTGACCGAGGAGGAGACAGTGGATGCCATGAATTTGCAGGTTCTCAGAGCGGGCAGGACTCAGTCTCCAGCTCGTGAAACAACAGCGACGGAATAACCTCGGTACCAAATCACACCCTCAAGGTTCTACAATGGAACATTCAGGGCCTAAGGAGCAAACAGCACCTTGCTGGAGGCAGTAATTCGGGATCGGGTTGACAGTCTTGCTACAAGAAACTCTGACTGTCCCGACTATGTGCCCAAGACTACCCGGTTTTGCTGGGTATTTTCGGCACATGGACCCGGGCGTTCACTGCAGAGGCACAGCTGTATTTATATCCAATACAATACCTCACGAGGTTATAGCCAACCCTTTGGACTGTGGGGAGGATGTCGAGGTACAGGCCATCCTTGTGCACATACCTGGGGCGCCCATTACCATCTATAACATCTACAAGAACCCAAGACACACCCTCGACACTGCAGAGCTCCTCGCACTAGCACGCACTGAGTGTATTATTGTTTGTGGAGATTTCAATGCACATCACCCAATGCTGCACTCCCACTCAGCAACCAATGCTGCTGGCAGACACACAGCAATGCTCCTACACGATATTCCAGAGGTAAAGTTGCTAAACAATGGAGACCCCACACACCTGTTGGGTGGCTGCCTTGACCTTACCTTTGGGTCAAGACAACTCGCAGCAGGAGCCACATGGGAAACTCATCCTCACCTTGTCAGTGACCACTTTGCAGTGATCACCACCTTCAACATCAACAGGCCTCCCACAGTTGTGCTGCCTCCTAGATGGGACGTAAAGAGGGCCAAATGGAAGGTGTTCCAGGATTATCTTCATGACTGGTGGTCCACATACTCTCTATCTGAAGACTGTGATACGGCTGAACAGGAGCTAATCACTGTTCTCATCCAGGCAGCAGTGCGCGCAATTCCAAAGAAGTCCGCAGGACGCACTCACAAAAGACTGGTGGTTCTACAACGACGAGGTGCGGGAGCAGAACCACCGCATCAACTCTTTTAGGAAGCTATACAGGCGTAACCCTACGGCAGAGAACAGGAATACTCAGCCATTGTGCAGCATGCCCGCAGAATCTGAGTAAAAACTGAGAAATGGCTGGAGTGGTGCTCAACATTCGGGCATCACACCACCTTATCTGAGATATGGGGCAAGCTCAACATAGCAACTGGCAAGAGCAAGCCGAGGCCACCAGCACACCCGAACCCATCCCAGGAAGCAGAGAAACTAGTGGAGCTTTTCACTTCCAGGGGAGCCTCCACTCAGCTCCCACAGGACATCTGGAATATACAGACGGATCTTCTGCCACAGCGCCAGCTAACGATACAAGCTGCATGTGAGTCGGAAGATGTGACTGATGTAGACCTCACGGACTTGGAACTCCGACGTGCCATTAAGAACGCAGGTGACACTACCCCGGGCATCGATGGTGTGACGTACTCCATGATTGCACTGGCTGGGAGGCCATACTAGACGTCATTAACAAGTCGTGGAGGGCCAGGACACTCCCAGCAGCTTGGAAGAAAGCTACAATCGTACCAATTCCAAAGCCCAAGGACCCAGGCAGTATGAGACCCATATCGCTGACCAGCTGCTTAGCCAAGACTGCTGAGAGGATGGTGTTAAACTGCCTCCTATGGAAACTTGGACCCTCTCATCATCACATTTGGCTTCACCAAAGGAGTGGGAACAGCAGAGTGCATAACCACTCTGCTAAGCCAGATTGCTGATAGCAACAAAAAAACCTAGTATCGTCGTTTACCTCGACCTTGAGAAGGCATTTGAGCTAGCCAGCCCCACAGCAATTCTGGCAATACTAGCTCGGAAGGGAATCAAAGGACGCCTCCTGGCCTGGATAGAGTCCTACCTTAGGGGCAGGCATGCCTGTGTCAGCTTTCAGGGACACTACTCTTCCTTTAAAACCCTGGAAAACGGTACGCCACAAGGTGTGCTCAGTCCTACCCTGTTTAACATCCTTATGCAGGAACTTGTGAGTCTTCCCTTTCATAGTGGTACACAGCTCCTCAGCTATGCTGATGATCTTGCACTCCTAGTGAATGGGAAAGGCAATTTAGAACGACAGGCTCAGAGAGCTTTGGACCTAATTATGCAGTCTTGCAAGGAACTAGGCCTCAAGATCTCGGCCGAGAAATCTCTTGCAATGATGTTCAAGGGACCAGATCCTGTGAATAGATTACATATTCAGGATATAGAACTTGAGTGGACAGGCTCCTACCTGTACTTGGGGATCTACATTGATAAAAAGCTGACCTTTCAGAAACAGGCCGAGTATGTCAGGTCACGTGCTCAACTCAGACTCAACGCCATGAGAGCCATGACGAGGCACCGTGCAGGGGCAAGCAAAGATGTACTTTGCTTGTACTATATACAAGCTATACGCTCGCTCATTGACTACGGTGCACCGGCGTTAGCTCATCTCTTCCCGCAGAGCAGGCAAAGGGTGGAGGTCGTACAAAACCAGGCGATAAGAACTATGCTTGGTGCCCCCATCTGGACCAACACAGTATGTCTCAGATCTGAGGCCCGGCTTCCTTCCTTGGCTGACAGTAAGATACATAAACGCCTGCAAAGTGGCCACGATTCTGCACCGGCAGCAAGGTACCCCACTAAGGAGACTGATATTAACAACCATGTCACAAGATCCCACACTCTTCACGGACTACTACTGGATTCGTTCGTTTTGTGCTGCTGGGCGGAAGCTTCTGCCTGTACAGCTGCTCTGTGAGAAGAGTTGTGACCTTCCTGTTGCTGGGTACCATCCATCACCTCCCTGGCGCCCAGATCCAGCCGATGTTTTCATTATGCAGCTACCCATCTCTAAGTGTGTCTGCAGTCAAGACACCCTCAGCAATCATGCTGAGACTAGCATGGCACTGGCAGAAGGAGGCACATGTGCAGTGTATTTCACAGATGGTTCTGTCGACCCTGACAGGAAGAGCAGCAGCAGCTGGACTGTACCACAATGGTCACACACAAGGCTGGCGACTCCCTGACCACTGCACGATCCTTCAAGCTGAACTGGTGGCGATTCATCAGGCATTGTCACATGCCCTACGACATCGACTCCGACCTGTCATACATGTTGATTCCACCTCTGCAATCAATGCCCTCTCCCATCCTCAACCACAGGATAATGTTCACCTCATCACATCGATCCTGAGCATAATGACAGCCTTAGAAGTTCAAGGTAATAGATCGACATTGAACTGGATCCCCAGCCATGCTGGCATCCGTTGAAATGAGGCGGCAGATGATGCAGCCAAGGCAGCAACAGACTATCCACATGTTGGTATTACTGTCCCAATCGGCCTACGACAGACCAAACTGGTGGCTGCCAGAGCCACGAAACTTATGGGGGAGGTCTTAGGTGATACCCCATCTCAACAGTGGTACCGAGCAGCGACTCGGGGAGAACCCCCTCCATATGATAGAAGCTGGTCCAGAGTGCAGTGTACCGCCATCCATCGGCTTCGTTTGGGCTTTCCCACAGCCAAGATGATGGTAGACAAGGCTGAGGAGATGTGCCAGTACTGTCAGCACGTTGTCCAGCGGCCCCTAACACACTATCTTCTAGAGTGCGAAGGAAGCTACCGAGACACTCCGCAGGCAACTAGGGGTGATATTCCCTCCCGAAGAGGACCCAGAGATGACTGCGGCCACACTAGTGTACCATGGGGCCAACGAACCAGACAAGCTGTTACCTGTGATAATGACATCCTCCTCGCTAGTATCCATAGTTACATATGGTGTCGCTTATGAGATGCACCAGTTGAACTGACCAGAGGGGCGCTTGAGCGGCACGCATCGCATCATTGTGGAAACCTTTCTCCATCGGGAGCCAGAGACAGGTCATCGCAAGATTGGGACCCGTGCCAGGACTATGGTCTTGGCGAACATTATACACACAGTTTGTATTGACTTGATAAAGCTCCCGGAGAGCGAAACGTTGCCACAATAAAATGTCACATTAGTTGCACTTGTGTCCTTTTACTTTACATAGTATCACCTCGCTGAAAAATTAACATTCACAATCTACCTGAAAAGGCACGTAGTGTAAAGCATTTGTGTATACCAGATCGCCTACCAATCTCAAGGAGTTTTATGACCCTTATGGTTTTACCTCTTCTCAGAAGTTTTTCCAGTGCAATTATGTTGCACTGGAAAAAAATAACCTGATGCAAGGCGAGGTATGCAGGTAAAAGGAAAGAGGATGTCAAGGCCATGCAGGAGGGGGGTCAAGGACCTGTCTAAGGGTCCAGACAGGACGGCTGAGAATACTGCAGATTGTAGGCCAACAATGTTAAGGTACATATATATGCAGAGATGAGGCTATGAAGGTATCAGCCAGCATACGAAACAGATGTTTTACAGGCCAATGGACTAAGTCCATACGTGGTGCAGTTGAAGTATTGATCAGTGCTGCTGGTGTCGCCATGCCGTCGACACCAATTCCAACACGCGAGGACAGCTTCTAAGCACAACTATACCCTCCTAAGTTTTAAAATCTTACAAGAAATTACTTCAGAAAAAATACTAGAATCTGCTGAATCAATACTTTACAGCTCGCTCTTTAATCTGCAATACAAACAGCACATTTCTTCAGAACAGACAGGTTAAGAACTGATCTAATAAAATTTTAGAGCCTGTTTTAAAGGAAGTATTAGTATTGCATGTCAAGTCTCGCAAAGTGACTAAGTAGCCTGTGCAACCCACAGCTATGTTAAGAACCTAGACATGCAACAGGTTAATTATCTCAAGCCCTTGCAAAGCTTCGGCTTCCCCTAATCAACTTCACCGGTTGCTAACTTCTCGCAACTGTATGATTAGAAGATTACAAGTGAAGGAAAGTAATGAAGACCAAATTATTATAATCAAAGTTATTAGGTATCCCCGAAGAGGAACTAAGTGTTCGGCAGATTGTCTTCCTCTTGCTCTTCCATTTTATTTCGTTCACCTCGAGAACGCCTCATCCAACATGCTTCAAAATTTGAGATTGAATACGTTGGCGGGAAACATTCTAGGAACTGGCATATTCAGGCACCATATGATCAAAGTTGTTTAACACTTTCCCAGCATCCTGGAATGGCTTTAATAACTTACAAAACCCTGAGCAGAGTAGTTTCAAACTATCAAAAAATGTGACTTAATTCGGCGAAGGAGAGAATGTCAAGTGCGGCAGGTGCAGATCTGACCATTATGTGTAAAATTTGGACTCCTGTTCAAGAACAATTAAAATGTGCATCAAACTGAATAGTTTCGATATTTGATGGGTGATGCATCTCAGCCACACCAGTACCCATTAAGTTTAGTTTGTGTGGGGACAAATTTGTCAATGCAATATTTTAAACTTTGAATCTTTGATATTTAAAACAATCAACCCTTTTTCTTACAGGATTAGAGAATTATGCAATTTAGAACTACAAAAGTGAAAAATATTGAAAGCTCGCAGTTTTAGTTTTTTTTAAATTTCCCAAGTTAAATGAACCCCTGTGCACTGCACAGCATGCCAGAGCCGTCCATCTGTTAGCTTCACTTTTCCAGTCCCATCAAAATGTCTCTTCCAATTCGTAGTCAAATTTCAAATCTCAAAACCTGGTCAACTATTACTAAGTGAAGTTCGTGGAACAGTTGACACGTGCATGCGCTCTGCTCAATTTTATACAGAGCATTCCCGAAAATAATTTCTACGATATTGGTTTTCCTATGCTAATTTCAGAGAGCCTCATCCCTTTGACTTCACCCTTCAAAGAACTTGATAAAGCAAATTAGGATTGGCTTCAACGTGGTCTGAGATGGGTGCGCTTCTTTAGTTAATCTTCAAAACTCTTTCGTTAGTGGAATGTTACAATAAATTTTTGGCTGTGCTGTCCTAATTTGCCGTTGAAGAAATTATGATTTGCAAATACAAATCCGATTAGCTTCAAATCTTCAATGTTAGATATTGAAATGTATTAGAAACTAACGCCGCACTATGCACTAGTCTTTTCTTAATACAGCGACATACAGGGAAATAGTATGCATTACGAGGATACCTTCCTCGGATCATACAGCGACCACAATGGTATAAATTGATACCGACAACTGTTTAAAAGTCACCGAGCAAACACTAGGACATCTTAGAAAAAGTTTGTCCTGGGACCTTTATCAATGTCCCAGGACAGAAAGGCTTTCTAATAAACGTGTCAGTCTTTGCTCACGCGTCTTTTTAAACCAGCGACCGTAATACACTTAAAAGGAAGGCGGCAGCAAGAGTAATACGAACGATAACTATCCTGGCTGCTTTGTGTATTTAGAAACTAAAAACTGTTCAAAACTAGATTCAGCAACTAAACCTCTTCCCCGAATTACCTACCTCTGCTTGTAGCACGAACGTTTAGGCCAGGAAATATAATGGATGAAACTCCTCTATTGTTGTGTCAACATTCAATCCTGAACAAAAACGAAACTTCATTTGCTAAGATGACATTACAACTGGCAAGACGTGAAACTCTCCCAAGAACAATGATGCTACATGTTCAATGCTCATGCCATCTTTTTAACGCATTTTATTATTTTTCAGTTGTCGTGAATTGTAATTCACATATCTACAGATACCTTATCTATTAGAATATAAGAAACTAGCCACTGATGGGGAAGTGAAATTCCTTAGTGCCTAACACTAACAAGTATTTATACGCCAGTTATTTAATTAATTTCACAAAATTGAGCTTGTGTGTGACAAAGCCAGATTAGTTGATGCACAATGGTAACAGTAATCGTGCACAACCGCAACCGCGCATTCAACAAGCCATGTCTTCACTAGTGCAACAATAGGGACGTGCTCGACGTCATGCTATCCCCTGCTAGGCATGCTACACCTGCCACCCGGGCAACCGAGAAGGCACAAGTAATCTCATTTCCAATTATATTCAGGGGGAACAAACCCATATGGGTCATGCAGCACCTGGGAAATAAGAATCACGTTCGATCCAATGAAGGACAAATTATTCCTTTGATCAAGAGCCCCTCGCCAGCATCAATGACCTTCCCTTGGGGAGGTCACATTTCCAATTAAATGTGCTTAAGCAGCTTAATTTTAATTACCTAGAGCGCATATTATAAAAAAGCGCTAAACCGACAAGGGTCATGCAGCCCCAGCACCTGTAGAACGGCAATAAACTGAACTACTAGTATTTCGTTCGCTGAGCAATCCGAGAAAGGTATTCCCATATTCCATAACCCTGATTTCTCGTGCTTCAATGCATGCCACTAAAACTGGGCAATTAGGCACAAGATGGTAATGCAGTTAAATATTAGCGTTGATTTAAGGGGGGGGGGGAGACAAGAATTCACAAGTCTTCAAATGAAAATATCCAATTTTCAATAAAAAAAAATATAAATTTGGACATGCACAGTCTAAACCTAATTTTTTTTAAATGAACCAGGGAGCAATATCCTAAAATATACAAGCACATCATGCTTGAAACTATCAGCATGGAAGGGTTGAAGCTAATCAGACGAGACTATCGCATGAATAGTAGTACTTACTGTATTTCGATTAAAAACAAACTTTTCTCTAGGAACAACTGATCAGCTTTTAAGAAAGTACAGTAGGCAAGTAAACAAGTTTTATGAAAGCTTCAAGTACATAAATTTTTAACAATTGCCTTGGGGGAACAAATGTTCGACACAGGAACACTATTTAACATAGGATAATCAAAAACAGTCAAACGTTGACTTGTTTCTGACCACAAGATACTAAATCTTTCACAGAATCAATCTGATTAAAATTGGTACATAACTTGCACAACCTAACAGATAGGTTGATCTGAGCAAAACACATCGGCACAAAGTTTAAAGTTGGAATGAAATGCAAACTAAATCCAATTTGACAAAATTTGCAAAATAAAAATTAGGTAAAATGATAACCCACGCATACTACGATACAAAAATACTTCCAGTTAAGATAAAACAGCATGTAAGGTTTGAATCTAATCAGAAGAGGCATTCTTTAGTTATTACATGGGGAAAGATTTACAAAATTGGCAAATTGAAATTTATATAGCTCAAAGTGGGTGACTAGCTTCGTTTTAATATAGCCTACCCATGGTAAAAGTTTGAAGCCAAAAAGAAAAGGCATTCTTCAGTAATTGGCTGGATTTCAACTATTCCAAGTTCTTTTGTAACCAAGTAAAATTTCAAATTTGCACCCAACTGACTAAACTTACGAGGTATCATCCTCCTGGGTCATCTATTAAAAATTATTCACTGAAAAAGTGAAGTGATTTAGCTTAATGCTCTTCATTTATGGCTGTCAATTACGTATTTAATGTAAATATTTCCGTGAATTATTTCAATTTTCCCCAGCACGGTTTATGTATTAGTAAAATAAGTCGACAGCCTCCATTACATTTTATAGATTTATTTAACTTGCACTTATCTATAAGTATATACCTATCCAGCACGTTGCACATCACTCAGTTTACATGCGAGCCCCCCCCCCCACACCCAAAAATCTGCACTTTCCAGTGCACAAAGTATTAGCAATCAGTGATACATATCCTATCAAGTCACTAGAAAGTCATGAAAATGACTAATTACAAAATCTCACTAATATCACTAGGCCGGAGCTGCAAGCAGTTAAAATATGCGCCTCACTGTATTCTGGTAAAAAGTTTAGCATCCAACTGACGAGACTTCCATGGAATTGACAACTTTCATGTGAGCAAGGTAATACCTGAATGGATTGAGAGGATCTAACAAGCCAAACCTTATAGTTACTGTGTACTTTTCAGGTATGTTTACAGTTTTCATGAGAAGCTATTAAATAACGAGGTCACTTGTCAATCGCCTTGCTTGAGAGGATACGAGAGTTTAAAGGTAATTGCTAATTAAACGGCCCAGAACCAACTTAAAACTTTAGTGCTTCTAAGTGATTAAAAAGTAACTAATCTAACTGAAGAAAAATATGGGTATAGGAGCAATTACAAAAATCAGATTTTAAATTCTTGCAACAACGTTGACATTTTAAGCAGCTGGTACCTAGTCGCTGCACCATTTTTTTTATTTTGCAGTCATGTCACTTCACAACAGACTGCCTAATAAGGTTATGGAAGTGGCACCTGCACCTAATCAGCAGTTCTGAAAATATCAAATTACTAGTCCTTATTGTCAAGGCCTTAATCTAATATACAATATCTCGCTAACTTCATCCCGTTCACTGAAATATTGCAAACATGGAAGCTGGCACACAGCAGCCATACACAGGTACTAAAACCTTTCAAGCGTTCTGCAATTCACAAGATTGCTCATCCTTTTATGATTTCTCCTATTTAGGAGGCCTATTCTGAGGCTGGGCCGCGGAGCGATGATCCCAGCACTAATAGCGCCAATAATGCAATTCATAAAAATAAATACATATGCACGTGGCACACCTGTGACACGTTTCTAGAGTTCTAACCCTGGCAACCCCCCTTATTAACCGCCTCACCTATGACCAAATTACTGGCCAGTTTTTTTAGTTCCTAATAATCTATAGTCTCCAGTTCTAGCATGATGTACTGCACTTAGGTACGGTTTTCCAGACTTAACCTTAATCATTCGCTTGATCCGCCGAGCTAAGATGTACGTGCACCAAATACCAAGTTATCTACACTGCACACCACTTACCAAGTATTCTCAAATCCCACCACAGCAGACCTGCAGCACGAGAGAACTCATCCAGCAGCACTCATGACTGATCTTATTGATTTATGTCTGGGTGTGGCATCACCCACCACCCCATCAGACACGTGTTCAAATATTACGAGTCTCGTGCCTAGTCTAAATATCGTAAACGTCACTCGTGATAATATTTATATATAACTGACCTGTTTATAGGGAATTTTCAACCCTTGAAACCCGGCTTACCTGGAGTCACTTTCGAGGTCATCGCCCCCGTGGCCCGATCCCAGACCAGGCCTCCTGGTTGCTGACCTGATATCAAGCTGTTAATGCCCACCGCCCAATGTATGCACAACCACCCAGCTTATCAGGCTTCGTTGGTTACTGCCTGTTTAACCAGGCTGTTGCTAACTCCCGTCACAGCTTGGTTAATCTGGCACTGCAGAGGCAGTAGCCCAATTTGAAAGACTTCAATCAAATGAAAACGAACACACGCAGTGCAAAAAAGGTATTTTAAAGTTACATTACTTGGGTAATTAGGGGTTTTCAACAATATCAAACATTTATGCTCTCAACATTACAAATGTTGATTTTCTATTTTCTATATAATCAACTGGGTGTGATCATGACTATTCGTAACATGTATTATAATTACTATATAAAAAGCCAAGGTACACTAATCAAAGCCAAATTCAAACATCTTTAATACGTTACAAGTCGCAGGCTACAATTCCAGCCAAATTCAATGACTGGGGAATCTTCCTGTCCTTACCTTAAAGTTTCCGGAAGTCAATGCCCCCGTGGCCAGGTCTTAGGCCAAGCCTGGATGACGAAGGTCTGAGCAACCAGACTGCTACTGTTGGCCCAACGCAGTCCAACATATATACCATAGCCCCACCTGGATAGGCACTGCTTTGAGGAACTTGTCCACTTCCCTCTTGAAGACCGCCAGAGGTTGTTGGTAATTCCCTGTATGAATGGAGTCAGGGACCTCTGACACCGAGGTTTTTTAGTGTACTAGTCGCACCCCCTGCTTTTTAGAGGTACGTATTTTGCACCGTCTGCAGTCTTGTCATGCACACGAAAATCACTACGAAAGCAAAAGACTTGGCAGACGATGCAACATCCCCCCAATGAAGAGCAGGGGTTTCACTAGCACGTGTCAGGGGCCCGAGACTGTTCAACTACCTCCCAGCATACATAAGGGGGATTACCAATAGACCCCTGGCAGTCTTCAAGCTGGCACTGGACAAGTACCTAAAGTCGGTACCTGACGAGCCGGGCTGTGGCTCGTACGTTGGATTGTGTGCAGCCAGCAGTAACAGCCTGGTTGATCAGGCTCTGATCCACCTGGCCTGGTCACAGACCGGGCCGCGGGGGCGTTGACCCCCTGAACTCTCCAGGTAATAACTATTTCGGTGTTGATTTCGGGTTGCCGGGTAGAAGATTGGGAAGGAGTAAGTTGGGAGCTAGGAGACATGAACTTTTAAAATGTAGGAACTATTAGCTAGGTACCAGGACAATCAGTTTTACACTGGTGTGTGGGGGGGGGAAGGAAGCACGTTTTTATATTAAAATTAGGTACATCTTCAGCATGAGCCCATATGAAGTTAATGGTAATAAATTTGAAAGAGTATCCCAGTCATTTCACCAGTGAGGGCTTCTAGTGCGCCCCTACTCCCGCAACCCTGACCTGCACCAGGCTTGTCTGGTATCTGCCTAAGCAACCAGGCTGTTTGTGTGTAATTTAATCTGCTAGCTTGAGTAGAGATATTCAGAGATTAAAATAGCACACTGAAGGTGATGGGACGTTAGGAAAAGGGGGCAGCTAAGGACGAAGGTGGGGACGACAGGAACAACTTAGTACTCACAAAAACTTACCTCGGTCAAACACCTTGACTACTGGATCTGTTCAGATCATCCCAGCCAGTTGCAACTTTGTTAGTTTTAATAAAGTTTACAATTAAAAAATAAACTGTTTTCCCGAGAGTATTCCTGTGAGCCTTATTTAATACCAGTGCGTAAAATTACTTTAGGGCTTGAGGCAGCACAGATTAAATGGAAAAAATATACTAATGAATTAGTTTTTTTCATATAGGTATTAGAAGTGCAACAGACCCTGCCATATTACTTCCATAAAAGAAAACGGACAGGAAGATATTAAAGGTGGGATAATCTACTTTACTGAAAATGGATGTTCGGGTACCAGTTTGTCAAGACTTCTCAAATCTACTGTTTTTTTTTTCTCCCGTGAAGTAAGAAATGATTTAATAGATAACGCTAATTTATTAACTTTAGCGACTTAATCAACTTAAACTCACAATGAACGTTCAAAACTAGAGAGATACAGTTGAACCTGGTAGCAGCGAAGACAGCAATATAGCAGGAAAAGAACGTAACCTTGACAAAGCTGCACCAGCCTGCCTACCCACGCACCTCTCGTCTCCCTCCAGCACCCATCCCTCAAGAAAACGTAGTCCCCCAGTAGTCTGCCTACCCATCCTAACAGTAGGCAGCCAGCATACCAGAAACATCCCATGAAAGTCTAACAAGGTACTTACATTCAGTATACGTATATATAACTATTTTATAAGTTTCTTTATAGTTCTTAATCCAGTAGTATTTACTTCAACGAAGGAGGCCTGGGGAAAATCCCTCAGAACCACTAACATTAAATTTCAATGAAATGAACACATCTCCGACGTTACCCCAATTCTGGCCACGAGCGACATTTAATATGATTATACAACTTGACTCAACTTTACAGTATTTGTAATGTAAATCTGAACACAGATGTTGGGAATCACTTAAACCCTAACATACTAAGCTGAGGACGGGTTTGTCACCAACATTACCAAGCCAGCCTCCCTTCAAGCATACCATTTCCATGCCAAAACTCCTCCTGTTACACTAACCCATTTCCCCCACCCACTGCCCCAAGAAACACCACCTCTAACCTCACCGATATCTCCCCCCCCTCCCCCGCCGGTCAACAAAATACTGCCTCCCAGCCCAACGTCCTAACCAACATTCTCCACTCCCTTCCCTCCAGGCCGCATCAACTTCCCTGCATGCACTCCATTTGTAGAAGCCTGCTGGCATTATCTACAAATAAGAACCATGGGGAACAATAAGGGGTGGTGGAGAGGGGGAGGCGAATTAGTCAGGGAAGTTTTAAGATTTCATGGTTAAAATGAACAAGTTAGGGAGAAAATGTTATGTGGCGAGTATTACTTCACCAATTAACATACTACCACTGAACTAATGTTTTTATTTAAGCTTTCGAAGTGGTCTCGGTACACCGTTACCCTTGGTTAAATCCTACACAAAATCCATAACTTCAATTGGAAACCTCAAAATCTGAAGTACCTAATGAGGCAGGATGCATGTGTGAGCAAGTGTCTTATCATGTTTTAAGTGTCATCCCTGACGAAGACCTTAAAATATTGGACCTCAATGAAAGTCTTGCTTATTGACCCTCTGGTGTCGCTAATTTGTATCGGAGTAAATTTTTCTAGCTGACAAAGATCCTTTCCTGTGTAAACAATCAAGTTTCACTACATAATCCAAGAATGAATTCATAATCTGCTTAACCATCTATACGGCAGAATTTGTTTTATAATACTGCCAGCGATATTAAACGGACATCAGCGTGACAAATAACGTTAACTAAAGCTCTGGATTTTACGTGCTGCTTACCATTCAAGTTCAAAATTCGATCAAGTACATTAAAAAAAAATGCTAAACACTGGTGCAAGAGCATAGGATACTGTATAACCTAGTCTTGATATACCAACTCTTGTAGCATTAGCCACTCATGACCACGTCAGTCACCAAGTGAGGAAACTAACGAGTGAATCTGAAGACTAAGGCTAAATGAAAAGTTAACCAAGGTTCGAGTAGGAAGATTGTATTAAGTCATGACTAAAAAAAAAAAATTCAAGGGAATAGGGAGACTAATTCACCTCCCGACAGAACACTGCATAACTATCTCCAGCCATCAGCATTTTATATAACAGGGAATTTATATACAGGGAAAATTCCATACAAAGAAATACAAATTTTTTATTACACTACTAAAGAATTTCTGGTAAGGTACCATTTAAGATTACTGAAAGGGGAAAAATATGGGTGGGAAGAGAAGGTTAAGATCTCAATGATGCATTACCTGAGAAAAGTGAATACAAACCACTGATAACAGGTGCATTTGCTCCTCTGTATAGCTTGATTGTCCCCGCACCCTAATGAATAAGATGCTCTTGTATTAATCCCCCTCCTCTCAAGGGTTGGAGCAACATCACAATCTCCCCCCCCCCTCCCTCAAAACACTGGACACTCATCCACCAATAAAACATTCTTACACAAACTCCTTACCTCATCGCCAAACTAACACTGAACCAATCAACGTAAAGTCCCACAGTCTCCAAGTATAAAGTGAAAGCCTCGGGACCATCACTAGAGGGAAAAAAAAAAAGTTAAAGCCTCTTTCCTGCATTTCACGTGAGGATTCGAGACGACCTTGAGATTACAATCGCTTCAGCTGGAATGAATCAAACCGCTTCCAAGATGTTCACACAAGTTAAGCAATCAATAATACACGAAAATCGGTCACAAAACATTATTACACTGAAAGCATTAGCAGCAGACAAGTAACTATCAGAGGTGTACTGGCCTAGTGTCATTACCCGTACCCAGGGGCTGGCCATACAAAAACTGGCCACCTGACAGCCTTGCATTTATCAGATGCAGGTACAACGGAGGTAGCCTTTACCTCTTAAGCTAAATTTAAATCTTTTAGCCTTGGTATAACCTTGCAAATTGTACCCTTCACGCTAGAGGATTGTATGAGAGACTATAAAAGGCTGTGTGTTCAATGTGGCGGAAACACCGTACCGCCATGCCAGTGGTTGCTTATTCACTGAGTGGATGAAGATACACAAGGTTCAAAGACCCACGTCAAACATGGATGTGCTAACAAAAGCTCATTAATTACTAGTGTAATTAACTACCCCTATTTTTAATTTGCATTAAGACTACTATTTTTTTTTTAACTTTTTAGTAAGCCTACAATTTTATTTCGTTTAAATGAACAGACCAGAACTACCCGCCTCCAGATAATTTAATTACAAGACTTTTCCCCATAATGCAATTAACGCAAGGTAAAGGGATACATTCCCCGTTTTAAAAAAAAAAAAAAAAAAGTTTCCTTACACCTGCCCAACACGGGTACCTGTGTTACTTTGTGGGTTGCATCCAGGGTGGGGGGGGAATGAATTAGAAAACTCTGGTTCTTAAATGTGTAAAAAAAAAAATCAGGAATTCAAGTGTTCAGTAAAAGGTATACGCGTATCCAAATTCACATCGCTTGTGCTCTTGCCTGGAGCAGTTTTAAGCGTTTCATTCAATGCAGGATAGGTATCAGGTAGGCATCAGGTAGAAGAGTTTACTGCCCGCACAGATGAAAAGCATTCCTACTCCAGAGAAAATTAAAAGTGAAAGATGGAGAGTTTAGTCCCAACCCTACACTGTTATAACGTACTTAATATAAAATAAACCCAATGAAAAGCAGATGCCATAGTCACAATACAACACTTAACATCCCGGGGCCTAATCAACATTACTAGCAGAAATTAAGTGAAAATCACTACATGCAGGTATCAGATCGACGTTATAGGCCAGTGGGCCTATAGCAGCAACAGCCTGGTTGATTAGGCAACCACCGGAAAACTTTGGCCCCAGGCCGGGATGCGGGAGTAGGGAGACTAGACCGGTCCCAGGTATATTACATGTGTATCTAATGCTAAAAACTCCAATGGAATAAAAACACTAGGAAAGTAGTTGCCAGTCAAGGTAGGTCCCGGTACAAGGTGCGTCCTGCCCCCAATTACATAAAACAAACTAAAATACAAGTTGGGATAATATTGTTTCAATTTCCTGAACCATTATTCCTAAACCGCGATTCGTTCTGAAACTTTTCATTCTTACTTTTGAGGCTGTAGTTACCAGGTGGTGAAGATGGATGGAAAAAAGCAAGCCCCCAACTCCCATCTACCTCACCCACCCACCTATCAGACGCTCTCCACATGGCCGGCTAAGCTGGTTATGAGTCAGTCCCAGAAAGCTTTATGTGGGCCTGGTGCTCCATTAGCCTCTGAATGCCACTTAAAGCATTACCACGTTGTAGAGCTCCATATCTATGGTGAACGTATTTAGCAACAATCTCTTCACGAGTTAATTTCACTAAAGAGTAAACATTTCTCAAAGTAAAGGTCACCACCTGGTAGTGGAAGGGGTTGTTTACTTATTCACCCCCACGTACACTCGCTACAACGTCACGAGCTTCCAAAGTACAGGGGGTACAGATTTCCTTTGAAGTCTTCATGCTATCATGCATTTTGATGGCTTTTTATGGATGTCTACCTCAACCAACAAAATCAACGCTCTGGAGGTTATTTATGCCCGGTTTCGGCTGGGTTAAATATATATTTCTGATTTTGAAGCATCAGATGTCGAGAAAACACTAAAGGCATTCCTGACTGAAGGATGTACTTAAGTAGGGACACTGAATTTAAGGAACCCTAAATGATACCGATTATTTGCGTGTTACTTGGCACTTTGTAAATGAAATCAGAGTGGGGAAGCGTCACGAGCGGTGTTCCACAGGGGTCAGTGTTGGGCCCCCTGCTGTTCACAATCTACATAAACGACATAGATGAGGGCATAAAGAGCGACATCGGCAAGTTTGCCGATGACACCAAAATAGGCCGTCGAATTCATTCTGACGAGGACATTCGAGCACTCCAGGAAGATTTGAATAGACTGATGCAGTGGTCGGAGAAGTGGCAGATGCAGTTTAATATAGACAAATGCAAAGTTCTAAATGTTGGACAGGACAATAACCATGCCACATATAAACTAAATAATGTAGATCTTAATATTACGGATTGCGAAAAAGATTTAGGAGTTCTGGTTAGCAGTAATCTGAAACCAAGACAACAGTGCATAAGTGTTCGCAATAAAGCTAATAGAATCCTTGGCTTCATATCAAGAAGCATAAATAATAGGAGTCCTCAGGTTGTTCTTCAACTCTATACATCCTTGGTTAGGCCTCATTTAGATTATGCTGCACAGTTTTGGTCACCGTATTACAGAATGGATATAAATTCTCTGGAAAATGTACAAAGGAGGATGACAAAGATGATCCCATGTATCAGAAACCTTCCCTATGAGGATAGACTAAGGGCCCTGAAACTGCACTCTCTAGAAAGACGTAGAATTAGGGGGGATATGATTGAGGTTTATAAGTGGAAGACAGGAATAAAGGGGATGTAAATAGTGTGCTGATAATATCTAGCCTAGACAGGACTCGCAGCAATGGTTTTAAGTTGGAAAAATTCAGATTCAGGAGGGATATAGGAAAGTACTGGTTTGGTAATAGAGTTGTGGATGAGTGGAACAAACTCCCAAGTACCGTTATAGAGGCCAGAACGTTGTGTAGCTTTAAAAATAGGTTGGATAAATACATGAGTAGATGTGGGTGGGTGTGAGTTAGACCTGATAGCTTGTGCTAACGGGTCGGTTGCCGTGTTCCTCCCTTGAGTCAATGTGACCTGACCTGACTAGGTTGGGTGCATTGGCTTAAGCCGGTAGGGACTTGGACCTGCCTCGCATGGGCCAGTAGGCCTTCTGCAGTGTTCCTTCGTTCTTATGTTCTTATGTTCTTAAGAACTCTGACTCAATGCCAAAGCGATCAAATTTCAAAACCTACCCACAGGTTGGGTACGGGGTGCATATAGCTATCAAAAACTGACCCAGGAAAGTCTCACATGCAGAGTTAATGCATAGCTTAGACCAGTACAGCATTGTAGTTATGGGGAAAACTTTGCAACAAGAATTGTGTAGTTTATATTCAACGTGAAGTTTAGGCTTTAACCAAATGTAATACCAGTGTCAGATTCCTTTAAAATTACTAATGAACCGTTATGAATATTACCTTTATTTTTAAAACTAGTTAGATTAGCTGCCTAAACACTAAAGTTCACACACTGCTCCCAGAACGTCATTACTGGTTATACTGCCAATCTCTGTCTAACAAGTTTAAATTAAAGGCATGCACAAATCTTGCCGCTATACTACAGATTGCAAAGGTTATAACCTGCCTCCATAAGACTTCAGGGACACTCCCACTTTCCCTAGATCAGCACTGATAAAGTTACGTACCTTGTGCCTATACTGTAGGCAGTCAGCAGCACAATTTTCTAATAGTGTGCGTGTGGAAAGTCCTTGCACCTCGCTCACCTTGTCCATCAAGACAATCCAGAATCAGATAAACATGCCATACCTTTATGTCTAAGGCTTAGTGTTTTCCTACGCCCTGTGCCCAGTCTTGGGTCAGGCTTCTTTGGTGCAGCAACAAGCCTGGTCAACCAAACCACTGCTTCTGGTGGCCCTCTGGCCCACGTCAGACTGGTTGATGCATCACTTACCGAGTTTCCTCCAAGATTTCTATTTGTTCAGCGTTTAATATCTGAAGATGCTGAATACTAGAGACCACGGATGTTGTTACAATGTATAATATCTGGAGGGCAAGGGTCAGATTCAGTTACGTAGGTCAAAGTGAAGTAGGTTAATAAATTTGCAAGTGCCCTAATATTTTTTTTTCAAGTCAAATATGGAGTGAAAGCGACAAAGATCACACAAGGGTGGTAATGATGACCCTATTAAGAGCTCGTCTCTCCTGCCTGTTTTGTATATAATTAACCAATTTACATCCCCCCCCCTTTCCTTTTCACTGCGTTTGTGAACTTGGTGCAACGTAGAAAATAATCACTATGCAACTGACTATCTCCCACAAATTACTCATTTTATGCATTATAAAAGTTCTTAAGATCAGTTATTGGAGATTTTTTTCCGTATGGCGTCCCATATTGTATTCTCAACGTGTTATCTCTGATCAATTTTCTGCATATATTACGCGTGCATTTACACCTTTTCACGGAGGGTTAGAGTCCACCCGAGATTTTAATTACCATGTAATGACTCCACAGGACCTGAATTGACTTTAAATTCCTTTGCTTATTTAAATTTAATAAAACATCACCGTACCCCACCACTCTCCCTCCAAGTCTCCGACTCGGCCGACAAGGTACGAAAACCATCTTAGATTAGGTAAGGTTTGTCGAGAAACAAGACAAGTGTTTAATGAAGAGAGTCAGTTATGATGACCCACAGCTGGAGGGTTTGGTCATCTGACCGAGGTCTTGGTGGTTTACCGGGTCACCCCCTTTAAAAATTTGGTTATGATTATAACCACATAACGTCAAAAACCATCTTGTGTGACGATGTAACTATCAAATACAATAGCCGTTCAAAACTTTCAATGTTACATATATTTAGTCCCCTTGACTTAAGAAATCGTAATGACACGATTGCAAATAAACCGCGGGTTCAATCCCGGCCGGGGGTATGGTTTAGTCCCCTTTAATGATACCTTCAGGCCCGTGAAGCACTCCAAGGCAATGGAGCTACACTACTTTTCCTTAGATCGAACGTGACTGACCAGGCGCTTTTACGACACCTACGGATTTGGTAGTTCCCTACGAAATTAAGATAAATCACACGAAAAACTTTCAACTAAAAAAATAAATTCGGCTGCTAAAATACTACAGCTTTAGTGCCCGTACCTAACTATACTAATTCGAACACTGGTACAGGTGAATTCCAAATTTGAATTTATTTTATACGCACTGCAAAGTCGCTAACTGATTTTAATTTTCCTCATGCGACTTTACAGCCTACGCCATTAAAGAATATGCATTAGCTACTAGCTATCCAAACAGTTGGAAATAAAGTACGGTAGCAAGCCTAAGTCAGTGGCACATAGGTAGAGGCGCATCATGAATATTTATGTTATGGCAAAATTACCGAGAAAGTCTACCGCCTTTTAAGGCGGTTCAATAAGGCATCCAGGTAACGGCAGTCAGTTCAAGAGATTTATTTTCTCACGCAGTCTAACTTCAGCTTGGTATTCAATTATATGTACTACCAAGATTTAAAAAACCTACCTTTTGTTGAAGGGATACTTGATTAGTACCGTTTCAAATTTGTACGTAGACTATTTACAATGTCCTAAACATTTCTTTAAAAGGTATTCCCACGTCAATCTTCCATTTTAATTTTATTTGTTCCTCTCCCGACAGTGAAGACTAGAAAAAAAATCTACCCAAATGACAAAAAAAAAGGGGGGGGGGCAGGCTTTTAAAATTTTTATACCATGTGATGCTATAAACCCGTCAATGTCAAAATGGAGTAAAGCTAGAGCTTATTTCCGGTTATCACTAGATGGGCAAATAATTAGCGTCAACATAGCAATAAGAAAAGCCTAATCAGAATTAAAGTGAACGATAACGCCAAGCCTGAGTACTGTAGTAGTCTGGACACATGAAAAATTTAACACGACAGCACAACAGATCATTTAGTTTATTTACGTGTACATTTTTTTACAATTACGCTTTTATTGCAATTGATAAAAAGTATCTTGCCCTAATTTATACAACCCAAATGAATGGATCCGGAACAAGAAAGTTACCAAGGGCTGCTACTACGACTAACATCAGCCGGGAAGGTAGACTTCATCCGTTAACCACTGAGTCATGACCCAGGCACACCACGCGGGTCTGTCGCTAGTACCAGGTATCGATTTCTGGCTGCTGCTGGTTCTTACGCCCCTCTTCCTCGCCGGCCGTACACAGTCTGTTCTTAACGATTTCCCTCTCTTCCTGGCCATCGTCAACATCCCAGCCTAAACACGTGGCCACATGCCTTACCTGGAATGTTCCGGGGGGCCATCGCTCCCGCGGACCTGTCCATTACCAGGCCTTGATCAACCAGGCTGCTGCTGCTGCTGGTCTCGGTCCAACATACGAACCACAGCCCAGCTGCCAGAAAGACTTTAGAAACCTATCCAGTTCTCTGGACAGCCAGGAACCTACTGGTAATCCCCTATTATGTATGATGGTAGACATAGGCCCTTTATACATTCTCAGTACTCAGCACCACTGCTTATTAGGGGTATATTGCCTAGTCTACCGGACACTCTGTAAAAAGCGAGTTTTGTGCAGATTTGGGACCAGTGTCCTCTACGATTTTTCAAGTATAAATAATGATGCATCTTTCTCGCCTACGTTCCAGCGAGTACAAGTCAAGGGACTTCAAAAGTTTCCAGTAATTACGGGGCTTGACAGGACTTTCAAGTGCAGTGGAAGTTCCCTGCACATTCTCTAGATCCGCAGTTTCGCCTGCCTTAAAACTCAGCGTACAGAAATATTCCAGAAGCCTAGAGAACTAATGACAGGTTCAGCATTGGCTTGGTATCCCTTGTTTTGAAGAATCTCAACCATACTAATTAGTATCCTTACAGTTGTGATACTGATCCCAGGTGAGATCCTCCGACATTATCAAAAGTGCGTCAATTTCTCACTTTGGGGTTAGGAGTCAAACTCAAGTTCTAGCTTTATTTCAAGTTGTCCTTAGATAGTAACATCCCAAGCTAAATAAGTGGCAACACGTCTTCCATCCCATGCTAAATGTGGCCACTCCTTCCACCCATCCCAGCTACCAAACTGTTGCAGATTATGCGCCAAGCCACTTCTGCTGGGAGGTAGTCTTACATTTGGGTACATTGGGGACTAAGAGTAAGTTGCAGCCAAATTACTCGAAAGAGAAAAAGGGGGCGGGTGTGGAGCCCTTTACAATTTTTATTTATCCAAAAAATTCTTACTGGCGACTGCCAAAAATAATTTTCTTTAAAACTGATTAAAAGCTAAACCTAACATCAGTAATTACGAAAGACTTTTAGAATACTAAACCTGAGCAGCAGACCGCAAAAACCAAGTTAGGTCATAAAAGTCATATTGGACCATTATTTTAAATAATTTTTTCACATCCATTAAGCAATTCATTCAATTATGCTGTGACCGAGGTTAAAACCTCAGCCACTGACCTTCTCAACCTTAATATTGAACAGAATATAGTCATTATCGTGATGCACTATATACAATGTGAATACCTAGCCGAGGAGAGTATATTAATGATACAAAGAACATAAGAATGAACATTACTGGAGTGATAATGTCAGAGGATCTTGCTTCCAAGGACCACAACATATTTCAACCACGAGGAAAATGACAGGATGGATAACAAGAACTTTGGAAAGTAAGATACAAAGCTTCTCTAGACAACATTTCTGTAATCTGGCAGACCCTTTCTAGGTGGATGAAACTGTACGCCTTGAGAATGTACAGAACCTGCACTGCACGCAGAAGTTAAGCACCTAAAATTACTGGGAGCGTTGGAAGTCACTAACTGTACTCTGGAACACAGGTGAGGAAATTAACGTATACCTCTAAAATCCTAGAAGGATTGGTCCCAAATCTGCATACTGCATTCTGTGTAAAGTACCCCCAATCAAAACCAGAAAAGTAGAAGAGGTCGAAGATTTCAACAGCCACCGACCTTACATAAAGGGGATTAACAGACTTCTTGCTGTATTTAAAAGGGAACCTGATACGTTCAAATCGGTTCCCGATCAGCCGAGCTGTGGTTCCTACGTTGGAAAGTGTGCGGCCAGTAGTAACAGCGAGATTGAGTAGCCTAATCCACAAGGCGGCCTGGTCTGGGGCCGGGCCGCATGGGCGTTGACCCGAAAACATCCTTCAGGTATCCTTCAAGCAGTAGGAATATTGCTCCATGCTAGTCAGGCCCAACTCTTCTAACCACACCCACTTATACTCGTCCAACCTACTGTATACTTGCTACTCAAAGGTCCTGTCCCTAATGAAGCTAGGTGGGAGTTCGTTCTACACTACAACTTGCGAAACCAGTACCTCCCTGTATCCCTCCCATATCTAATTAGCTCGCATTACACTCATGGGGGAGTGTTTATCCCATAGGGGGATCAGAGCCTGGGAAATGGGATGCATTCTGGTTTGATCCGGGGGAAGAGCACAAGCGTAATTTCTTGGATCACGAGCCCCTCACCGGAACCAAGAAAATTCCCTAGGGAAGAGTCCTGTCTTTAGATAATTTCAACGTCATTTACATCCCTTTTGTTTCCATTTATATTATAATCATAATTAAGCGCTAAACCCGCAAGGGTTATTCAATTTATAAAGGTGCTTTAATCGATAATTTCAACGTCATTTTGTGTTAACGTTTTCCATTTTTGAAGTTGCTTTAGTCATATCCCTCGTAATTCTACCTCATTCCAGCGAGTGAAAATTCAGTACCTTCACCCTTTCTGCGTACGAAAGACTTCTGATACGATATCAACCTAGTCATCCTTCTCTGCAGATAAACATGAGTCTTATATCCACTGGATGCTTGACCACTTAACAGGTCACGCGACAAACCAGTGTCAGGAAATGTTTCCTGGCGAACAAAACTACCTCCGCCGACCATCTGTTTGTACAGGCTAATATAACAAAAGTTAAAAGAGGGCAGGACTCAAGGTGGGGGGCTACTCTCGTAGATAAGAACACAAGAACGAAGGAACACTGCAGAAGGCCTACTGGCCCATGCGAGGCAGGTCCAAGTCTCCTACCGGCTTAAGCCAATGCACCCAACCTAGTCAGGTCAGGTCACATTGACTTAAGGGAGGAACACGGCAACCGACCTGGTAGCACAAGCTATCAGGTCTAACTCACACCCACCCACATCTACTCGTGTATTTATCCAACCTATTTTTAAAGCTACACAACGTTCTGGCCTCTATAACGGTACTTGGGAGTTTGTTCCACTCATCCACAACTCTATTACCAAACCAGTACTTTCCTATATCCTTCCTGAATCTGAATTTTTCCAACTTAAAACCATTGCTGCGAGTCCTGTCTAGGCTAGATATTTTCAGCACACTATTTACATCCCCTTTATTTATTCCTGTCTTCCATTTATACACCTCAATCATATCCCCCCTAATTCTACGTCTTTCTAGAGAGTGCAGTTTCAGGGCCCTTAGTCTATCCTCATAGGGAAGGTTTCTGATACATGGGATCAACTTTGTCATCCTCCTTTGTACATTTTCCAGAGAATTTATATCCATTCTGTAATACGGTGACAAACTGTGCAGCATAATTTAAATGAGGCCTAACCAAGGATGTATAGAGTTGAAGAACAACCTGAGGACTCCTATTATTTATGCTTCTTGATATGAAGCCAAGGATTCTATTAGCTTTATTGCGAACACTTATGCACTGTTGTCTTGGTTTCAGATTACTGCTAACCAGAACTCCTAAATCTTTTTCGCAATCCGTAGATAAGGGGAGCAGGACAGGTAGGCGGGATAATATGGATGAATGGAGAGGGATATTTGCAGAGAGGAAGAGAAAAAGGGACAGGCTGGTTATTGTGGGCCCAGGTGGTGTTATTATAATGAAGGGGTGGGCTAAAAGGGGGTAGAGTTGAAGAGTTCCGAGGGTGGAAAGAAGAATGGGAAGGTTGGGTGTGGAAGTGGAGGGGGGGGGGGCTGTATAAGGTAGCACCGAAGATTGAGGGAGAATGACTCGACACCCCGCCCCCACCATACCCTCCCTCCCCCAACATCCGCATTACACGACAACGGGGAAGTGCCGAGTGAGGATTTTAGTCAATAGTGTTACTATGTAAACGTACGAGAAGGCTTAGGATTCATAGGGAAGAACGGTAAACCTATACGAGTCATACAGCACACGAGTTTAAAGGAAAATCAGGCTGAATCCAAGAAAGGACAAACCCAGTAACTTGAATCAAGAGCACTTTACCGATATCAGTTCCCCAACCCATTATTAGTAATTCGCAAAATACTAATAAACTTCACTGCAGCTAGCGATCCAAAAATACCCTAACAACGGAGCTCAACGTAAACTTTAGTCTGCTAGTATTTCACATCTTTAAACATTAAAGCAGTAACGGCTGAAACTGGAGCAAGACTGAAGGTTCCAGGAGCACGAGAGGCCATCTTAAAGGTGATAAACCACTACTACAGTTGTCACTTAAGAGTGTATACATTATACATCAAGCAGCACGTCATGTTATTACACTTTTCATACATATACCCAATTAAGCCTAACTTTTCAACCATAGTAAAACTTTTCTACAGATTCTTCCCAGATTTAAAAGTAAAGAATGTATTAAACCATCTGGAGTGTTTAGAATAAGGAATACCGTAAACTTCAGCAAAACTAATTGACAGCATCACTAGACAATACCATAGCATTTTGCCGCCAGATTAATACTCATTGTCAACATATTTTCCCTCTTACGGCTGAAGTAAATTACTTTCTTCATAGCTTAAAAAACGCCGAAGGAATATAAATAACAGTGGAATAACATCAATCAAGCCAATATTAATTATTTAAAGTGGGCGAGAACCAGCTGATCCCAGCCCCACAACACGTGATCCTCCATTACCCATACTTATAAGTGTTATAGCCCTTAATTTTAACAACTTTGCTATTGCCTGTACAGAGTAGCATACGTACCTGCTACTGACACGTTGAGATTCACCAATACCGACAAACGTACTGGTTGAAGACATCTTGTAGAGGATCAATGTCCTGCTGCTCCTCAACAACGCTGCTTCACTCACACTGTTGATTTGCGCGCCAAAACTGGATCTATATAGCGGCTAAACTGCCACTTATTCATATATTTCTCAATTTTAACCATGATATATCCCAACTGTTTGGTTACTTGTACGTTCTTTGGACCCGTATTGAGATACAGAAGTTTATCTTAATAGAAACAATGTCGTTTAATGTAGATAAATGCAGTAATTTATTTGATAAATGGCATTACTGGCTGACTCACCCTGTACTGTGTCCGCTTTTATCATTTTCTCTAAAACATTTTGGCTTTTACAGAGAATGAATTTATTTCTTAGTTCATTCTAACAAACACTAATGATAAGACTAAAAGGAATTTATCCTGCTTATAGTAAGTAAGTAAGTAAGTTTATTCAGGTATACACAAATACAGTTACATAGAATTATCATACATAGCAGCATATGTGTAGAGAACGTGGGATAACCCAAAAAAGTCAGACAGTGACTTATTTCCATTGGGGTCCTTTATTAACCCGGGATATTAATAATCCACAATAAGCCAGTATTATGGCTTACCCGTTGGTGTTAGGTTAGGTAAACTCTTCATAATATTTCATTTTTTTGTGCCTAGATACTGTGCTTCCTATAGGTTTTTTTATTATTATATATTTTGTATATATAGCAAGTTGAAATGTTGAATCTAAATCTAAATCATTTGTTTCGCCCTCAGAACCACTGCACATTTTCCCAAATGAAGTTTATCTTATCTGTTTACTGCTACGTAACATAGGCAAAAAAAAAAAAAGTACCGCTAACCTAATCTTATATTAAGCCAGCGGAAGGTCTCAGTCAGATGACCAAAAATTCCAGTGGCGGGCCATTATATGAGTAAAACCCGCGTCAGGAAACACCTGTCCTGTTTCCTGACGAATCTTATCTAACCTAACCATAATATGGGCAGCAAGTGCCAGGAGACCTGCCCGAGGCTCTTGCCCTGCCCGAGATTGAACCCTGGTCGTTTCGGTTATAAGCCCAATGCTCTAATTGTCGTAATACTTTTAAGAACACCAATGGAAATACAAAGACCTCAATGGAAATAAGTTACTTTGACTATTTTGGGTTATCCTGGGTAATCTACACATATGCTACCATGTATGATGATTTATATAACTGTATTTATGTATACCTGTACCCGCATAAACATACTAATATACATACCCATTCTGCAGGAGGTTGTCAAAATATTACCAAGGCACATGATGGGTCAAGGGATTCCAATGAAAATAAGTCACTGACTTTTTTGAGTTATCTTAGGTAAGTCACACTAGGTATAATAATTATGCTTGTGTGTACCTGTGCCTAAATATATTTACTTAATTATAAGGGAGTGTACTCCAACATTAACTGTTGTATCCGAAATGTATTACCTAAAAAAAATCTAACCAAATAACTTAATTTGTTTAATATATTTTATGTTGGTACAGTGGAAAAAATAAGACATTATACAGGTAAACCAAAATATAACTCGCATCTAGCGAGTATAGGACGAGACCCATCATACGTGATGGTGTATGAGAGGAAAACCATCATACATCATGGTGTATGACAGGGAAACCATCATACATCATGGTGTATGACAGGGAAACCATCATACATGATGGTGTATGACAGGGAAACCATCATACATGATGGTGTATGACAGGGAAACCATCATACATGATGGTGTATGACAGGGAAACCATCATACATGATGGTGTATGACAGGGAAACCATCATACATGATGGTGTATGACAGGGAAACCATCATACATGATGGTGTATGACAGGGAAACCATCATACATGATGGTGTATGACAGGGAAACCATCATACATGATGGTGTATGACAGGGAAACCATCATACATGATGGTGTATGACAGGGAAACCATCATACATGATGGTGTATGACAGGGAAACCATCATACATGATGGTGTATGACAGGGAAACCATCATACATGATGGTGTATGACAGGGAAACCATCATACATGATGGTGTATGACAGGGAAACCATCATACATGATGGTGTATGACAGGGAAACCATCATACATGATGGTGTATGACAGGGAAACCATCATACATGATGGTGTATGACAGGGAAACCATCATACATGATGGTGTATGACAGGGAAACCATCATACATCATGGTGTATGACAGGGAAACCATCATACATGATGGTGTATGACAGGGAAACCATCATACATCATGGTGTATGACAGGGAAACCATCATACATGATGGTGTATGACAGGGAAACCATCAAACCTGACAAAAGTGCCAAATAAACATAGTCCACCATCTTAACTTGTAAAATATAATATAAATGAGGGCAGCCCAAGAATGCGGATGGATTCAGTATTTGGATCATATGAAAAAATCACGAATTATTGTAATGTGATGTTACAGGAAACCTGATGCAGCACATTTTGATGTGTGTAAACATATCTACTGTAGTAACACATTTTAATATATATGTCGTGCCGAATAGGTAAAACTTGCGATTTTGGCTTAAATAGCAACGCTCTTCTTGCCGAATAATGCAAGCGAAAATTTGTGTATGCAATAATTTAGCATAAATCATTCTGAACTTAACGAAAAAATATAGTTCATTGTCTTTGTGTATTACTAAATTATTGTAAACTTATCTAAAATATATTTAGTTGGATTAGGCTAAATTAAGTTGTTATAATAAGGTTAAGTAAGTTTTCTAAGGTTCTTTTGGTACACAAATATTAATTTTTACATTAACATCAATGAAAAAATATATCTTTAAACGTATAAGAGAAATTTTTAGAAATGAATTCTTACTAATTGACCAATTGTGCCTATTCGACACGACATAATATATATATATTATATATATATATATATATATATATATATATATATATATATATATATATATATATATATATATATATATATATATATATATATATATACATACACACACTCACTCAATGTAGAATGAAAAAGAAATTTCGTTTACAATAAGAATGTCAATTCACCTAAAATTATTTCTAAACTTCCAAACAGATATCAGGAAAGTAGACATTGTCGAACTCACAGAATACAAGGATAAAATCGTCATCATTCAGGTCTGTAACCATCACTGAAGTGTTCCTAGGTTCAGAGGACTTACTGAAGGACATTAATAAGGAACAAGGAGAATTGAAGCGTCTCTCAGATATTTTATATATAGATTTCTCTTATTTTGCATCTATATCGACTGTTTTATTCCTAGACCGTGTTAGATTACACGTGTTTAATTTAAAATTTATAATATTATATTCTAGGTATATAATTAAATGATAGAATAATAGATGGTTGAATAACTGTGTATGCCGACTTTTTTTTTAAATAAGTCGACTTCACAATCAAAAACTTGTTAACTGAGAAACACTGAAAATTGCACTCTCGGATTTTCTTTTTATTAAATACACTGCAGTGTGCTAACACCTTTTTACTCAGCAATCGGCTGCTTCCAGAAAGTCTAGTCTTAAACGTTGGCATTTTGCCCAGGATATGACTTCCAGCAAGCAGGTCTGCAGTTCCTAAAACTCACCAGATTATATTTTATTCCTGAAACTTAAGAACTCTCACTCAGTGGCATACGCACACACACACACACACACACACACACACACACACACACACACACACACACACACACACACACACACACACACACACACACACACACACACACACACACACACACACACACTGAGTTGTCAGGAAGTGGAGCAATCTGGAGAGTGAAGTAGTTGAGGCAGAATCCACACATACCTTTAAGAAGGGAGAGAGTGGACATAGTAGCAATCAGCGAAAAGGCAGGGCCAGGAGCTGTGAATCGACCCCTGTAACTACAAATAGGTGAGTAAACACACACACACACACACACGAAGGATAGGGGAAGGGACATGACATCGACGTATAAAATACTGAGAGGAATTGACAAGGTGGACAGGGCCAGAATGGTTCAGAAATGGGACACAGAAACAAGGGGACACAACTGGAAGTTGAAAACTCAGTTGTGTCACAGGGATGTTAGGAAGTATTTCTTCCCCCTTAGAGATGGAACAATCTGGATTCCGGAGAGTGACGTAGTGGAGGCAGGATCCATAGACAGCCTTAAAATAAGGCTCTTGGAGCCGGGAGTAGACCTAGTAGCGGCCAACAAAGAGGCGGGGCCAGGAGCTATGCCCCGACTCCTGCAACCACACATAGGCAAGTACATATGAGTACACACACACAGCTACCGGCGGAGAGGCGGGATCAGGAGATGAGACTCGACCCCTGCAATCACATGTAGATGAGTACACACAAACACACACACACACACACACACACACACACTCAATTTCTCTCTCTTTCTCTCTCTCTCTCTCTCTCTCGAGAGAGAGAGAGAGAGAAATTTAAGCAGTCTCCAAATGTCAGCCAGAATTATAAATGTGACTATAATCATTTTATAATTTCTACAGTTATGCATTAAGAGATACGGCATATCTTTTTTTTAATCCCCCGAATCTCTGGTGACCTCCATATATTATATAATGTGTGTGTGTGTGTGTGTGTGTGTGTAAAAATAAGACAATGTGGAAGGAAACGTTTCACCCACGAGGGGTAAAACGTTCTACAGTTAAAAGTTTCCTCTGCATATTTTGCCTTATTCTTTCCAAGAAAATATATCTTACTCTTTTATTAAATGGATATTTAACACCAGTGGTTGGTTCTCCCTGGGTTGCTAGTGTGAGTGTGTGTGAAGGCTCTGTCCTCTCTTGAGGGACTTGACCCGCTGACCTCCCAGACGGGAGTGTAGTGTGTCACAACAAGGCCATGACAGCTAGGGGGCCCAACCTCACCTACAGGTTTATAACTTTGGTTTGAATATAATAATAATACAGAAACAACCCATGACTTGTGAATGGTCCAGGTCGGACCGAAGCGTCGTCATGAACTCCTCTTTCCTATGTGCGGGTTATTTGTGCCAGTCACGGTATTGTGCCTTTTTGTTCTTAATAATAATAATTCCCTTGGCTCCATAATACTTGCCTTAAATTTACTGAATCTGCTTCACTGTAATGGTCATGGAAGTAAATGCACTAATTGTGCAACCATCTATCACAACTATCAGGGGCCCGAGACTGTTCAACTGCCTCCCAGCATACATAAGGGGGATTACCAATAGACCCATGGCTGTCTTCAAGCAGGCACTGGACAAACACCTAAAGTCGGTACCTGACCAGCCGGGCTGTAGCTCGTACGTTGGATTGCGTGCAGCTAGCAGTAACAGCCTGGTTGATCAGGCTCTGATCCACCAGGAGGCCTGGTCACAGACCGGGCCGCGGGGGCGTTGACCCCCGGAACTCTCTCCAGGTAAACCTGTAGGTCGTTCCGAGAGTCAACGCCCCTACGGCCCACTCCTTGACCAGGCGTCTGGGATATCACCGTCCCCGTGGCCCGTACCTTCAAGTTAAGTGCTAAACTTAACTTGATGGATCAGGCTGTTGGTGCCTGCCGATCCTCAATAATTTACTACTGTAAGTTACTAGTAAAACTGTCGGCCCAGTCCCTGGACATATTGCCTCTGACACTATGTCCAGGGAGATATTGACCAGACACTGGCACGTAAAGGGGTGACCACCGATCTACTGTGTGACGGCCCTTATCTCTGACATTTTGCAAGGTTAGGACAAGAACTATGTTTAACCAACAAACTTCTCTGGTTCCTAGATCATGCTTGATCACCATAAGTAAGTTTATTAAGGTACAGGTACACATACGTAAGTGCATAAAACAAGCCAAGTGTCTATCGACAAGTACCTGGAGTTTACCTAACAATTATCATACATAGTATAAATTACTTAGGTTCTTCCTAGCATGTTCCATCACGTAGAACAGCTTAGCTAGTTTTCCTCTTGTATTATTATTATTATTATATTTGCATTAAATTCATGGGAAGAGATAAGACTGATAGGGTTTTGTTTGGATTTTTAACCCCGGAGGGTTAGCCACTCAGGAAAACCCAAGAAAGCCAGTGCGTTATCCATGGACTGTCTGTCTTGGTTTCACTGGTGTCCTTAAATTTTGTCCCCCAGGTTGCGGCCCACACCAGTGGATTAACACCCAGGTATCTACTTGTTTGCTAGGTGAACGGGACAGCAGGTGTAAGGAAACACGCCCAGTATTTCCACCCTTGCCGGGAATCGAGCCACGGATATTCAGCGTGTGAAGCGAGAGCCTTGCCTACCAGGCCACAGGATCAAATAATGCCGGGGTGACCAGGCTTGTTCCTAGGGAGGGAAGGGTAGATGGTGACAGCCTCTGTCCCATTAATGAAATAAGCTGCCACCACCATCCGTGTCCCTCTTCCCTCGATAAATAATTAACTATTTCTACAAAGTATATTTTACAAATGATTCAGGAATAGTTAACACTGATGTACTTTACCTGGAGAGAGTTTCGGGGGTCAACGCCCCCGCGGCCCGGTCTGTGACCAGGCCTCCTGGTGGATCAGCGCCTGATCAACCAGGCTGTTGCTGCTGGCTGCACGCAAACCAACGTACGAGCCACAGCCCGGCTGATCAGGAACTGACTTTAGGTGCTTGTCCAGTGCCAGCTTGAAGACTGCCAGGGGTCTGTTGGTAATCCCCCTTATGTGTGCTGGGAGGCAGTTGAACAGTCTCGGGCCCCTGACACTTATTGTATGGTCTCTTAACGTGCTAGTGACATCCCTGCTTTTCATTGGGGGGATGGTGCATCGTCTGCCAAGTCTTTTGCTTTCGTAGTGAGTGATTTTCGTGTGCAAGTTCGGTACTAGTCCCTCTAGGATTTTCCAGGTGTATATAATCATGTATCTCTCCCTCCTGCGTTCCAGGGAATACAGGTTTAGAAACCTCAAGCGCTCCCAGTAATTGAGGTGTTTTATCTCCGTTATGCGCGCCGTGAAAGTTCTCTGTACATTTTCTAGGTCGGCAATTTCACCTGCCTTGAAAGGTGCTGTTAGAGTGCAGCAATATTCCAGCCTAGATAGAACAAGTGACCTGAAGAGTGTCATCATGGGCTTGGCCTCCCTTTATTGCAAGTCCCTGATTATGCAGAACATTTCCACCAAAACTAAACTAAACTTATAATTATTGGACTTGATTTCAAATTGTGTGTGTGTGTGTGTGTGTACTCACCTATTTGTACTCACATATTTGTGGTTGCAGGGGTCGATTCACAGCTCCTGACCCCGCCTCTTCGTGTGTGTGTGTGTGTGTGTGTGTGTGTGTGTGTGTGTGTGTGTGTGTGTGTGTATATATATATATATATATATATATATATATATATATATATATATATATATATATATATATATGCAATAAGATCACAGTAAACAGGTGATTTCAGAATATGCAAAACAACCACTCTGAAAGAATAGAGAAATTCCAAGCGCTTTCGTGACTAATCACATTAATGTGAGTAGTCACGAAAGCGCTTGGAATTTCTCTATTCTTTCAGAGTGGTTGTTTTGCATATATATATATATATATATATATATATATATATATATATATATATATATATATATATATATATATATATATATATATATATATATATATATAACGTTTGTAAAGGTTATTACAAAGTACAAACACTTATCTATATTTCAGTATTACTGCAGAGCATAAATTATTATTACAATCATGGGGGAGCACTATTATTATTATTATTATAATCAAGGGGGAAGCGCTAAACCCGGAGGATTATACAGCGCCTGGGGGGGGGATGTGGAAGGCATTCAGGCTTAATTCGGGGAACTGGAGCACAGATCCAATTCCCTAAATCAAGAGCCCCTCACCAACATCAAGGAACCTTCCTTGAGGGGGGGGAACACTAACCCCGTAGGATTATACATCGCATGTGGGGGGGGGGATGGAAGGTATTCAAGGTCAATTTAGGGAACTGGAGCACTGATACAATTCCCTAGATCAAGAGCCCCTCACCAGCATCAAGGAACTTCCCTTGAGGGGATTGTATTTTAAGCACAA
Source organism: Cherax quadricarinatus (assembly GCF_038502225.1). Lineage (NCBI taxonomy): Eukaryota > Metazoa > Arthropoda > Malacostraca > Decapoda > Parastacidae > Cherax > Cherax quadricarinatus. The sequence continues at coordinate 11,731,357 of NC_091357.1, forward strand.
CCAAAAGACTACTTCAATTCATGTCTGGTGTCTTCCCTCAGACAGGTCCATTGACCTTGTGATCCCTATGAGGAACATAAGAGCTACAGTCCTGTCAATAGGCCTAATGGCCCTAGTCACAATCACCCACATGTCTAAAGTATATTCTTAAGTTTTTTGGCACTACCATACAGTAATCCTCCAGAGTTCAACTACAGCTCCTGGGACTCTTGTGGATGTTCAACTACAGCATCTGGGTCACCCGTGCTATTAAGTCACAGTTCCTAAGCTTCTTCAGCGTACACCCAATTTTTTTTTAATTAAACTGAATTCCTCACGTGAGATTCCTTGATGCTGGTGAGGGGCTCTTGATCTAGGGAATTGGAACTGTGTTCGAGTTCCCTAAATTAGTCTGAATACCTTCCATTCCTCCCTCCACACAGGGCCACAGCAGCTGTATAATCCCTATGAGTTTAGTGCTCCATGACAATAAACAAGGGGAAACTAACCATATAGGCGTTAAGAGTTGATTAAAGGTATATTAAGTCTAGCTCCTTGAATTAAGAGCCCTTCACTGGGATCAGGGAACCTCCATTGAAGGGAAAGGAGGAACTTGAACCTGTATCATTATTATAATCAAAACCAAGCACTAAACCCACAAGGGACTTAAACCTGTAGGGTTTATATAGCACCTGGGCAATGAGAGGCATTCATGTTCAGTCTGAGGAATGGGCACAGTCAAATTTCTTGGATCAAGAGCCATCTGCCAACATCAAGGGAACCTCCCTTGAAATTCAAGTCTTATTTTGAGAAGTCATTGGTTGTCATTTGCTCATCAACCATTCCAAGTTTCATATTCTAAAAAAACTTTTAAGTTTGATTAAATTACTTTGATATGTCACAAACCTATAAAATACATTTAATAAAATCATATTCAACCAACCTAAAGTCAATGATTATTATAATCCAAACAAAGTGCTGAACTTGCTAGGGTCATACCGCATTAAGTCAATTTGAAAAAACACCTTGTGATGTTTGCCAACATGGCTGATGAAGAATATTTTATTTGGGGAAGCACTAAACCCACTGGGGTCCTATAGTGCCTGGGGAATGAGAAGTATTCAGGTTGACAAAAAGATAACCCCAGTTCCCTGGATCAATTATAATAAAAAATAAGTGGTAAACCCACCAGGGTCATACAGCTATCCTTGGATCAAGAGCCCTTGCTGGCATTGAGGCACCTCCCTCGATGGGCCGAGGAATAAATAATGCAGAATGGCTGTTGGTATAAACCCACAGGGATCATACAGCACCTGTGGGGGGGGGGGGAGATGGAAGGCATCCAGGCTTAATTCAGGGAATTGGTGCACAGATCCATTCCCTACATCAAGAGCCTCTCATCAGCATCAACCTCCTTTGAGGGATTGGTGTGAGAATGAGCTATTCCTCAAGGGGAAGGGGATGTCTTCTTTAAATTGTGAATTTCATCTGGCTTCTTGTATGATCTTTAGAGCAAGTTAAGCAATAAGGTTTGGTTTGCAGGAAGCACCATTATAAATTCTCTCAGGGCAGGTGGGGCCTGGAGCTGTGCTCTACATTATTTTGCTGGATGGTCACAACACTAGTTATAATAGGTTGGGGATGGCAAAAAGTTGTTACATTCCAGCAGTAATTACATAAAGACTGTAAGGAAGGAAAAAAAAATACTAAAATGACTGTTGAAGGGAGCTTGCCGTCATCAAACCATAGTTTGGCTATAATGCTGTGGCAGTTTCCTTGACTGCAGGCAGGATGGGCACTCGCATACAGAGCATGTTAAATTACTGCTGTTGGACTATTGTGAGAAAAAGACAGATGTCCAGCACAAATTAAGGTAAGCAAATTAAGGTAAGATGGGGTTGTAAGAGAAGTAAATGCGAGGGTCTTGGCAAGAGGCGTGGAGTTAAAAGATAAAGAATCACACACAAAGTGGGAGTTGTCACAGCTGCTCTTTGCTGATGACACTGTGCTCTTGGGAGATTCTGAAGAGAAGTTGCAGAGATTGGTGGATGAATTTGGTAGGGTGTGCAAAAGAAGAAAATTAAAGGTGAATACAGGAAAGAGTAAGGTTATGAGGATAACAAAAAGATTAGGTGATGAAAGATTGAATATCAGATTGGAGGGAGAGAGTATGGAGGAGGTGAACGTATTCAGATATTTGGGAGTGGACGTGTCAGCGGATGGGTCTATGAAAGATGAGGTGAATCATAGAATTGATGAGGGAAAAAGAGTGAGTGGTGCACTTAGGAGTCTGTGGAGACAAAGAACTTTGTCCTTGGAGGCAAAGAGGGGAATGTATGAGAGTATAGTTTTACCAACGCTCTTATATGGGTGTGAAGCGTGGGTGATGAATGTTGCAGCGAGGAGAAGGCTGGAGGCAGTGGAGATGTCATGTCTGAGGGCAATGTGTGGTGTGAATATAATGCAGAGAATTCGTAGTTTGGAAGTTAGGAGGAGGTGCGGGATTACCAAAACTGTTGTCCAGAGGGCTGAGGAAGGGTTGTTGAGGTGGTTCGGACATGTAGAGAGAATGGAGCGAAACAGAATGACTTCAAGAGTGTATCAGTCTGTAGTGGAAGGAAGGCGGGGTAGGGGTCGGCCTAGGAAGGGTTGGAGGGAGGGGGTAAAGGAGGTTTTGTGTGCGAGGGGCTTGGACTTCCAGCAGGCATGCGTGAGCGTGTTTGATAGGAGTGAATGGAGACAAATGGTTTTTAATACTTGACGTGCTGTTGGAGTGTGAGCAAAGTAACATTTATGAAGGGATTCAGGGAAACCGGCAGGCCGGACTTGAGTCCTGGAGATGGGAAGTACAGTGCCTGCACTCTGAAGGAGGGGTGTTAATGTTGCAGTTTAAAAACTGTAGTGTAAAGCACCCTTCTGGCAAGACAGTGATGGAGTGAATGATGGTGAAAGTTTTTCTTTTTCGGGCCACCCTGCCTTGGTGGGACTCGGCCGGTGTGATAATAAAAATAATAATATGTTTGCAGTGAAAAGTGAGGAAAAACCAGATGAGAGTTTGGGAAGGTAGGTGAAGCAGTGGCACAATGAAAGGGGGTCAAGTAGCTGAGGTGGATGGCATTAAGACAGAAATGTTAAAAGCAGGTGGGGATACAGTTTTGGAATGGTTGGTAAACTTATTCAAAAAAAGTTTGAAAGTGGAAAAAGATACCTAGGGATTGAAAAGAGCATGCATAGTTCCTTTGTGTACCAAGTAACATGTGTGGTAGAGCTGTTACTGAAAGAATTATGAATACAACAGAATTGATGAAATTAAGACATGTGCAACATCTGGGTATCTTTATTGTAGACGTTTCGCCATCCAGTGGCTTTATCAATACAAATTCTAAGACATAACTTGAAGACAGTAGAACTATGTACAGAAGATGAAGTAATCAGTCCCTCAACCTAGGAGTACGTGCGAAGAGCACCATAGTCGTGGAGATTCTGAAGCAGAAGAAAGGAGCCTGGCGCTTATATAGTAACGTCAGGTGTAGCAGATGAGGGCATAGTCACTGGTAGGCGGGATTCCCCAGTGGAAGTAGGTCCTTCCCAAAGAGATGGGTTAGTTGTAGTAGTAGTTGTCGTAGACGTGAAGGTTATGTACATGTCCTCAGAATCAAGATTCCATGATGTTGCAGTGTCTGACAAGTTGTGTAAGAATGGTATATAATACCGACAAGATGAAATTAAGACACATGTGCAACATCTGGGTATCTTTATTGTAGACGTTTCGCCATCCAGTGGCTTTATCAATACAAATTCTAGGACATAACTTGAAGACAGTAGAACTATGTACAGAAGATGAGGTAATCAGTCCCTCAATCTAGGAGTAGGTGCAAAGAGCACCATAGTCGTGGAGATTCTGAAGCAGAAGAAAGGAGCCTGGCGCTTATATAGACACGTACAGAACCTTCACGGCTACGACAACTACAACTAACCCATCTCTTTGGGAAGGACCTACTTTCACTGGGGAATCCCGCCTACCAGTGACTATGCCCTCATCTGCTACACCTGACGTTACTATATAAGCGCCAGGCTCCTTTCTTCTGCTTCAGAATCTCCACGACTATGGTGCTCTTCGCACCTACTCCTAGGTTGAGGGACTGATTACCTCATCTTCTGTACATAGTTCTACTGTCTTCAAGTTATGTCCTAGAATTTGTATTGATAAAACCACTGGATGGCAAAACGTCTACAATAAAGATACCCAGATGTTGCACATGTGTCTTAATTTCATCTTGTCGGTATTATATACCATTCTTATACAACAGAATTACAGAGCAGCAAGGTGGTTTTATGAAGGGGAGGGAGTGTGTAATGAAAATGTTAACATTGAAGCATACAAGTGAACAATACTTAAATAAAGGTAAGGAACTTTTCATTGCATTTATGGATTTAGAAGAGGTATATGATACAGTACAGTGGACCCCCGTCTTACGAACGCATTGTGTTACGTTAAATCCGCCATACGAATTATTTGAACGCAAAAATTTTGCCTCGCCTCACAATAAAATACTCGCCTTATGTGATTCGTCCGGGACACGTCCCACGTGTGGCCTCAGCACCAGTGCTTACAAGCAAGCCAGTGCGGTCGCATCTACGCATACATTCGGTACATTTCACATTATCCCAGTGTTTTTAGTGCTTGTAACTGCAAAATAAGTCATCATAGAACCCAACAAAGCTTCTAGTGCCATCCATGTGGTAAAAAGGGCGAGAATTAGTATGGAATTGAAAAAAGAGATTAAGGAAAATTGCAAAATGGGTTGAACTACAAATCTTTATGGATGAAAATCACCCTGGCACAGCTACTGCAAGCCGTGTTGGCAACCTGTACAATGACAATGTTATGGCCCATTTTAGGAAAGTCTTAAAGGAATGGAAGGTAGAGAGCTCTATGGACAGATTTGTTGTGCGACAGAGGTCCAGTGACTCTCAAGCCGGTCCTAGTGGCATTAAAAGAAGGGAAGTAACCCCTGAAAAGGACGTGCTACCTCAAGTCCTAATGGAAGGGGATTCCCCTTCTAAACAATAACTTCCACATTCTCCCATCCTCCCATCCCATCAATCATCACCAGATCTTCAATAAAGGTAAGTGTCATGTATTCTATTCTTAGTAGAGTAGCAATTGTGCATGTCTTCTTCACTTTGTATTAAAAATAATATTTCATGTGGTAAAAAAAATTTTTTTCTCACACTTTGGGGTGTCTTGCACGGATTAATTTGATTTCCATTATTTCTTATGGGGAAAATTAATTTGCCTTATGATAATTTTGGCTTACGATGAGATCTCAGGAACGGATTAATATAGTAAGGCGGGGGTCCACTGTATAGGTAGTAGGTTGGTAGACAGCAGCCGCCCAGGGAGGTACTACCGTCCTGCCAAGCGAGTGTAAAATGTAAACCTGTAATTGTTTTACATGATGGTAGGATTGCTGGCGTCTTTTCTGCCTCATAAAAATGCAAGATTTCAGGTACGTCTTGCTACTTCTACTTACACTTAGGCCACACTACACATACATGTACAAGCATATATATACACACCCCTCTGGGTTTTCTTGTATTTTCTTTCTAGCTCTTGTTTATTTCCTCTTATCTACATGGGGAAATGGAACAGAATTCTTCCTCCGTAAGACATGCATGTTGTAAGAGGCAACTAAAATGCCAGGAGCAAGGGGCTAGTAACCCCTTCTCCTGTATAAATTACTAAATTTAAAAAGAGAAACTTTCATTTTTCTTTTTGGGCCACCCCGCCATGGTGGGATATGGCCGGTTTGTTGAAAAAAAAAAAAAAAAGATGCAGTGGACTAAGGAGCAATGTGGCAGACACTGCAGATGCATGAAATAGATGGTAGGTTACTTAAAGCAATAAGGAACTTTTATGTGGATAGTGAGGCACACATCAGGGTATGTAGGAAAGAGGGAGATTTACTGTCCAGTAATGGCTTTAAACAAGGATGTGTGATGTAACCATAGTTGTTTAACATTTATAGATGGGTTGTAAAAGTAGTAAACACTAAGGTCTTAGGGAGAGGCGGGATTGAAAGATAGTGAATATGGTATGTTTTGCCAATAACACTGTTCTTTTGGGAGATTTGGAAAAGTTGCAAAAGTTGGTAAACAAATTTAGGTGTGTGTGTGTGTATAAAAAAAAACACTGGAATTAGCAAGGTGAGGAGAGCTTTAAAAAATATATGCAATGAGAGACTGAATACACTATTAGACTAGAGGGAAGGAGTATAGAGGAAGTAAATATGTTTAGATGTTTGGGTGCAGACTTGTCGTCAATGATTCTACATGACACGAGGTGAACCATAGAAATGATGAAAGAAAAAAAAAGTGGGTGGTGCAGTAAGGCACCTGTGGAGACAAAACTTATTCAATAAGGTAAAAAAAGATAAATGTACTAGAATATAGTGGTAACAACACTTGCATGGGTGCTGAATGTAACAAGGAGGTTGGAGATAGTAAAGATGTTCGATGGCAATGTGTAGTGTGAATGTTATGCAATTATGCAAAAATTCAGAGTTTGGTGATTAGGTGGCGGTGGTGTGAAGTCACTAAAAGTATTAATGAGAGGGACGAGGAAGGTTGTTGAAGTGGTTTAGACATTTAGAGGGGATGGAGAAATATAAGATGAATATTGAGAGGGGTGTATAAATCTTGGGTGCACCAACATTGTTGCCATTGGTAGCGGAGGTTGTGAGAGCACTGAAAAATTCTTGTAAGGAATACCTATGGGAAAACCAGGTTTGGAATAGCTGACCAAGTGGCCGAGTGTGAATGTTTATTACCCTGAACATCAGTGATCCAATAAAAAACAGATCTCACTAGAAATGTGACATAACCAAAAGCTGTACACAAAGGACAATGGGGTGAGGGAAGTCCAATTCCTGCATAACCTGTAATGCATATAGTATGAAGCAACTATGACTGATGAAGTGGACATAGTTGCAATGTGGGTAACAGCAAGAACTACACATAACTATGAAAATTCCAGATGATTCTAATAAATGACCTCTGATGAATCACTCTGGAAAAACAGCAGCATGCCTAACACATTCTGACCACTAGTACTGGAAGGTGCAAAATAATTAACAGGGCAATTACTTTTATGGGAATACATAAACCAGTAGGGATCATACAGTGCATGGAGAATGGGAGGTAATCAGGTTTGATGCGAGGCTGAAAGTATCGCAAATGTCTTTGAGTCCTTCGTGAACATCAAGACACCCCCACTAAAGGTACTGACAAGGTGATCTTAAGCAGTAGTCCTAGAAGAGAATGCCTGAAGCCATTCCCCTAATATGAAACCATTTCTTCCACAGTTTCATTTCCTTGCAACATGAGAATGCATCCTCTGAGCAACCTTAAATTTTCAGCACTAAATTAGAAAACAGATTCATATTTTATCATTAATTAGTAGTGTAGTACCCTATTAATTAGCATTAATGTTATAGAAAACTCTAAACCCATAATGGTCAATCACTACTGCATAGTACAGGTGAAAGATACTAGGCATTGGTAGCAAGAGAAAGGATGGGTCTCAGTTCAGTATTTTTTTTTTTTCAACCAGCCTTATCCCACCAAGGCAAGGTGACAAAAAAAAAAAAAAAAAAAAAAAAAAATGAAAGTTTCTCTTTTTAAATTTAGTAATTTATACAAGAGAAGGGGGTTACTAGCCCCCGGCATTTTAGTCACCTCTAACAACACGCATGGCTTACAGAAGAATAATTCTGTTCCACTTCCTCATGGAGATAAGAGGAAATAAACAAGAACAAGAAAGAATATAGAAGAAAACCCAGAGGGGTGTATGTATATATATATATATATATATGCTTGTATATGTATGTGTAGTGTGACCTAAGTGTAAGTAGAAGTAGCAAGATGTACCTGTAATCTTGCATATTTATGAGACAGACAAAGGACACCAGCAATCCTACCATCATGTAAAACAATTACAGGCTTTCGTTTTGCACTCACTTGGCAGGATGGTAGTACCTCCCTGGGTGGTTGCTGTCTACCAACCTACTACCTAAAAAGTTCAGTATGTATTATTATAATAATCAAAACTAAACACTAAACCCACCAGGGTCATATAGCACTGCAGTTCAGTATGTAGGAAATCAATGCCAGTTAAGAAATCAAGAGTTTATGGCAAAACTTCATTTAAACTTGGGTTTGTTTGAGGGAAAGATGAAGCAGAAGACAGGGAAATGTGCATGGGGACTTCTAAACTGCTGTATCTGAGCGCCTCTGCAAAGACAGTGATTATGTATGAGCGAGGTGAAAGTGTTGAATGATAAAAGTATTTTCTTTTTGGGGATTTTCTTTCTTCTTGGGTCACCCTGCCTTGGTGGAAGACGGCCGACTCGAGAAAAAAAAAAAAAAAAAAACACACACATAAACTTATGAAAATACAGTAAACATAAGTTTTTGAAAATTATGGAAAAACCCCAATTTATTAAGATATGGAAATCCTGAAATAGCAGGAAGCAAATTTGAAAAACTTTGAATACACACAATGACTATTTGTACAAAGGAAAATATTGCTAATATAATAAGCAGGAAAATTACAATTCCTAAAGAAATCCACAGCACTATAAGTACTTTATTTGATATTTAGAATAACTGTCCTCAAACAAATTCTAGATTAAAAATCCTATTTTTTTTTTTTCAACAAGTCGGCCGTCTCCCACCGAGGCAGGGTGACCTAAAAAAGAAAGAAAATCCCCAAAAAGAAAATACTTTCATCATCATTCAACACTTTCACCACACTCGCACATTATCACTGTTTTTGCAGAGGTGCTCAGAATACAACAGTTTAGAAGCATACACATATAAAGATACACAACATATCCCTCCAAACTGCCAAAATCCTAATATAAAGAAAAATTGTTCTGAACAAAAAAATTAGCTAGTTTTAAGTCTATACACTGAATATTATTATACATCTTATGGAACAAGATGGATACACAATAGTTGCTTCATGGTAGTGTATGATGTCAGTATCATTCATGGCTTAATTCCAATACAGGAAGGCCATGCTTTACAGTGCTTTGCTTTAGTGTTTTGCTAATACAGCAGTTTTCAATTACACCCATTCTAACTTTATTCAGACTTTCTACAATAAATAGATCCACCACTCATTAAACTAAAAATTAAAATATTTTAAGGTAACGTGTTTACTGTATGCATTTTTTAGGCCTAGCTATATTGGTCACTTAATATATGATAGTGTAAACATGTTATCAGGCTTTTATATGTATTTGAAAGTGAAAAAAGCGATGATTCACTTTACAGCAGTAGCTCAGAACCTAACCTGCTGTATAAGCGAGGCCCTCCTGTACATGGTTGCACTCTACAAGACTATATACTAATTAATAAGGTACAATTGATAACACATTCACAGGGAAGCACTAAACCCATAACTGTCATAGTTCCTTAGTAACAGGAGATAATCAAGTTTGATCTAGGTAAGGGGTAACAAAATCATTTAATGGTAGGAGAGAGCAAATACAAGCTCTGGACAAATGGAAGGCAGAGTTCTTAGTAATTTTATACACTCATATATTTGTATGAATACACAGTAATCCACACCTGGGTTAACATGGATTAATAACAGTTTCCTAATAAGATTTATAAGGGCAATGTATGTTCAAGGCGATGTATAATCTTTACTACCAACAGAGGCACATTAAGAAATTCTGCTCTTTTATTTCACATTACAACAAACTGAACAGATTATTTGGGATATTGTGGAGCAAAAGGGAGTACAAACTAAGGATAGATTTACACTTTCCAATATAATGAAACAATTCAGTGCTTGATGCATAAACTATCCACATTAAAAATAGTTATTGGGAAAGCTCCAGAAACTTGAGAGATAAATAGAGTAAGCAAGGGTAAAGTTTCAGTATATGTAGCAAGGTGAAGGAGGAAAGAGAAAAAGTGTCATTTTGCCTAGGATGCAAAATATTGGTGAGTGGCAGTAATGAATTAAGAGTATCCACTTCTTTCTCATTAGGAAAGTAGGGCTTTGTTTTAGCACTGAAAATTTGAAAAAATACAAGTTGACAAAATGTTTAAGACACTGGCATCTTATTTAGTGCCTGATTCCTTCAGTTCAGAAACAAAATTTATCAGCTACACAATCTGAGCAGAAAATTCATACAGTATGTGAATTTGTCCTCAATGGGGAAGGGAAGAATCCTTCCTCCGTAACCTGTTTGTCGTAAGAGCGACCAAAATGCTGGGAGCAAGAGACTAGTAACCCCTTCTCCTGTATAAATTACTAAATGTAAAAAGAAAAACTTTATGAAAGCATTTTTTCTTTGCGTCACCCTACCTCTGTGGGAGACTGTCAGGGTTAAAAAAAAAAATTAAAATCTTAAATTCTTGTAATTTTTTTTTTTTCGGTCTGTCTAGAACAAAGCTGCTATCCCAAAAGTTTTTCTTTTTAAATTTAGTTATTTGTAGCTTTCTTTTAAACAGATAATATTCAAACCAATTGTTTGCACTTAAGATTCATTCTTTATCAATACTAATTTATTTCAGTGAGAATAATTTTGCCATAAGGGATTTATGAATCATTAAACTATTGTACAGTCTCACAGAATATGATGGTAGTGGAAGAAATAGTAATAGAAATAATCAAAATTGCTAAAATCATGAAGGTTATTCAGCATTGCACAACAGATGGGGACACTATGTATGTCAGGAAATAAAAGAAGTATGATAACAGAGGGCAAAAAATTAATGACAAATAACATTTATAATTACTTGTGCAGTTTAAAATATTTAAGCTTTTGTGCAAACTGAGGAAAACAAGATTTAGTAGTAGGAAGAGAACAGAATTACAAAGAAGAGGAGAAAGCTGGAGTGAGAAAAGGAAGATTGAGAGATGGAAAGAAAAGAAGAAATGAATAAAATAAAGAGGGGGCAAGAAAGGAGTGAGAAGCAGGAGGACAAAAAAAAAAAAAAAGCAAAATATGAGAAACACCTGAGTTAACTTTCAGAAACACGTGGCATGTCAATTACCAAGAATAACTGTACTGGTTACAATAATTCTTATTATTTGTACATTTAGTTTAATGAATGAAGCTTGGCTGCTGCATTAAATCCACAATTTTACATTCTTTGTGAAAAACCTAATTTAGTTAATATACAATATTCAACTTTCTTCATACATCCTAAAAAATAATGTATTCTGTTAAGTAACATACCATATTTTTCACACAAAATAATAAACAGCTCACTTATATATGCAGTTTTCTATACATTATAAAATAATATATATATAGTTGTGTATATTTGTATAAAGTTTATATAAATCTAATACAAGCTAAATGAAGTACAATACTGTACCTGCCAATACCAGGTCAGAAGCTTGTATGTACGTGTATGTATAGCACGAATGAACATTGTGTTCGCGTGCACATGCAAGTGTACATACATATCCACTAGTTAATTAGTTTCTTGGTTTGTTAAAGTGTGTCTTGCTATACTGCATGAATCTGAACTAATCATTCAATCTTCAATACCATTTTACAGCAAATATGAAAAACAGGAGAAAAAATGCAAATTAAAATTATTCAGGCCATTTAAAATAAAACGTTATAAAAATAAAAATGAGGAAAGTTTTTTATTTAAAAATAAATCAGAGGTCAATGAAAGGGTGTGGAGATGAAACATTATTAAGTACAGGTCTCCCTCAACATTCACGGGCTTCACACATTCGCGAATTCCCAACCGCCAAATTCCCAGCCACCAAATTCCCAGCCGCCAAATCATATTTAAGTTTCCCGCCACCTGCGAGTCCCTACTACCCTCCCTCTGACCCCCGCAACTGGCAGCCAGCCCTCCCACCACTCAGTGTGGTGAGTGTTTTGTTTGTTCATTATTTGCTATTAAACTACAGTATAAATAATGTAAACCCATTCATGACTGCATATTGGAATGGCTATTCGGACAGGTATTAGACGGTGACATCATGTGTTTACTCTTGAACACTGCAAAGAATTAAACATTTCTGCTACAGCTAATAATAATAATAATAATAATAAATAATAAATATGATATAACTGAAGAAGGAAATTGTACAAAAATACGAGGGAGTGGTTGACACATCGTCAGTGTGACTTTGTTTATGCTGGAGTGAACAATAGTCTCCCTGCTCTTCCAAACATTTCACAATAATTCATTGTGTTTGGTGCTTGTAGACTGAGTGTGACTGGAGTGGTAGAGGCAGTGATTGAGGCAATGGTATTTAATAACATACATGTTAATAATAATACATGTACATGTTATTAATAATAACATGTACTATTATTATTTATAACATATATGTTATTAAATGCCACTGCCTCAACCGCTGAATTATTGTGAAATGTTTGGAAGAGCAGGGAGACTAACGTTCACTCCAGCATAAACAAAGTCACACTGACAATGTGTCAACCACTCCCTCGTATTTTTGTACAATTTCCTTCTTCAATTATATCGTATTTATTATTATTATTATTTTTTTTTTTTTTTTTTTTTTTCAACAAGTCGGCCGTCTCCTACTATTATTATTATTAGCAATAGCAGAAATGTTCGATTCTTTGCTGTGTTCAAGAGTAAACACGTGATGTCACCGTCTAACATCTTTCCTAATAGCCATTCCAATATGCAGTCATGAATGGGTTTACATTATTTATTCTGTAGCTTAATAGCAAATAATGAACAAACAAAACACTCAGCACACTGAGTGGTGGGAGGGCTGCCTGCCAGTTGCGGGGGTCGGAGGGAGGGTAGTAGGGACTCGCAGTGGTGGAGGCACTGGTGGAGGCAGTGGTGGAGTCTGTGGTATTTAATAACATACATGTTATTAACATACATGTTATTAAATAACATACGTTATTAAAGCATAACATGTATATATTTAGTACAATTTACGACGTTTTCATGTATTTTATGATTATTCATGGTTCAACAAGTTAAGGAAGCAGTATTGCAATATATTTCCCTACAATATATTGGGGCACCAAACATTCACGGTTTTTCAACATTCATGAGGCTCTTGATCCCCTAACCCTCGCGAATGCTGAGGGAGACCTGTAATTAGGCACTTTTAAAAATAATGCAAATATTAATTATAATGTTAGAGCAAAGACTCCATCCTTCCTGAAATGGAGTGTTTATAAAATGTTAATCACTGTATACATGGAGGTCAATAAAAGGGAGGAATAAAAAAGGATAAAAATAATAAACCTCTGAAATTTTTCATCCAATGATTTAACCGAGCATTCCAATACCATCATTTTCTTTGTTGCCTTGTTTCTCGAAGAACATGAAATCCTAAAAAAGAAAAAAGAAATTAGTGAAGCCCACTATCAACTTTATTACTCACAGCATAATTAAATTACCAATTATATATATATATATATCTTTCTTTCTTTCTTTCAACACACCAGCCGTATCCTACCGAGGCGGGGTGGCCCAAAAGGAAAAACAAAAGTTTCTCCTTTCACATTTAGTAATATATACAGGAGAAGGGGTTACTAGCCCCTTGCTCCTGGCATTTTAGTCGCCTCTTACAACACGCATAGCTTACGGAGGAAGAATTCTGTTCCACTTCCCCATGGAGATAAGAGGAAATAAACAAGAACAAGAGCTAGTAAGAAAATAGAAGAAAACCCAGAGGGGTGTGTATATATATGCTTGTACATGTATGTGTAGTGTGACCTAAGTGTAAGCAGAAGTAGCAAGACGTACCTGAAACCTTGCATGTTTATGAGACAGAAAAAACACCAGCAATCCTACCATCGGGTAAAACAATTACAGGCTTCCGTTTTACACTCACTTGGCAGGACGGTAGTACCTCCCTGGGAGGTTGCTGTCTACCAACCTACTACGGCAGGAAAAGAGGGACTATAAATGTATTAATTCAAGGATTATGTGGAGTAAAATAAAGATTGGATGTGAAAAGTGGGTTATAATAAGCGTGTATGCACCTGGAGAAGAGAGAAGTGTAGAGGAGAGAGAGAGATTTTGGGAAATGTTGAGTGAATGCGTGGGGAGTTTTGAATCAAGTGTGAGAGTAATGGTGGTTGGGGATTTCAATGCTAAAGTGGGTAAAAATGTTATGGAAGGAGTAGTAGGTAAATTTGGGGTGCCAGGGGTAAATGTAAATGGGGAGCCTTTAATTGAGCTATGTGTAGAAAGAAATTTGGTAATAAGTAATACATATTTTATGAAAAAGAGGATAAATAAATATACAAGGTATGATGTAGCACGTAATGAAAGTAGTTTATTAGATTATGTATTGGTGGATAAAAGGTTGATGGGTAGGCTCCAGGATGTACATGTTTATAGAGGGGCAACTGATATATCGGATCATTATTTAGTTGTAGCTACAGTTAGAGTAAGAGGTAGATGGGAAAAGAGGAAGGTGGCAACAACAAGTAAGAGGGAGGTGAAAGTGTATAAACTAAGGGAGGAGGAAGTTCGGGCGAGATATAAGCGACTATTGGCAGAAAGGTGGGCTAGTGCAAAGATGAGTAGTGGGGGGGTTGAAGAGGGTTGGAATAGTTTTAAAAATGCAGTATTAGAATGTGGGGCAGAAGTTTGTGGTTATAGGAGGGTGGGGGCAGGAGGAAAGAGGAGTGATTGGTGGAATGATGAAGTAAAGGGTGTGATAAAAGAGAAAAAGGTAGCTTATGAGAGGTTTTTACAAAGCAGAAGTGTTATAAGAAGAGCAGAGTATATGGAGAGTAAAAGAAAGGTAAAGAGAGTGGTGAGAGAGTGCAAAAGGAGAGCAGATGATAGAGTGGGAGAGGCACTGTCAAGAAATTTTAATGAAAATAAGAAAAAATTTTGGAGTGAGTTAAACAAGTTAAGAAAGCCTAGGGAAAATATGGATTTGTCAGTTAAAAACAGAGTAGGGGAGTTAGTAGATGGGGAGATGGAGGTATTGGGTAGATGGCGAGAATATTTTGAGGAACTTTTAAATGTTAAGGAAGAAACAGAGGCAGTAATTTCATGCACTGGTCAGGGAGGTATACCATCTTTTAGGAGTGAAGAAGAGCAGAATGTAAGTGTGGGGGAGGTACGTGAGGCATTACGTAAAATGAAAGGGGGTAAAGCAGCTGGAACTGATGGGATCATGACAGAAACGTTAAAAGCAGGGGGGGATATAGTGTTGGAGTGGTTGGTACTTTTGTTTAATAAATGTATGAAAGAGGGG
Organism: Cherax quadricarinatus; assembly: GCF_038502225.1. Taxonomy (NCBI): domain Eukaryota; kingdom Metazoa; phylum Arthropoda; class Malacostraca; order Decapoda; family Parastacidae; genus Cherax; species Cherax quadricarinatus. The sequence continues at coordinate 11,746,601 of NC_091357.1, forward strand.
AAGGTACCTAGGGATTGGCAGAGAGCATGTATAGTCCCTTTATATAAAGGGAAAGGGGACAAAAGAGACTGTAAAAATTATAGAGGAATAAGCTTACTGAGTATACCAGGAAAAGTGTACGGTAGGGTTATAATTGAAAGAATTAGAGGTAAGACAGAATGTAGGATTGCGGATGAGCAAGGAGGTTTTAGAGTGGGTAGGGGATGTGTAGATCAGGTGTTTACATTGAAGCATATATGTGAACAGTATTTAGATAAAGATAGGGAAGTTTTTATTGCATTTATGGATTTAGAAAAGGCATATGATAGAGTGGATAGAGGAGCAATGTGGCAGATGTTGCAAGTATATGGAATAGGTGGTAAGTTATTAAATGCTGTAAAGAGTTTTTATGAGGATAGTGAGGCTCAGGTTAGGGTGTGTAGAAGAGAGGGAGACTACTTCCCGGTAAAAGTAGGTCTTAGACAGGGATGTGTAATGTCATCATGGTTGTTTAATATATTTATAGATGGGGTTGTAAAGGAAGTAAATGCTAGGGTGTTTGGGAGAGGGGTGGGATTAAATTATGGGGAATCAAATTCAAAATGGGAATTGACACAGTTACTTTTTGCTGATGATACTGTGCTTATGGGAGATTCTAAAGAAAAATTGCAAAGGTTAGTGGATGAGTTTGGGAATGTGTGTAAAGGTAGAAAGTTGAAAGTGAACATAGAAAAGAGTAAGGTGATGAGGGTGTCAAATGATTTAGATAAAGAAAAATTGGATATCAAATTGGGGAGGAGGAGTATGGAAGAAGTGAATGTTTTCAGATACTTGGGAGTTGACGTGTCGGCGGATGGATTTATGAAGGATGAGGTTAATCATAGAATTGATGAGGGAAAAAAGGTGAGTGGTGCGTTGAGGTAGATGTGGAGTCAAAAAACGTTATCTATGGAGGCAAAAAAGGGAATGTATGAAAGTATAGTAGTACCAACACTCTTATATGGATGTGAAGCTTGGGTGGTAAATGCAGCAGCGAGGAGACGGTTGGAGGCAGTGGAGATGTCCTGTCTAAGGGCAATGTGTGGTGTAAATATTATGCAAAAAATTCGGAGTGTGGAAATTAGGAGAAGGTGTGGAGTTAATAAAAGCATTAGTCAGAGGGCAGAAGAGGGGTTGTTGAGGTGGTTTGGTCATTTAGAGAGAATGGATCAAAGTAGAATGACATGGAAAGCATATAAATCTATAGGGGAAGGAAAGAGGGGTAGGGGTCGTCCTCGAAAGGGTTGGAAAGAGGGGGTAAAGGAGGTTTTGTGGGTGAGGGGCTTGGATTTCCAGCAAGCGTGCGTGAGCGTGTTAGATAGGAGTGAATGGAGACGAATGATACTTGGGACCTGACGATCTGTTGGAGTGTGAGCAGGGTAATATTTAGTGAAGGGATTCAGGGAAACCGGTTATTTTCATATAGTCGGACTTGAGTCCTGGAAATGGGAAGTACAATGCCTGCACTTTAAAGGAGGGGTTTGGGATATTGGCAGTTTGGAGGGATATGTTGTGTATCTCTATACATATATGCTTCTAAACTGTTGTATTCTGAGCACCTCTGCAAAAGCAGTGATAATGTGTGAGTGTGGTGAAAGTGTTGAATGATGATGAAAGTATTTTCTTTTTGGGGATTTTCTTTTTTTTTTTTTTTGGGTCACCCTGCCTCGGTGGGAGACGGCCGACTTGTTGGAAAAAAAAAAACAGTAATTATGTATCAATTAAAATAAACCTACAAGTACATTGTATTTTTAAAGGGGCAAGTTATGGAAGAATTTTGCCTCATAATTTGGATCGATATATCAGCATGAGCGAAATTAAGAAAAATAACTGAAACCATTCATTAACGAAAAAGATATAATGGAGAATAAAGAGCAATATATTTAGCAAAATAATTAGTAGGAAGCAAAAAGTCTAATGCCTTACATGGTGACCTCATTTATGGAGGATCAATACACCAGTGGCCAAATCCTAATTTGTTTTACTTTCATTGTCAAGTGGAAGCAAATAAAATTAATAAACATTAAATACATTGCTGATTACATACTGTCGAGCCAAATAGTCAAACGCTGTATGTACTGGTGACCTCACGCAAATATCAATTAGCCACAGTGTCAAAAACTAATTTAAACAAAAATTACTTTTAAAAGTTTGTCAAAAATCTGGGAATTTTTACATGCATCAAAATTAAGCAAGCTATTCACACTGCATTTATTTTTCATCATTAATAAATGCATGATTACAACAGCAGCAGGTGATACACAAGCACACAAAATATAAACAACATGCCTTTTGCTACTACCTTATTTAGTTGCTTAACTTAATGTAACCCTTTCACCGTCAGAAGCAAGTTGTCAGTTTATTTAAATTTGTTGAACTGCATGATATATACATATTACAACAACTTCATAACCGAGGTGCAAAGTTGCCGTCAGCAAATCCAGATTTCGTTTGGAAAATTTTGTTACTTATTGATGGATGGTCATGCTAGTTGGGAAGTGCCAGTCAGTAACTCTCACCATAAGATTACTCTCGTTTACTTTCATCAAAATTTAAACACCCTAGAACACCTACTGGTATATTAAAAAAATGAGAAGAGACAAGACAATATATGAAGGAAGAGTAAATAGCAATTAACCTTGTACCCTCTGGAAAGTATGGTTGAATTAACCCTCAAAGTGCACAATCCTTTATAATTAAACATCTGTGTGTGTAACAACAAACCTGATTAAATCTCAATGTACTTACCACTAGTACTATTTTGAGCTAAAGTACAAAATCTTACTCAAAACCTTGGAGAAAAGATTGATACTATATATGTGCCCCATACAGCAAGCCAATTTGTTTTCTAACTGAAAAAGGGAGGAACAAGACTGCTGATGACCTAGTGAATGGCTTCATTGTGATGCCTGAAACCTTCCTACTGATACTGATACTGTGGTGGGATCATGTCTGGAAGATCAGACCAACAATAATTGACCTAAATAATTCTCAAAAGCTCCTTCTTGAGTTTTAAAATACGTAAACTAATACAGTCACTACATATCTGTTAACCGGTGTAGCACAACAATCCTAAAAAGTTATCAAGGATGACTAGAGGAATGTCCAACATTGGAACCAGTGGAAAGACAGGAGGAGACTAGGTCCCTTGAAAACTTAAGGGACAGAGCATACATTCTCACATATGCCTTAGTAACGGCTTGTTAAAACAGATACTGGCCAGTCTCTGCCAGAGTTAACAGATAAATAGCAGGGATCCAGCAAAATGCATGTCTAGGACCTCAAAATGCAACTGGGACCCACTGGTCTTAAAGCAGTAGATGATAGGAGGGGTTGGCTTCCAAGGAAAAATGATCTGCCACACCATCTTGAGAGCCAAGCAAACCAGTGTAAGTAGCAGCCAAGTAAAGCCTGGAGCATGTAAAGGGACATCGTTGAGAACTGGCTACCACAAATCCCAAAGATAATTCTGAGTACAAGAACTCAAAAAAATGTGGCAATGGCTGAAGAAGTCTCCACAATAAAGAGGCAAGAGCAATGTGTACGCACAATGGAAGCAGGCTGACAATTACAGTGGGTGGATCAGAGGCCTTGGCTGGTGCCTGCACAACACCACAGGGTAACAACTGGAGCAGAGTTGAACAAGAGTTTAGAGCATTCAGACCTAACCAGCATTAAAAAAAGCAATAGGTAAGGACAGGATTCACATTTTCCAACCAAGTTCCTAGGGTACTACAGCAGAAATTGAGCATTAAAATACTTATTAACAAGGATTAAAATAAATTTGTGTAACTTTTTTTTTTTTATCTTGAAATACAATAAATACATGTACCGTAAACATGAAATATTCATAGGTTCTTTAATTCCAAAGCATGCATAGCACAACCATTCCTTAATTTAAAAGCAAATAAATTAACAAGTAATACTAGTACAATTCTCATTAGTGAAATGTGTCTGATGGCAATAGGGTTAAAATAAGCCATTTTGTTACTGAAATGGCCATTGTTGTACTGTACTTTTTATTTTTATTGCCACAAGTCATCAGTCGTCATTGGCCTTCTCAAAATGCATTACATCCTGAAAGTTGGTGACAAATAACACATAAGGACAGTACCAGGAAATAAAAATTAGAAATTCTAGTACAATTAAGTAAGAAATATTTAAAATACATTTCCCTATACAGTATCATGTTTTAAAAACTAAGTATTCCATTCACTGAACTATACATACTTTTACATTTTTATCTCTTAATTACAGTGTTAATAGCAGATTTACCAAATACAATGAACTAAACTGCAACAACACTACACAGATTACTATCTATTTAAAAATAAAGAAAGACTTAAAATCTGTATGTATGCACATAGGAAAGACAAGTCCTTTCCTAAGAGCAAGAGATCACTGCATTCTGATGCTGGTACATAGAAAAAGATGCAGAGAAGACAATGGACAAAAGAGGAAGGACACTACAAGTGCCAGAGACAATTTTTGACACCAATGAAGTAGGATACAGTACAGCTCAGGCAGTAAAAAACCAAATACTGTCTGCCAAGAAAAGTAATGTGAAGGATACAAGGGAATTGGTTAACCCTCACAGAAGAGCAACTTCTTTTAGAAACAGTTTCAGTAATTAGTCCATCCTTTTATCATGAATGATAAACATTAAGTTTCCATGTAGGTAGTAGGTTGGTAGACAGCAACCGCCCAGGGAGGTACTACTGTCCTGCCAAGTGAGTGTAAAACGAAAGCCTGTAATTGTTTTACATGATGGTAGGATTGCTGGCATCCTTTTTTCTGTCTCATGAACATGCAAGATTTCAGGTACATCTTGCTACTTGCTACTATATGTACAAGCATATATATACACACCCCTATGGGTTTTCTTCTATTTTCTTTCTAGTTCTTATTCTTGTTTATTTCCTCTTACCTCCATGGGGAAGTGGAACAGAATTCTTCCTCTGTAAGCCATGCGTGTTGTAAGAGGCGACTAAGATGCCGGGAGCAAGGGGCTAGTAACCCCTTCTCCTGTATAAATTACTAAATTTAAAAAGAGAAACTTTTGTTTTTCTTTTTGGGCCACCCTGCCTTGGTGGGATACGGCCGGTTTGTTGAAAGAAGAAAAGTTTTTGTTGCCACTTCATTGCCAAATGTATCATGACTGCTGTATTTAGTGTACTGTAATACACAAACCTAAATAAACCTAACAAAGAAAACTGCATTTGAAAAAGTAGGAAGCAATTAACATCATGTACTGAGTAAAAAAAAATTCACATAGTAAAATGAGAGGTTGGAACAACTGGAATGAAATCTATGACAAAGTGACATATTAAACAGGAAAGAAAAGGATGGGTGAACAGCATATTCCCAGAATGATATAAATTCATGGACAATACTACACACAAGACAACTCAAGAAACTGAAAAGACAGGAGCACTAGCAGGATTTTTTTTTTTTATCACCGCCATCTCTCACCAAGGTAGGGAGACTTCAATGCCAAGTTACCTCACCCCACAGATATGCAACCAGTTTTCAAGTTGGCTAGATCAGCAAGGCATACTACCTGGCTAAGCACAAGAGTGATTCAAGGCAACAGTGAGAGCCTTCCATAAGCCAATAAAGTATTTCTTGAATAAAAGTAGAGGAAAAACACCAAATGATATACAAGATGCCAATGCCATATGGAGGCTCAGTTGTCAAGACAATTCAAGTTAATTCAAAACCATCCAAAATTAAAAGTCTAGCACTAGAAACCATTCAAAGATGAAAAAGAAAAAAATCCAAAGCAAAAAAAATAGCCTCTCTATTGCATGAGGAAAATAAGAAAATACAATTACCCAAATATCTAAGTTTATGAAACTAGAAAAGGAAGACTTCTTGATACAGTACAAGCCAGAGAAAAATAAATACATATAACAAGGTAAGTACAGAATATAATGATTATACTTCTACTTTTAACAATAAACGTTGTAATTAATTACACATACCCAAATGGTGCTTGATATTAAGAGAAACATCAAAAGAAAGAAATTTAACATTTCACCATGTAAATACGTAGAAAATAAAAATATTTAAATTGTGAAAACATCAATCTACAAGAAGACCAAATATATATACACACACACACACACACATGCATTCACATACATGTGTACATGCACACACACTCATACAAACATACCCACCCCAGAGGATGATGGATTTGTGAATTCACTTGGTGACTCCAAATAAAATGAGGTAGAACTAATTCCCAATTAAGCTATTAAATTTGTTTTCATATCTTTTATATTGCACTTATGGTATTTAGTGTGGTTGTAATTTATAACATTAATGCTGTTTCCTCACAGCCTCTCTTCACTTAACAACAAAGTTCCATTCCTAGGACCACATCGGTAAATGAATTCGTCGCTAAGCAAGCGGCATACTATAATGGTAGTTGGTTTGTGTCAACGATCTTTGATATTGTTTTAATGTCACCTTTGCACAATTTATAATATTTTTAGAATATTTTTAAATGTTTATACAGTAGTGTACTGTATATTGTAATAAACAGAATAGAGGAAATCAGCTCTAATATACATTATTTACGTATGCATACTGGTCAGACAGCCTGTCGTAAATCCAAGTCGTCGGTAAACAAGTAGTACTACATTGCTAAGAGAGGAGAGGCTGTATCATCCTCATTTCCCTAAACACTTCTTTCTCCAGAGCCCCACATCTGTTTTGTATCCTGTTTAGTATGCATCCTCTTTTTTTTTCTAATTCAACAGGTGTCTTCCACCAAGGCAGAGTGCCCCCCTCCCCAAAAAAAAAAACTAAATTCATCATCAGCGAGGTAAAAAGCTCAGTACCAAGGCACAATCCAGGCACCTCTATAGTTTATCCTCACAACTGACAAAAACACCCACCATTCTTACCACTAATAGATATAAAATAAGCATAATAATCACCTCGGTAGAAGGCAGAAAAATAGAGTGATCCAGAGGGTGGTGGATAATATAACATTCAATGGTAATAAGTTTCAGCTGCTTAGATATGGAAAGAATGAAGAATGCAAGAGGGACACTTTGTACAATACCCGAGAGGACCATCAAACAGCACAAAAGGAACACCCAGAAGACCTGGGAGTAATTAACTGGCTGACCTTTGTGTCAAAAAACTAGGTAAATGTCACGATAACCATTATATAGATGGGGTGGATAAGGAGAACTCCAAAACATAAGAAATGGTGCCACTTGTGACAATTTAAAATAATTTGTGTTCTCTCATTTAGAGTACTGCTAATTGCTGACAGCCCTGGTCAGAGAAACAGGTACTGGAGCTGGAAAGGTACAGAGATCATTTAAAGCCTGCATAGAGCCAATAATTATTTAAATTACTGGGAATGTTTCAGTATCCTAAACATGTAATTAATGAAGAGAGAAAAATATACGATAATATATACCATACATGAAAAGTACCTGTGGGCCATGCCCCAAATTTGTACAATGCTATAACATATCAGTGAAAAGTGTAAAATAAACCCAGTGAATGGCAGGGGCACCATGGGCATAACAGAACACTCAACATCTGTGGTTCAAGACTATTCAACATCTTACCAGAAGATATAAACACACTGCTGGAACAAGAGTACATAGTTTTCAAGAGGTAACTGGACAAGTTCTCCATGGGAAAGTGGAACAGAATTCTTCCTCCGTAAGCCATGCGTGTCGTAAGAGGCGACTAAAATGCCAGGAGCAAGGGGCTAGTAACCCCTTCTCCTGTATATATTACTAAATGTAAAAGGAGAAACTTTCGTTTTTCCTTTTGGGCCACCCCGCCTCGGTGGGATACGGCCGGTGTGTTGAAAGAAAGAACTGGACAAGTATCTTCAAGTCCCAGATCAACCAGATTGTGATGGGGAGGCGAGCCAGCAGGCTGTCAGTAGCAACAACATGAATGACCAAGTAAGCAGCAAACAAGTCTGATCCAAGACCAGGCTCTTGGAGTACAAAAAAATCTCAAGATTCAAAGATATGTCAAAGGCACAGGTACCATCATTCAACTCCCTCTTCCCAGGAGTTTGCCGACATCATCAGACTACCCTCTGACATCCTTCAGAGTGTAGGCACTGTATTTCCCACTTCCAGAACCCCTCTCACACTTCAACAGCACTTCTACTAATAACGAGTTTCTTGTCATTCACTCATATTAAACATGCTCCTTTTGTAAAATAAGTAATGCAAAATTTTTCTGACAATAATAAGAAATAATGTATTGTAATTTAACTAAAACCCATGAAACAAATGAAAGTAATAAAAACAGGATACTTACAATGAGGAACACTGCACCAAGTAAGGTGGCTTTCATTTTAACATCCAGATCCTGGGGGAAAGTAATACCAAAATTGTCACTATCAGTGAAGGCCTCTTTCACAAGACCTGTCCACTGTTTGCTGATCTTGCCAACTTGAACATCACCATCAGCTGATAGTACCTGAAAATGGGAAAGCCTATCAATCTTTTTACTGATGATTAGGTTTAAAGCATGAATAATAAAAAGAAAATTCTTGAGTCTGGAGTCACTACCACAGATAAAGCAAGATAAAATGATACGTACATCTTCCTCAGTTGAAGGGATACTCTTTGGGAGTTTAGAATTTCATGCATTATTTGGGAAATAGGAATACATGTACCTGATAAGTTTTCTGAACTACATTTTTAGTCAAAGAAGCCTGGGGGAGAGTATAATATTTGATTGTACTAAGACAAAAATTTGCCATGGAAATGTACATGTGGAAATATACTGTAATCTGTAAATGCTACTGACAGCATTATAAACATAGGTTTATGTATTAACAAGTATACGAGTCAGAGTTATGACAAAGCCTCAGGCACAGCTAGTTGTTACTCGGGTCTATAACGTACAATGAAAGAATAGTGCCGATAACCTCAGTTGTCTCATATGTAACACTTTAAATTCTGTGGGAACTTCAGTCAGTTCTTAAACAAAACCAATGCATAGTTTGACTTTTTATGGCATCTGTACAAGGCCTGTTTAACCCGTAAACGGTCCAAACGTATATATATGTTTTTTTCAACATTTGAAAGTATATAAAAAAGTAGATTTTTTTTTGTTATATTTGAAAATATGTAAAAAAAATGTAGATCTACTTTTGGAGCACTACGCATGTGAACGTAGATCTGCTTGGACCGTTTACGGGTTAAATCACATACAGACCAGTTTTAAATTTTTTTAATTCTGGTAGCATAATCTTTAAGTGCAACAAGCTGCTCTGAAAGAAGAGACTTCATAAGCAGATTAGATTAATTACATTTAAACTCTTGCAACGATAATTAGAAAGCTCCCAAATTTTCATAGACAGCGAAGCTGATAAACTTGTCCAAAATATGGAAAGTGTGAAACCATACAGGCCAATAATATGGGATACATTTTAACAGATTAAACATCACTTGTGTATTAGTTTACAGAAACCAGATGTTAACCTTGATATTTTTTTTTTTTAACAAGTCGGCAGTCTCCCACCAAGGCAAGGTGGCCCAAAAAGAAAATCCCCAAAAAGAAAAATACTTTCATCATCATCATTCAACACTTTCACCTCACTCACACATAATCACTGTTTGCAGAGGTGCTCAGAACACAACAGCTTAGAAGCATATACGTATAAAGATACACAACATATCCCACCAAACTGCCAATATCCCGAACCCCTCCTTTAGAGTGCAGGCATTGTACTTCCCATTTCCAGGACTCGAGTCCGGCTATATAAAAATAACCGGTTTCCCCAAATCCCTTCACTAAATATTACCCTGGTCACACTCCAACAGATCATTAGGTCCCAGATACCATTCGTCTCCATTCATTTCTATCGAACACGCTCATGCATGTCTGCTGGAGGTCCAAGTCCCTCACCCACAAAACCTCCCTTACCCCTTCCTTCCAACCTTTCTGAGGACGACCCCTACCGCGCCTTCCTTCCCCTACAGATTTAAACACTCCATGTCATTCTACTTTGATCCATTCTCTCTAAATGACCAAACCACCTCAACAAACCTTCTTCAGCCCTCTGACTAATACTTTTATTAACTCCACACCTTCTTCTAATTTCCACACTCTGAATTTTTTTGCAAAATATATGAAACATTCAGTATTAATGCTGATTTTTAAAGATTTTCGTTGTTTTTTTTAAAAAATGTGTTAAATATAAAGAAAATGCTGAAAATTCAGTGAAAATCATATTTCTTCACATATTTCGATGATTCTAGCCTTTTCCAAGATTGCCCTTAGACATTGCCCTTATACAGGACATCTCCATTGCCTCCAACCGCCTCCTCGCTGCTGCATTCACAACCCAAGCTTCACACCCATATAAGAGTGTTAGTACTACTATACCTATAATACATTCCCTTCTTTGCCTCCATAGATAAAGTTTTTTGTCTCCACATATACCTCAATGCACCACTCGCCTTTCTTCCCCTCATCAATTCTATGATTAACCTCATCCTTCATAAATCCATCCGCCAAAATGTCAACTCCCAAGTATCTGAAAACATTCACTTCTTCCATACTCCTCCCCAATTTGATATCCAATTTTTTTTTTTTATTTTTATTATTACACTGGCCGATTCCCACAAAGGCAGGGTGGCCCGAAAAAGAAAAACTTTCACCGTCATTCACTCCATCACTGTCTTGCCAGAAGGGTGCTTTACACTACAGTTTTTAAACTGCAACATTAACACCCCTCCTTCAGAGTGCAGGCACTGTACTTCCCATCTCCAGGACTCAAGTCCGGCCTGCCGGTTTCCCTGAACCCCTTCATAAATGTTACTTTGCTCACACTCCAACAGCACATCAAGTATTAAAAACCATTTGTCTCCATTCACTCCTATCAAACACGCTCACGCATGCCTGCTGGAAGTCCAAGCCCCTCGCACACAAAACCTCCTTTACCCCCTCCCTCCAACCTTTCCTAGGCTGACCCCTACCCCGCCTTCCTTCCACTACAGACTGATACACTCTTGAAGTCACTCTGTTACGCTCCATTCTCTCTACATGTCCGAACCACCTCAACAACCCTTCCTCAGCCCTCTGGACAACAGTTTTGGTAATCCCGCACCTCCTCCTAACTTCCAAACTACAAATTCTCTGCATTGTATTCACACCACACATTGCCCTCAGACATGACATCTCCACTGCCTCCGGCCTTCTCCTCGCTGCAACATTCATCACCCATGCTTCACACCCATATAAGAGCGTTGGTAAAACTATACTCTCATACATTCCCCTCTTTGCCTCCAAGGACAAAGTTCTTTGTCTCCACAGACTCCTAAGTGCACCACTCACCCTTTTCCCCTCATCAATTCTATGATTCACCTCATCTTTCATAGACCCATCCGCTGACACGTCCACTCCCAAATATCTGAATACATTCACCTCCTCCATACTCTCTCCCTCCAATCTGATATCCAATCTTTCATCACCTAATCTTTTTGTTATCCTCATTACCTTACTATTTCCTGTATTCACTTTTAATTTTCTTCTTTTGCACACCCTACCAAATTCATCCACCAATCTCTGCAACTTCTCTTCAGAATTTCCCAAGAGCACAGTGTCATCAGCAAAGAGCAACTGCGACAACTCCCACTTTATGTGCGATTCTTTATCTTTTAACTCCACGCCTCTTGCCAAGACCCTCATATTTACTTCTCTTACAACCCCATCTATAAATATATTAAACAACCACGGTGACATCACACATCCTTGTCTAAGGCCTACTTTTACTGGGAAATAATTTCCCTCTTTCCTACATACTCTAACTTGAGCCTCACTATCCTCGGAAAAACTCTTCACTGCTTTCAGTAACCTACCTCCTACACCATACACCTGCAACATCTGCCACATTGCCCCTCTATCCACCCTGTCATACGCCTTTTCCAAATCCATAAATGCCACAAAGACCTCTTTAGCCTTATCTAAATACTGTTCACTTATATGTTTCACTGTAAACACCTGGTCCACACACCCCCTACCTTTCCTAAAGCCTCCTTGTTCATCTGCTATCCTATTCTCCGTCTTACTCTTAATTCTTTCAATAATAACTCTACCATACACTTTACCAGGTATACTCAACAGACTTATCCCCCTATAATTTTTGCACTCTCTTTTGTCCCCTTTGCCTTATACAAAGGAACTATGCATGCTCTCTGCCAATCCCTAGGTACCTTACCCTCTTCCATACATTTATTAACCCTTTGACTGTCGCAACCCCCAATCCTGAGGTGTCTCCTGGTGTCGCAAAATTTAAAAAAAAAAAAAATTTTTTTTTTCTTATGAAATGATAGAGAATCTTTTCCCGATTGTAATGACACCAAAAATTTGATGGAAAACTGATGGAATTATGCTCTCGCGAAGTTAGCGACCTCGGCGCTGTTTACAAATTGGCGATTTCGCCCACTTTGAGCCCTATTTTCGGCTAATTCCCTTGTTCCAGTCGCCCAAACCCATAGCTATTTCTTTAGAACTCCATTTTTTCTATCAATTGAGTACAAGAAACTGCCCATTTACCGATTTCAACTACCTAATAATGTGGTCAGAAATTTGCAATTTGGCCAATTTCACGAAAACTAAAAAAATATGACAATTTCAAAATATGATCCAGAATGAACAATGCAGACATTCCTGGCTCTAAAATAACATTTTCTTTGTTCATCAGTCACGTCTCCAGGCCCCTCTGATATTACTCTTGCTTTCTATTTTGAATTATTATTCAAACAAAAAATAGAAGACTTACTATTATGCAGACTACTGCAATACTGTAATAATTGTATAAATAACATCAACCCATTCATGACTGCATATTAGAATGGCTAGTTGGACATTTATTGGACAATGGCATCATTTGTTTACTTTTGAGCATTGGCAAAAATCAAACATTTCCCCTATTTTGAGCTCCATTTCTAGGTTCTTTTTATAGTAAAATCAATCAAAATCACCTCTATTTCTATAATATGTTTTCCATTCTATCAAATGAGACCAAGAAAACGAGAATACAACCATAAATACTATACGAAAATAGACCACAAAGTTGGCATTTTAATTAAAAAAAACGGTCGGAGTTTTTTTTTCTCATTATGCACTGCGTGCTTCAGGATTTTTTTTATATGGTGCACACTGACAACACAGACCCATTCTCTCACATGTGGGCCTACCAGCTTTCTCCTGCCTGATTTGAAGCCGCTAGAATTTATGAGTATATATACGTAAAACATGGTACCTCGTTAGACGTATATATACGGCCGCGACAGTCAAAGGGTTAAATAATTGCACCAACCACTCCAAAACTATATCCCCACCTGCTTTTAACATTTCTATCTTTATCCCATCAATCCCAGCTGCCTTGCCCCCTTTCATTTTACCTACTGCCTCACGAACTTGCCCCACACTCACAACTGGCTCTTCCTCACTCCTACAAGATGTTATTCCTCCTTGCCCTATACACGAAATCACAGCTTCCCTATCTTCATCAACATTTAACAATTCCTCAAAATATTCCCTCCATCTTCCCAATACCTCTAACTCTCCATTTAATAACTCTCCTCTCCTATTTTTAACTGACAAATCCATTTGTTCTCTAGGCTTCCTTAACTTGTTAATCTCACTCCAAAACTTTTTCTTATTTTCAACAAAATTTGTTGATAACATCTCACCCACTCTCTCATTTGCTCTCTTTTTACATTGCTTCACCACTCTCTTAATCTCTCTCTTTTTCTCCATATACTCTTCCCTCCTTGCATCACTTCTACTTTGTAAAAACTTCTCATATGCTAACCTTTTCTCCCTTACTACTCTTTTTACATCATCATTCCACCAATCGCTCCTCTTCCCTCCCGCACCCACTTTCCTGTAACCACAAACTTCTGCTGAACACTAACACTACATTTTTAAACCTACCCCATACCTCTTCGACCCCATTGCCTATGCTCTCATTAGCTCATCTATCCTCCAATAGCTGTTTATATCTTTATTTATATTTTTCTTTATCTAAATCATTTGATTCCCTCATCACTTTACTCTTTTCTATGTTCACTTTCAACTTTCTACCTTTACACACACTCCCAAACTCGTCCACTAACCTTTGCAATTTTTCTTTAGAATCTCCCATAAGCACAGTATCATCAGCAAAAAGCAACTGTGTCAATTACCATTTTGAATTTGATTTCCCATAATTTAATCCCACCCCTCTCCCGAACACCCCCTTAGCATTTACTTCTTTTACAACCCTATCTATACATATATTATACAACCATGGTGACATTACACATCCCTGTCTAAGACCTACTTTTTCCGGGAAGTAGTCTCCCTCTCTTCTACACACCCTAACTTGAGCCTCACTATCCTCATAAAAACTCTTTACAGCATTTAGTAACTTACCACCTATTCCATATACTTGCAAACCTTGATGTGTCCCTTTATAAATTACTCCTAAGTATAAGAAATTAGATACTAATTAAACAGGTTAGTTTCTTCATTAATTTTTAAATACTGTATTTGCAAAGAAAAAATTCCTTTTTTTTATTATAGTACCGGTCAGCCATCATGTCACGTGGGGTCCGAAACCTGGATTGGGTAATAAACACTCGTAGGACATTAAGTACGTATGTTAGACAGAATATATGGGGAGCACCAAAGCCTGACCTGCGTCTCTCCTGTCTAGCCTTCAACTGACTTACAGTGCCTAGAGGGTGAGCGGCATACAAATCATGCTAGGTCAGCTGTAACAGTGAATAACAGTCAGTGATTCACGCAGGAGCAGAGGATCAGCAACGGTCGGTATACGAGCCATTACTACTGACACTAGTAACTGGTTACTGGTACTGAGATAACTGGTACTACTGAGAATCACTAATCCGGCAATCAGTTATCCAGTTCCATCAGTAATCCGATACTAATTTCGGCTAGCATAATTTCAAATTTCATCATTATACCGACTCAAAAATTGTACAGATGGCTATAAATCCACAGCAGAAAGCCAGTGGAGAAGAAAGTAGTGATGCAAATGAGGAAGATGTAGCAAAAAGAATCCGGCAAACTCACTAATCCAGCACACTACAGGTCCCAATGATGCCAGATTAGTGATGGCCGACCTGTACTGACAAAGTACAAAAGAAGCATTCAACAAATACTGACTTCTCAGCAAGTGATAACCAAGTTTTAGTTACACCAGCTCACCTTGAATTCAACATCACCACAAAGACTCCATGTGCAGATTGGACCTTCAATTCTGAGAATGACATCATCTGAAGAATTACGGACAGTGTACTTCGGGGCTAGAATACTCCACTCTTGACGGACGGAACCTATAACGTTACCAGGTGGCGAGGTAACCTCGATACTCTGCAAAATAATAAACATTAGCCATTTACTTAAATAAGCAAATTAATTGCTTGAAGGAATGATGAATATTGTTTCTCCACATTTACTGCTCATATTAGGGGACTCAAGACAAAATTTATGCCTCAACATATTAGTGCAATTTAAAGGGGCATACTGTATAACTTAGTTGTAGATTGATTAATGAATGATTAAAATAAGTGGTAGTAATATTCAAAATGGCTAAAAGACTAAGAGAATTATCAACTGGTTATACATATTTCCTTATCTCTCTTTCCCCAAAACTATTTTTGCTGATGGTGTAAAAATTATTTCTAACTATGAGAAACTGGTCGATCTCTTTCTGACAGACTTAGGGAGCACAAAATAGTGTTAGGCTTGCCGACACTAACAATGCTCTTTTCTGTCACGTCAGAGATCATAGCCATCCTATTGACTGGTCTTCTGCTAAAACTGTCTTCCCTACTTCCAACTCGAACAGTCGCCGTTTAGTTGAATCCTCTCTTATACACAACTTTCCTTGTATGAACCTTAGCCCTGGCTTCGTCTCTGTAGATGCCTTCCTCTCCCACTACATTGTAAAATGCTCCAAACTTCAGAACACCCATGACTTAACCTGAATCCTCATTTTTTCTTCTTCTTCTTTTTCTTCTTCCTCTTCCCCTTTCCTCTCTCCTTTTCTCCTCTGGGTTGTCTTTCTCTCTCCTGTCTCGTGTTTCTGTTCCTTCTTTATTTTATTTCACCACTTCCCCTTTCAAGCACCTCGGTGCGCTTGCTCTCCCTCTGTGGGTTTCTAGCTCTCTTGCAGTGCTCCCCTTCCTTTGTATTTGACTGGCTCGTCTTCCTTATTTCCCACTTCTACCACTACCACTACTACTACCTCTTCTTCTTCTACTACATCTACTGATGAAATTAGACACATGTGCGGCGTCTGGTTGTCTTTGTTGTGGACGTTTCGCCATCCAGTGGCTGGCTGGATGGCGAAACGTCTACGGTGGGGATGCCCGGGTGTTGTGCATGTGTCATTTCATCCTGTCGGTATTATATACAATTCTTGTACTACTACTACTACTACTACTACTACCACTACTACTACCTCCACCTCTTCCTGCCTATATATAGCCGTCCTGCTCCTCCTCTGTTAGTGTGACTTTGTCAATGGTCCAAGTCGGACCGAAACGTCGTCGTAAGCTTCTGTCTTTTATGTGCGGGTTATTTGTGTTTCGTTCCAGTCACGGTATTGTGCCTTTCTGTTATTTATTTATTTAACTATGAATGTGTATATAAATACTCAGTTTAGCTTTAAACATGTACAGTACCACACGTTATAAATGAACATTAATTTCAGAGTAATTATACAATTTTCTGTATCTTACAATAAAGTGGAATTAGATTAAATATTAGCTGCAACTGGGCAAAAATTAACTAAAATGAATGTGCACTGTTTAATCTGAGAGCAAAACAAAAATTGCTTAATGGGTTAATTTCATTATGTAGAAGACTACAGTCTCTGTAAAGCCTATTTAACTTTTCTTTGTTATTCAAAAGTTTCCTAAGTCAATACTATACAGTGGACCCCCGGTTAACGATATTTTTTCACTCCAGAAGTATGTTCAGGTGCCAGTACTGACCGAATTTGTTCCCATAAGGAATATTGTGAAGTAGATTAGTCCATTTCAGACCCCCAAACATACACGTACAAACGCACTTACATAAATACACTTACATAATTGGTCGCATTCGGAGGTAATCGTTATGCGGGGGTCCACTGTACATGTATTTATGAATATGTAAATTAAGAATGTTTCCATAAACTGAAACAACACTGAAGCTTAAAATGGTTTTGGACTTCAGTTTGGGCAGGCTAGCTCCCAGACCAAGGTGGGCTGGAGGGCAATTATTTATATCCAGCTGACCGAGCTGCACCAGCCCACTGCTGGGGAAGCTAAAACTATGTGAGAGATCTTGACATCACATGAGCTGGTGAATGGGAGTGAAAAGCTTGTTATGATATTTGAAGTTTTATTAAAGAAGTAATATAACCTATGTAGATATGAAATACTTACTATACTAACTTGAAACTAAATTTATATCTAGGCCAAAATGCCTACAAGTCTCGTGGTTTAGTTATTAATACCTTTGATATGCATACCTTTGATGAGTTCCAAGAGTTTTTCTACTCTCTGAGCCCAGTCTTGGGCCAGGCTTGTCTGGTGTTTGCCTGGTCAACCAGGCTGTTGCTGCTAGTGGCCTGCTGACCAACATATCCATCACAGCCTTGTTGATCTCGCACCTTAACTAAATTGACAGTTTTCTCAGATAAGAGAGGAAACAGTGCCATAAAACCAGGAGTTATTACAAGAGAAGAATTTGAACACACCAGGATAACTGGCAGACAACAGATTTTTTTTTTTTTTTGAAAAGGAGATATACAGCATTGTGACATTGTCCCACTTTACTGGAATAATTCCAATATGAGATGTGGTTTATACTGTATAATGGTACAGTACACCGTCAATTTACAATCATGTCTATAGGTCCGCAAATTTGGTCTTGGATGGGTTGTACAGGACCATGGTACACTAAGGACTAATGTGTTCATTTCTGTTAATAAACATTTAATGCCCCTGCCTTGGTGGGATACAGCCGGTTAAAAACAAAAATTACAGTGGACCCCCGCCTTACGATCAGCTCCCAACTCGAACAATTATGTAAGTGTATTTTTGTAAGTGCTTTTGTACGTGTATTTTTGGGGGTCTGAAACGGACTAATCTAATTTACAATATTCCTTATGGGAACAAATTCGTTCGGTAACGGCGCCCGAACAGACTTCTGGAATGAAATAATATCGTAAGGCGGGGGTCCACTGAATTTAGATTATACGTATAACAGTTTCATTTATCCAATTTTCTAGTGCTAAGCGTCACTCTGATGACCACATCACTGAAGTAAACGTACATTTCCCAAGAGATATTTCACAATAACACAGTATTTCAAGTATTGAATTTGCAGTCAAATCACATGGTGTCTCATTTGTGAATTTATGAATAAAAAATTCAAGAGTTATAGGGAAGGACAATTCATATACATGTACTTAGAATTCCAATGAAGGGTTAGTTCCTATGGGACATTGCAATTAAACAATTTTTTTCTTTTTTAACAAGTTGGCTGCCTCTCACTGAGGCAGGGTGACCCAAAAAGAAAATCCCCAAAAAGAAAATACTTTCATCATCATTCAACACTTTCACCATACTCACACATAATCACTGTTTTTGCAAAGGTGCTCAGAATATGACAGTTCAGGAGCATATACGTATAAAGACACCACACATCCCTCCAAACTGCCAATATCCCAAACCCCTCCTTTAAAGAGCAGGCATTGTACTTCCCATTTCCTTCACTAAATATTACCCTGCTCACACTCCAACAGCTCATCAGGTGCCAAATACCATTCACCTCCATTCACTCCTATCTAACACTCATGCACGCTTGCTGGAAGTCCAAGCCCCTCGCCCACAAACCCTCCTTTACTCCCTCCTTCCAACCTTTTCAAGGACAACCCCTACCCCGCCTTCCTTCTCCTACAGATTTAAATGCTCTCCATGTCATTCTACTTTGATCCATTCTCTCTAAATGACCAAACCACCTGAACAACCCCTCTTCAGCCCTCTGACTAATACTTTTATTAACTCCACACCTTCTCCTAATTTCCACACACAATACCAGTACTACATTAAGTTGATAAAAGTTATGTGCAAAGAAGAGAAACTGATGACAGAAATATGAAGATATATGGTGATTTTTTTAGGCATAGTACATGTACCACAAGTTGTTTCTGCTAAGACAGTGAAATACGAAGAAAGCTGCTGGGTTCACTGGACTCGACTCATACTTGAGAAAGTACAGACAAGCACTTTTTTTTTTTCACTGAAGTAAAGATGATGTTGACAATTTGTGCAGGTTACTTACCTGAAAAACACATAAGGGGGTAAATAGGATCACTTTCCTTAGACCTCCAAACCTAAACAGTGCTTCAAAAAATAATACTGAAACACTGATTTAGTAGTGCATTCTCATAAGAGTACTAATTGTATTTATATTGCAGTTTCAGCTTGTCTGAAATAGCTAAGCTTAGAAAAAATTTAATTTGGTTTGGTCACCATTCACAAAATACTCCACCAAGCCATAAAGTTCAGGAAAAATTTGAAATCAGGTTGGTTCCCATGTGGAAAATTCCCACCATGCTACAGGCATGGATGGTTGCTGGGTGTGCAGCGAAAGCATGTGGCCACAGTGGGGAGGAGGGGTGTTGCACAAGTGGGTGTGGCAAGTGCAGATTGCTGGGGAAGTTGGATGGATGGATGGATATGTATGTATGAGTGAGTGAGTGAGTGAGTGAGTGAGTGAGTGAGTGAGTGAGTGTGTGTGTGTGTGTGTGTGTGTGTGTGTGTGTGTGTGTGTGTGTGTGTGTGTGTGTGTGTGTGTGTGTGTGTGTGTGTGTGTGTGTGTGTGTGTGTGTGTGTGCATGTGTGTGTGTGTGCTCACCTATATACTCACCTAGAACATGACTCGCCTATATATGGTTGCAGGGGTCGAGTCATAGCTCCTAGCCCCGCCTCTTCACTGGTCGATACTAATTCACTCTCTCCCTGCTCCATGATATTTGTCATACCTCTTCTTAAAGCTATTTATGGAACTTGCTTCCACTACTTCACTCTCCAGATTATTCCAGTTCCTGACAACTCTAAGACTAAAGAAATACTTCCTAACATCCCTATGACTCATCTGGGTTTTCAGTTTCCAATTGTGTCCCCTTGTTTCTGTATCCCATCTCTGAAACATTCGATCCTTGTCCACCTTGTCAATGCCTCTTAGTATTTCATACATTGTTATCATGTCCCCTCTATCCCTCCTATCCTCTAGTGTCATCAGGTTGAGTTCCCTTAACCTCTCCTCATAAGACATACCCCTCAGTTCCAGGACTAATCGTGTTGCAAATTTTTGCACTTTCTCCAATTTCGTGACGTGTTTGACTAAGTGAGGGTTCCATACTGGCGCTGCATATTCCAGGATAGGCCTTACGTACACTGTGTACAATGCCATGAATGACTCCTTACTCAGATGTCTCAACGCCAATCTCAGGTTTGCCAATCTCCCATATGCTGCAGCAGTTATTTGATTGATGTGTGCCTCAGGGGACATGTTTGTTATAATGCTTACCCCAAGATCCTTTTCTTTAACTGACGTTTGCAGCTGTTGGTTTCCTAACCTGTACTCCGTCTGTGGTCTTGTGTGTCCTTCCCCAATCTTCATGACCTTAACTTACTGGGGTTAAACTCCAGGAGCCATTTGTCGGACCATACTTGTAGTTTGTCCAGATCCCCTTGTAATCTTAACTGATCCTCTCCCACTTGTATTCTCCTCATCAGTTTCACATCATCAGCGAACAGAGTGTGTGTGTGTGTGTGTGTGTGTGTGTGTGTGTGTGTGTGTGTGTGTGTGTGTGTGTGTATGTACTCACCTAATTGTGGTTGCAGGGGTCGAGACTCAGCTCCTGGCCCTGCCTCTTCACTGATTGCTACTAGGTCCTCTCCCTCTCTGCTTCCTGAGCTTTGTCATACCTCTTCTTAAAACTATGTATGGTTCCTGCCTCCACTACTTCACTTGCTAGGCTATTCCACTTCCTGACGACTCTGACTGAAGAAATACTTCCTAATGTCCCTGTGACTCGTCTGAGTCTTCAACTTCCAGTTGTGACCCCTTGTTTCTGTGTCCCCTCTCTGGAACATCCTATCTCTGTCCACCTTGTCTATTCCCCGCAGTATCTTGTATGTCATTATCATGTCTCCCCTGACCCTTCTGTCCTCCAGTGTCAACAGTCCGATTTCCCTCAACCTTTCCTCGTACGACATTCCCCTGAGCTCTGGGACTAGCCTTGTTGCAAACCTTTGTACTTTCTCTAACTTCTTGACGTGCTTGACCAGGTGTGGGTTCCAGACTGGTGCTGCATACTCCAGTATGCGCCTAACATACACAGTGTACAGTGTCTTGAACGATTCCTTATTAAGGTATCGGAACGCTATTCTCAGGTTTGCCAGGCGCCCGTATGCTGCAGCAGTTATTTGGTTGATGTGTGCCTCTGGTGACGTGCTCGGTGTTATGGTCACCCCAAGGTCTTTCTCCCTGAGTGAGGTCTGTAGTCTTTGTCCACCTAGCCTATACACTGTCTGCGGTCTTCTTTGCCCCTCCCCAATCTTCATGACTTTGTATTTGGCAGGGTTGAATTCGAGAAGCCAGTTTCTGGACCACATGTCCAGCCTGTCCAGGTCTCTTTGCAGTCCTGCCTCATCCTCATCCGATTTAATTCTTCTCATCAGCTTCACATCTGCGAATAGGGACACTTCAGAGTCTATTCCTTCCATCATGTCGTTCGCATATATCAAAAATAGCACTGGTCCTAGAACTGACCCCTGTGGGACCCCGCTCGTCACAGGCGCCCACTGTGATACCTCTTCACGTACCATGACTCGTTGTTGCCTCCCTGTCAGATATTCCCTGATCCATTGCAGTGCCCTCCCTGTTATATGCGCCTGATCCTCCAGCTTCTGCACTAATCTCTTGTGGGGAACTGTGTCAAAGGCCTTCCTGCAGTCTAGGAAAATGCAATCAACCCACCCCTCTCTCTCGTGTCTTACTTCTGTTACCTTGTCATAAAACTCCAGGAGGTTTGTGACACAGGATTTGCCTTCCATGAACCCATGCTGGTTTTCATTTATAATCTTGTTCCGTTCCAGGTGTTCCACCACTCTCCTCCTGATAATTTTCTCCATGACTTTGCACACAATACATGTCAGAGACATAGGTCTGTAGTTTAGTGCCTCATTTCTGTTTCCTTTCTTAAATATGGGAACTACATTTGCTGTCTTCCATTTCTCAGGTAGTTGCCCAGTTTCAAGGGATGTGTTGAAGATTGTGGTTAGAGGCACGCACAGCATCTCTGCTCCTTCTCTAAGGACCCAGGGAGGATGTTGTCTGGTCTCATCGCCTTTGAGGTATCAAGGTCACTTAGCAGCTTATGCACCTCCTCCTCGGTTGTTCGTATGTCATCCAACACTTGTTGGTATATTCCCTCTTGATGTTCCCTTCTGTGCTGTCTTCCCAGAGCCCTGTCTCTACTGTAAAAACTTCCTTAAATCTCCTGTTTAGCTCCTCACATACCTCCTGATCATTTCTTGTGAGTTCTCCACCTTCTGTCCTCAGTCTGATCACCTGGTCTTTGACTGTTGTCTTCCTCCTGATGTGGCTACACAACAGTTTCGGGTCAGTCTTGAGTTTCGATGCTATGTTATTTTCATACTGTCGCTGGGCCTCCCTCCTTACCTGTGCATACTCGTTCCTGGCTCTGCGGTTAATCTCCCTATTTTCATGTGTTCTCTGCCTTCTTTACTTTTTCCATTCTCTATTGCACTTTGTTTTTGCCTCCTTACACCGTCAGGTAAACCAGGGGCTCGTTCTGGTCTTCCCATTGTTTCTGTTGCCCTTGGGAATAAACCTTTCCACTGCCTCCTTGCATTTTGTTGTTACATATTCCATCATTTCATTTACTGGATTTCCTGCCAGTTCTCTGTCCCATGGAACCTCCTGCAGGAAGTTCCTCAACCCTATGTAGTCCCCTCTTTCATAGTGTGGCTTTTCCCATTCAACTCCTGTTACTCTCTCAACTTGCAACTCTATTATGTATTCAAAGCACAGAACCACGTGGTCACTAGCTCCTAGGGGACTCTCATATGTGATGTCCTCAATGTCCGAACTGCCCAGGGTGAACACAAGGTCCAATCTTGCTGGTTCATCCTCCCCTCTAACTCTGGTAGTGTCCTTAACATGTTGGTGCATGAGGTTTTCCAGTACCACATCCAACATCTTGGCTCTCCATGTTTCGGGACCCCCATGTGGCTCCAGGTTTTCCCAGTCAATCTCCCTGTGGTTGAAATCCCCCATAACCAGCAACTTTGCCACCTCAGCAAGCGTGTCCACCATTGCTCTGTTGCTCTCTTCATATTTCTTTCTTGGCCTCCTGCAGTTCTGTGGTGGATTATACATCACTGCGATGACCACCTTGTGCTCCCCAGACTGAAGTGTACCTACTATGTAGTCCCTTTCTCCTGTCTCGTCTATGCCTCCCATTTTCTCGAATTTCCATCGTTTTTTTACAAGCAGAGCAACCCCTCCTCCCCCTCTACCCCTTCTATCTTTCCTCATGAACTGGTATCCTGGTGGGAAGATTGCATCTGTTATTGTCTCCGTGAGTTTAGTTTCTGTAACTGCTATGATGTCTTGGGACTTCTCATTGATTCTTTCTTGCCATTCCTCATATTTATTAGTTAATCCATCCGTATTTGTGTACCAAACCTTCAACTTCTGTTCTAATACTGTAACTGTGGTCCTGGGGGAACACTGGGGTTGGGAGAGCAGGAGCCCTGGTGGGGGCCTGTGGGGGGTTGCAGTGGAGGAAGAGCTCCCATAGGGGGTTGCTGTAGGGGTAGGGTTCGTGGTGCGGGGGATGGGAACAGAGGGATCAGTGTGTGATGGTTGGTTTGGATTGTTCAGTTGCCTTGGGGGTGTCGTGGCTGGAGTACTTCTGCAGGTGTTTCTGGGGGGGGTGTGCTTGTCCTTCTACCTGTTCCTGGGTTATTCTGCTCTCCTTTTTCATTTCCTCCCATTCCTCCTTTCATTTTTGCACTCTCTCTTTCAGTATCATCCTTTCCTCCTGTGTTCTGTCTCGATCGAGGTACACACTCATGAACTCCTGTTTGCCTCTCAGCTGTGCTTTCTCCTGCAGGATCATGGTTTGAGTTATTCTGCCTTGAAAATTACTTTGAGAGGCCGATTCCTTTTCTTTGTGACCCACCCGATTCTCCGAAAATTTGCCACCTGGGTCATGTCTTCCTCGCCTATCACCTTCATGATACCTTCAATCGCTTTTTTCTCCGCGCTTGCGTGTGCATGTGCGTGTGTGTGTGTGTGTGTGTGTAAGGGGGGAGTTGAGTGCAAGCAGGTGTGTGTTGGTGTGACTATGGTGTAGGTGTGTGGAGGCAGGTGTGGGTAGACGAGAGGGGAGGGGGTTAGAGGCAAGTGTGTAGCAATGTGGGTGGATACTATGTGTGGGCCTGAGTGAAAGGTGTAGGTATGTGGCTGTAGGGTAGTGGAGGAAAACATATGACAGTGTGGGGGTACTGCTTGAGTACAGAGGTTGCAGTGTTGCAAGGGTAAAAAGTTGAACTTGTAGGAGTCAAATAGTACCTGAGTAGTGGGAGGCAATCAGGTTCAATCCAAGGAAGGTGAGACAAGGTCCAATTCCATAGAACTAAACTCTCTAAAGGACAAAGGAACCTCCCATGAGATGGAAAGGGGGTGAAAATGGTTACATAACTACAATTTTTTACAATAACATCTGACAAGCACTTTGTATGTTAATGGATAATGGATAATGCTCCTGCTGATCCTCCAGACTTGGAAGACCAATTGTTGGAGGAGTTTAATTTCATCACAGTGAAATTCCTGCCCCCAAATACCACTTCTCTCATTCAGCCCATTAACCCTTTGACTGTCACGGCTGTATATATACGTCTTACAAGGTACCGTGTTTGACGTATATATACTCATAAATTCTAGCGGCTTCAAATCAAGCAGGAGAAAGCTGGTAGGCCCACATGTGAGAGAATGGGTCTGTGTGGTCAGTGTGCACCATATAAAAAAAAAATCCTGGAGCACGCAGTGCATAATGAGAAAAAAAAAACTCCGACCATTTTTTTTAATTAAAATGCCAACTTTGTGGTCTATTTTCGTATAGTATTTATTGTTGTATTCTCATTTTCTTGGTCTCATTTGATAGAATGGAAAACATATTATAGAAATAGAGGTGAATTTGATTGATTTTACTATAAAAAGAACCTGGAAATGGAGCTCAAAGTAGGGGAAATGTTTGATTTTTGCCAATGTTCAAAAGTAAACAAATGATGTCATTGTCCAATAAATGTCCAACTAGCCATTCTAATATGCAGTCATGAATGGGTTGATGTTATTTATACAATTATTACAGTATTGCAGTAGTCTGCATAATAGTAAGTCTTCTTATTTTTTGTTTGAATAAAAATTCAAAATAGAAAGCAAGAGTAATATCAGAGGGGCCTGGAGACATGACTGATGAACAAAGAAAATGTTATTTTAGGGCCAGGAATGTCTGCATTGTTCATTCTGGACCTTATTTTGAAATTGTCATATTTTTTAATTTTCGTGAAATTGGCCAAATTGCAAATTTCTGACCACATTATTGGGTAGTTGAAATCAGTAAATGGGCAATTTCTTGTACTCAATCGATAGAAAAAATGGAGTTCTAAAGAAATAGCTATGAGTTTGGTCGACTGGAACAATGGAATTAGCCGAAAATAGGGCTCAAAGTGAGCGAAATCGCCGATTTGTAAATATCGCCGCGGTCGCTAACTTCGTGAGAGCATAATTCCGTCAGTTTTCCATCAAATTTCGTTTTTTTGGTGTCATTACAATCGGGAAAAGATTCTCTATCATTTCATAAGAAAAAATAATTTTTTTTTTTTTTTTTGAAATTTTGCGACACCAGGAGACACCTCAGGATTGGGGTTGCGACAGTCAAAGGGTTAACCAGCAGATCATTTCAAACTTCAAAAAACTCTACACCAAAGCAATGTTTCAAAGGTGCTTTGACGTGACCTCGGACACTGAATTGACCCTAAGAGTTCTGGAGGGATCACTTCAATATCTTCAATTATATCTTCAATTATAGATAAGGCTTGGCAGGGAGTGACTTCCAGGATGATGAACTCTGCATGGAGAAAATTGTGGCCAGAATGTGTCCAAGATTTTGAAGGGTTAGGGGGTGACCCTGTCGACCCTACGCCTGCTGTGGAATGTATTGTGGCATTGGGGAATTCCATGAGGTTGGAGCGAGTGGCCAGGATGTGGAAGAGTTGGTGCAGGACCAGTGAAGAGTTAACCACAGAAGAGCTACAAGAGCTTCATCTGCAACAGCAACAGATCAAAACTGAGGAAATTGCTGCAGAGGAGGAACAGAGAGGTAAGAATGTGCAATCTTCAAAGATTAAGGACATTTGTGCAAAGTGGAGCGAGGTGCAAACATTTGTGGAGGAACATCACCCTAACAAAGCTGTTGTAGACCGTGTCTGCAACACGTTCAATGACAATGCTATGTCCCATTTTAGGGAAATCTTAGAGAGATGCCAGAAACAGACCTCTCTGGAATAATTTTTTATGTGACAGGGGTCCAGTGACTCAAGCTGGTCCAAGTGCTATTCAAACACAAAGAAGGGAAGTAACCCCGGATAAGGACTTGTTACCTGAAGTCCTTATGGAAGGGGATTCCCCTTCCAAACAATAACCTCTCTTCTCTCTTTCCTCTCCCCTCCTCCCTGTCTTCCATACACCAACAAGAGTCTTCAATAAAGGCAAGTTTCATGTTAAATGTTCATTTATACATGTTATCAGTGGTTTATATTTATTTGCCATTCTTTTCTGTAAGTAAATCTATATTTAATCTATAAAAAATTATTTGTTGTTAATACTTTTGGGTGGCTGGAACGGATTAATTGGATTTACATTTCTTATGGGGAAAATGGTTTCAGTTTTTGTGAATTTCACATTTCGTCAGACTCTCTGGAACAGATTAATCACAAAAAGGGAGGGTCCCCTGTACTTAATACTGATAACATGAAGATAAATTACCTGTAAACAGCAGGGAAAACAACAAGAGGCACAAGCCAGAGGACGGTTCAAATGGATCACTTCATTCTGTGCATTATCCATGATCTTCATGTCAAATGGTCGCATGGGGCCACAACATTGCCGAGTGCAGCAATCTGTGTCTTCAGCAGCAAAGTACACTTGCTGGCCAAGGGAATTCTGTACCTTGTACTTATTGCAAGTCTCAAATCCAGTAAAGGCTGAAAAAAAATACAACAGTTTTAGTATGTGAAAGTTGGAGAGAAATACATATAAGGGACAGGATATAATTATAACATTGGGAAGCATTAAATCAGAAGAATCATTCAATGACTGGGAAACTATGCACAGTATTCAAGGTCAATTCAAGAGGACAGTATCTCCAAATCCTTGGACCAAGAGCTCTTCACAAGCATCAAGGTTCCCCCTTACCTTAAAAGAACAGGATATAGAAGTAAATACAGTATAGCGATGTACTATGTATAACACTATAAATATCAATATTTATACTTGCATAATAATGCATGCAATATATTGAAGTAATTCTAAAACTTAAATACTATTTAATTTGGCCAAAGAACAAGAGTGGCTCCATAAGTTTTATAAAGGAGGGACTTAGTGGCAGTCTGGTTAGAAGAGGGGCTATGGGACTTGCTTAAAACACTATTTTTATTTTGGGGGTTTGGTAGGGGAGGATGATATTTTTGTCTTTCCTTGGTGTTGCCCCTGATGAGTCACAGAACCCAAGTACAAGGTGACAAAATAGACAGGAATATAAAATTTTTTCTAATGAATACATTGGCATATAATAATTTAGAGCATCCACAGGTGGGTTCAACTTTGTCAATGTTTACAATTTTGAGATGGTGTGGTACAGTCCAGGAAGTTGAAGTCAAGTAATACGTTGACAAGTGCTGGGACAAAATACGTACCTATAGCAAAAGCAGACCTTTTATTAGAAAGGTCATTTTGCCTAAAAGTCATAGGTGAAACTAAGAAAAGGTCTGTTTTTGTAATACACATTTTTTTTCCTACCAGTCATAGGTACCACCAGCTGACAAACTGTTACCCAGCCCTAAAGTACTGGCATGTACAAAGTACTGTCTAAGCTTGCGCATCCTTTCGAGTGTAGGCAGAGATTTTTCATCATGTAATTATATAATGGTACTTGGGACCTGACGATCTGTTGGAGTGTGAGCAGGGTAATATTTAGTGAAGGGATTCAGGGAAACCGGTTATTTTCATATAGTCGGACTTGAGTCCTGGAAATGGGAAGTACAATGCCTGCACTTTAAAGGAGGGGTTTGGGATATTGGCAGTTTGGAGGGATATGTTGTGTATCTTTATACGTATATGCTTCTAAACTGTTGTATTATGAGCACCTCTGCAAAAACAGTGATTATGTGTGAGTGTGGTGAAAGTGTTGAATGATGATGAAAGCATTTTCTTTTTGGGGATTTTCTTTCTTTTTTGGGTCACCCTGCCTCGGTGGGAGACGGCCAACTTGTTGAAAAAAAAAAAAAAAAATTATATAAACCATAAGTATCACACAACTTATCAGTACAAGTTTGCAGTAATGTCCAATGTGACAAACCATGCAAGTCAACGGACCTTTGTCACTTGGCTGCAAAACCTCAATAGCCCACCCATCAAAGATTTAAAAGAGAAAAAAGAGAACCTGCTATGATTAAATTATTACCTATCTTTTAATACTTGCCTTCCAGGAGCTCTACTTTCTGTTTAATGAGCAACTGGTCCACCATCGTGAGATACTCTAGTCCTGGAGGGCAGTTACTGACAACTGGTGCAGGCATCCATCCTCCTGAGGGGTAACAAGCAGCTATGAATTGTGTTGGTACAAAATCACATGAAAAGTATTTCTCAAGCTGATTATTTTTTTATTAAGAAATTCAATTTTATATTTGCATTACTTAGAATCTAAAACAAAAGGATCAATGAATAACTGTCTTCTTGACAAATTTAAGATCACTACCAAAAAGGCTGGGGGTGGGGTGGGGGTGGGGTGGGGGTGGTTGGGGGTGGTTGGGGGTGGTTGGGGGTGGTTGGGGTGGTTGTGTGTGTGTGTGTGTGTGTGTGTGTGTGTGTGTGTGTGTGTGTGTGTGTGTGTGTGTGTGTGTGTGTGTGTGTACTCACCTAGTTGTACTTGCCTAGTTGAGGTTGCAGGGGTCGAGTCCAAGCTCCTGGCCCCGCCTCTTCACTGGTCGCTACTAGGTCATTCTCCCTGAGTGTGAGTGTGTGTGAGTGTGAGTGTGAGTGAGAGTGAGAGTGAGAGTGTGAGTGTGAGTGTGAGTGTGTGAGTGTGTGTGTGTGTGTGTGTGTGTGTGTGTGTGTGTGTGTGTGTGTGTGTGTGTGTGTGTGTGTGTGTGTGTGTGTGTGTGTGTGTGTGTGTGTGTGTTCAAACCTGAACTTTCAAAGACACCCCCACACTAGGTACACAGTCATACTGTACAGCATTAACTTATATATTTTAAAGATAATGCAATTTTAATTTATCAGGAAAACAAGCAGGCTTTAGATACAATGTAGTATTATAGATCACTTAAAAATTGCCCAGCAAATGCTCCAAAGATAATATGATCAACAACTACAGTAACATTATGCTTCAGATTGAAAAAACTCTGTAGGTGCAGCACTCTTAAAGCCCAGAAACCAAGGCATTAAAGAAACTTATACTGTATGACTTACTTGTGACATTTACAAAAATTTTAGCACTGCAAGTAGTATACACAAACTACACAAAACTGGTAGGAATACATAAAGGTGAAATTCTTCTACACAAGCTATTTACATCAGTGCTACTGAAGGTTTATACCCACTTGGTTGGGAAGAAGCTCTTAATGTTAATGTAACACATTTAAACCACCACAGCAACTGTGAACTTTTTGTAGGGATAAATGCAGCAACAGGAATATAATGTATTAAAAATGAACTTAAAAGATGCAAATATTTAATAAGTTAATATCTACATGTTAGGAATATGCAAATAATTTAAAACTCCACAAAATAAGAGGCAAATGTATATTTACACATGTTAATGTAGCCAAACAAAAGCAATCAAGCGAGCTCAAAGAAATACAGTTAATTTTGTGTAGTTATGATTTAATGTTGCATATTTACACTCTTGTTTACATTTCTCTTGACTGTGAAAGGCACCATGTACTATCTGTAAGTGTTTGTGCTTAAAATTAGATAATTTTTTATAACAGACGTGTGAACATTTTATGGCAGTAAATGATAAAATATACATACTAGTGTATCTACATATATTTTATGTATTCATAACATGCCTAATTTTTTCTTAAATTTTTCAATATTTCTAGGTTACACTGTTCGTCTGCGAGTGTTTTCAAATTGTTGCAAGTCTCCCCCAAAAATTTTCAATATATTTATTGAAAAAAATCCGCATACAAGTGGATCCATGCGGTTCAAAACTATGTTGTTCAAAGGATCAGCTATATTTTATATAGATTTTTTTTTTTTGGGGGGGGGGGGGGCAGAAGCAAAAGTTGGCATTAAAAAATACCTACTTCATGTGTTCAACTGTAGCATTTTCATGGATCATCTGCATATGTGGGTCTTCAAGAAAGTACTCCAAAAGAATATGGAGTTTCACTAATATAAAACAATGAGCGACATCGTAGAAACGGCCAACAAGATTCCTTCTAAACAGGAGCTGGTATACATAATAGCAAAATTTCTAGACAAATCACAGGAACATATGGTAGGTAATGTACAGTTGTACAATAACAAGGTACAGTAGGGCCCTGCTTTACAGCATTTCGCCGTACGGCATTCCATTAATATGACTATTTCAAATTATGACCAAAACTCTATATGGTGAGCGGTCTTTCTAATACAGCACTCACCACCCGGTTTGTTTACTCTCCATGATCACATCTCTCTATGTCTGGAAACTTACCAAAATTTCAAGTGTTTTAAAGTTATTGCATGTTTTATATGTATACTCTGATAATCCTTATGTGTACCTGTACCTAAATATACTTACACACTGTGCTGGCATGCAAGTACACATTAAATCACTAAAGAGTGTCCTAGTTTTAATGCCATAATACTAATAGTATGTAATAATAATCACTCTTGGGCACATTAAATGTCTTATTTTACATTAATATAGACATTCATTAATCCATCTATGATATTTTCTTCAAAATTATACAAGAAACACATTACATAGCATATAAACATGCTATGTTTATATGGCAGGCGGAGGGAAAAACATTATGTTTCTCTGGTCCAGCACCAAAGAAAATGTGCATGAATCTGCGTTTGGCCCAGTCACTCTGCTTTTGTTTACAATTCTTGGCATGAATTATTCAGTACTTCTCCCTTCGTTTATGATGGCATCTAAAGGTAGTCATTAGAAACGATTAAATTCAGTGAACAAGGTATGTCGATGGTAATAATATGACTCTGGACTGCAGTGTAGGTATTTTATCTTTCTGGGCTGCTTTAAATATTGTATATTAAGTTACATACATATTTAGCCAGGGCTACCTACATCTGACTTCATAGAAATAAGTACTACTCACCCTCGCCCTACATTAATTAATAAGGCTACAAATATTTTAAAGTAATGAATGTAGTGTATGTATTTTACTTTCTATTGTGTTTTTTAATGCCTAGTTCTATTACTAACTTACTATAAGTTAGCGTAACCTTGTTGTCTGGCACTGATATACATTTATAAATGGAAAAAAATGGCATTCTGCTTTCTGGCGATGTCTGCTTTCTGGCAACAGCCTGGAACCTAACCTGCCATTTAAGTGGGGCCTTACTGCACAAGCCACAATGTGGTTGACTAATAGCAGTAACACTACCTATGGATTTCAGGCAGAAGCAGATAAGGCAAAAAAAAAAAAAGCTTTCAAATATTTCACAAAAACTAATGATTATGAAAATGCCAACCTATTTTTCTACTGACATACTGATAGAAACCTGAATGAAGTAATGGGTAGGATGAAAGTGTTAAAACAGCTGGAACAGAGAAGGTTCAAACTGTAGTTTTGCAGTGGTTGGTATAGTCATATAATATACACATGAAAAGGAAGGTACTTAACTAATGGCAGGAAGCACGAATAGTTCCTTTGTATAGGAGGAAAGTGACAAAAATGAAAAGATGACTCTGTCTGCAAGATTCAAGACAGTTATCACCTTTATCTCACATGCTAAGTCTCCCCTCCACTTTGATACTCCTAAATGGAATACAGAGCATAGTGTAAGTCTGTAATGTAGTTAAAGATTAACTTTGAAGATTAAGCCAATCACAAGAGGAATTCACAAGTTGACATGTGAAAGCTAATATCTCTTTCTTCAATAAAAATGACAAATTGGAACCCCCACAACCCAAAACCATTTCAAACCTGCCACCAAGATTCACCAGTTTTCAAGAAAGTTCAAGCCAATCAGAAGAGATACTCTAGTTATTCCATGGGGACCAGTTTCACAAATGGATTGATAAAATAGGCAGAGTAAGGCTTACGTGGCTCAATAACATTAACATTCCTTTGTGAAAATACACCAGAATTAAGTTTGAAGTTGCTCAAAAGTTCCATTCAAGTTATCGGAGTTGAAGGTTTGAAGCCAATCAGACGAGTCATTCACAAATTATTCCATGAAAACCAATACATTGAAATTTTCCATTTTCAAATAAAATTGGCAAACTGGCACTTACAAAGCACACAATCAATGCAAACTTTTCCTTAAGCAAGACAAACCAGCTGGCCAGAAGAGGAATTCTCCAGTTATAGCATGAAATTAAAAAATATTCCAGTTTCATTAGAGTAAAGGTATGCAACACTGACAAGGCTTTCTCTATTTGGTGGGCCCAGACGACAACTGACCACTTTTTCGACAACTGCATCCATCCAACTCTTCCACCGATTTCACCAAGTTGCAAACCTCATGCTTTTGTATTAGAGTTATAAAGCTCAAATGCTGTATACGTACATACGTACGTGTGTGTGTGTGTGTGTGTGTGTGTGTACTCACCTAGCTGAGGTTGCAGGGGTCGAGTCCAAGCTCCTGGCCCCGCCTCTTCACTGGTCGCTACTAGGTCACTCTCCCTGAACCATGAGTTTTATCGTACCTCTGCTTAAAGCTATGTATGGATCCTGCCTCCACTACATCGCTTCCCAAACTATTCCACTTCCTGACTACTCTGTGGCTGAAGAAATACTTCCTAACATCCCTTTGATTCATCTGTGTCTTCAGCTTCCAACTGTGTCCCCGTGTTGCTGTGTCCAGTCTCTGGAACATCCTGTCTTTGTCCATCTTGTCAATTCCTCTCAGTATTTTGTAAGTCGTTATCATGTCCCCCCTATCTCTCCTGTCCTCCAGTGTCGTCAGGTTGATTTCCCTTAACCTCTCATCATAGGACATACCTCTTAACTCTGGGACTAGTCTTGTTGCAAACCTTTGCACTTTCTCTAGTTTCTTTACATGCTTGGCTAGGTGTGGGTTCCAAACTGGTGCCGCATACTCCAATATGGGCCTAACGTACACAGTGTACAGGGTCATGAACGATTCCTTATTAAGATGTCGGAATGCTGTTCTGAGGTTTGCTAGGCGCCCATATGCTGCAGCAGTTATTTGGTTGATGTGCGCTTCAGGAGATGTGCCTGGTGTTATGTGTGTGTGCACACACGTGTACACAAATGCGCAACACACACACACACATGCACGCACATGCATGCACACGCACACACAGCAATGGATCA
Organism: Cherax quadricarinatus; assembly: GCF_038502225.1. NCBI lineage: Eukaryota > Metazoa > Arthropoda > Malacostraca > Decapoda > Parastacidae > Cherax > Cherax quadricarinatus. The sequence continues at coordinate 11,780,536 of NC_091357.1, forward strand.
GGGAATACCTGTCAGGAAGACAACAGCTAGACATGGTAACTTGGTGATGTGTCAGAGTGGGTACCTGTGACAAGTGGGGTTCCACAGGGGTCAGTCCTAGGACCAGTGTTTCTGGTATTTGTGAATGACATGACAGAAGGAATGAACTCAGAAGCGTTCCTGTTTGCAGGTGATTTGAAGTTGACGAGAAGAATTCAATCGGACGAGGACTAGGCAGAACTACAAAGGGATCTGGTCAGGCTGCAGACCTGGTCCAGAAATTGGCTCATGGAGTTCAACCCCACCAAGAGTAAAGTCATGAAGATTGGGGAAGGGCAAAGAAGACTGCAGACTGAGTACAGTCTAGAGGGCCAGAGACTACAAACCTAATTTAAGGAAAAGGATCTTGGGGTGAGTATAGCATCAGGCACATCTCCTGAGGTGCACATCAACCAAATAACTGCTGCAGCAGATGGGCAACTAGCAAACCTAAGAACATCATTCACATATCTCAATAAGGAATCGTCCATGACCCTGTACACCATGTACATTAGGCCTATATTGGAGTATGCAGCACCAGTTTGGAATCCACACCTAGCCAAGCACGCAAGGAAACTACAGAGAGTGCAAAGGTTTGCAACAAGACTAGTCCCAGAGCTAAGGGGAAAGTCCTACGAGGAGAGGTCAAGGGAAATCGACCTGACAACACTGGAGGACAGGAGAGATAGGGGGATATGATAATGACATATAAAATACCGAGAGGAATTGACAAGGTGGACAGACACACAATGTTCCAGAGATGGGACACAGCAACAAGAGGTCACAGTTGAATGTTGAAGACTCAGATGTTAGGAAGTATTTCTTCAGTCACAGTTGTCAGGAAGTGGAATAGTCTGGGAAGTGATGTAATGGAGGCAGGATCCATATAGAGCTTTAAAAGAGGTATGATAAAGCTCACGGAGCGGGAAGTGACCAAGTAGCGGCCAGTGAAGAGACGGGGCCAGGAGCTGTGACTTGACCCCTGCAACTACAACTAGGCAAGTACACACACATACACACAATCAATTCCAAGTCCATTAACTACCTTAGTAAACTGGTACCTCTATAACCTAACATAAAATGGTATCATTCTTCTGATAAGATACATCAGTCATTAAAGATTTAAGCCATTCAGAAGAGGCATACTGTTATGGTTATTTCATGGGAAAAAATGCACCATTTTAAACAAAACCGGAATGTACACTCAAACAGCAATCCCTACCTTCTAATTACAATATACATGTACCAGTATTGAAAGTCTGAAGTCAATCAAAAGAGGCTCCATTAAGGCCAAGTCATCAGTTCCATACCCTTTAGACTATGAAGTGGAACACTTAAGGATGAGGGACTGATCACCTCATTTACCTCTCCACTGCTTCTGCTGCCTCCAACATTAAGGCACCTCTATTTTTGACTAAGAAGCCTCCTGAACAAGTAAAAAGTTTCAACAATAAAGATACCCAATTACTGAACTATTAACATAATGACACTATTTTAGCATGTCCAAACATCAAGCCACTTTGAGACAGGTCCAAAGAAACCTAACAGAAAATAGGAATTGTTAATACAAGACCTCAAAAATCACTGAGTTTGTATACACAAATTTCACTAGCTGAATGAGTGCACTTACTAGGTTACAATCTTATCAAATATAGCAAGTGGCCAATGTTCAAAGCAGCTGTCAGCTTTTAAGATTATATTTACACATTACAGTGAGTAGATACTGGATATACATTGCTATTTTAATACAGTACATAAATAACTGTCTTGATAAAGTAAGTAATCTATGCCCAGTGGTATGCAAGACCCTTCATGACTTCTACAACTATTTTTTTCCACTACATCTCACAGGATAGGTAGTAGCAGATCAGGCCACACTTACTTGCCGTAAAATGTGAACACACTACAAATAAAAACTAATATATCAATACTTCAGAATTCTTTTATCAGCATTAAATTTGTATATATATGTATAGATGGTTTTATGAAGAATGAGGTTAACCATAGAACTGATGAAAGAAAAAAAGTGAGTGGTGCATTGAGGCATCTGTGGAGACAAAAAATGTTATTCATGGAGGCAAAGAAGGGAATGTATGAAAGTATAGTGGTACCAACACTCTTATATAGGTGTGAAGCTTGGGTTGCAAATGCTGCAGAGAGGAGGTGGTTGGAGGCAGTGGAGATGTCCTGTGTAAGGGTAATGTGTGGTGTAAATATTATGCAGAGAATTCGGAATGTGGAAATTAGGAAGTGTGGAGTTACTAAAAGTTTTAGTCAGAGGGCTGAAGAGGGGTTGTTAAGGTGGTTTGGTCATTTAGAGAGAATGGATCAAAGTAGAATGACTTGGAGAGCGTATAAATCTGTAGGGGAAGGAAGGCGGGGTAGGGGTCGTCCTCGAAAAGGTTGGAGGGAGGGGGTAAAGGAGGTTTTGTGGGCGAGGGTCTGGACTTCCAGCAAGCATGTGTGAGTGTGTTAGATAGGAGTCAATGGAGACAAATGGTTTTTGGGACCTGACGAGCTGTTGGAGTGTGAGCAAGTAAGTAAGTAATTTTATTCAGGTATACACAAATACAGTTACATAGAATTATCATACGTAGCAGCATATGTGAAGAGAACCTAGGATAACCCAAAAAAGTCAGACAGAGTGACTTATTTCCATTGGGGTCCTTTTACCTTATTATTATAATATAAAGGTTATAATATTTTCTTATTATTCTACAATGAAGATAACATCTTATTATCATACTAAAAAGACTATCTACTACACCAAGGTTATTAAGACTATCTACAATACGAGGGTCATTACTAGGAATAAGGTAAAATTTACACATATGTTAGCTAAAAAATAGAAAATCATTCCCCTCCCTTTCTGTAGCTACATTCATCACACACCTTTTGGCACTCTTCTTGAACTGGTTCATGCTATGACTGGCTTTGACATGTGCAGGCAGTCTGTTCCATTCCTTTATTGCTGTACAATAAAAGGTGTTTGAAGCCTGGCCACTGACTGTGGGTACTACAAAGTTGTGCTCTCTCCCCTTAGTACTATGATTGCTTTGGTTCCCAACCTTGACAAAATTGACAGCAAGATATTCTGGACATTGTTTGTGAGCAATTTTATAAACATGATTTAGCTTCAGTTGTTTTACTCTGTCTTCAACATTCAGCATATCCAACTGCTGTAATTCATCCTGGCCTACATGTTCTCTTGGTCCTAGCCCCAGGATGAATCAAACAGGGTAATATTTTGTGAAGGGATTCGGGGAAACCAGTTAGCTAGACTTGAGTCCTGGAAATGAGAAGGACAATGCCTGCACTTTAACCCGTAAACGGTCCAAACGTATATAAACGTTCTGTACCGTAGTGCCCCAACTTTTTTGAGAAAAAAAAAAAAAAGTTTTTTTTAATAGGAAAAAAGAGCATATGGTACCCAGGCATCCCCAATTATTTTAATATGGCACAAAGTTAGTGCACACACACCCATTCTCTCATGTCTATGCAACTCAGGCTTATCGTAGCAATGTTGAATGTATGACAAATAAAAGGTATATATACGTTTGGGGCACTAGCGGTAAAAACGTATATATACGTTTGGACCATTTACGGGTTAAAGGAGGGGTTTGGGATATTGGCAGTTTGGAATAATATCTTAAACTGTTGTATCTGAGTGCCTCTGCAAAGACAGTGATTATGTATGAGTGAGGTGAAAGTGTTGAATGATGAAAGTATTTTTCTTTATGGGGATTTTCTTTCTTTTTGGGTCACCCTGCTTCGGTGGGAGATGACTGAAGTGTTGAAAAGCAAACAAAATAAATGTATAGAAGTAATAATGTACAATATTAAGCTTTGTGATTTGTAAGGTAAACATTATTACTGGCACACATTTGACTGCCAGTGTGACAAACACACATCCTCTGACTTCACATGCAAACACTATGTATTTAACTTCTAAAATAATCTACCTATTGCAAGAATCTATTTAAGAGCTGGCAATCAGAGATCTTACCAAGGAAACAGCTGCACAGGATATGAATTAAAGTTGAGGGAAATTGTTTATGGTACATTTGCAAGCATCAGAGCTGGATTTAGAAATACGTAGTTTCTCCTAAGGCCAACATGTATACTAATACAAAGCTATATACAGTACACAGAGCTTGTCGATTTGAAATTCAACCTGTGTTTACATTGTTGCCTCCAGACAGTCTGCTCCATGCATCATGCAGGCATGATGAACCAACAATATTGGCCAAAGGTCTAGCAGATCACATCTGAAACTCCACACTTGCCATAAATATTGATCCCTACATTCGACTATTTAATATTGCAAAACTGAACTCGAGTACTAGGATTAAAAATCCCAGGTGAACTTAAAGCAAACAATCAGAGGTCAACTTTCTGATTTGTAGTGCAAGTAATATGTGAATTGAACTGTTCTTAAACATGCTTTTCCCAATAAAGGAGTTAATTAGTGCAGCATATAAGTAAACTGCATGCAATCAGCAAAGAACCCCAACTTACAGACCAGCTGCATTCCTGTGTTTTATTTTTATTTGAAAGCTGTTCAAATAGAAATAATTACTAGTACAAGGAACAATAACCCTTCACACGTTTGTACTGTAGCTTCATGGTTGTGAAAAATTAACTGGTGTCTTATGTGCACTGTTCTTCAGTGCAGATCTGTGTATTATAACCTGGGAAGCTTGCAAGCTGGGGTCCTTCTGTAACACAGCTTAGAGCATGTACTTTATTTAAACTGATTCGGTAATATTCATTACATTCAAATCTACTGTTAGCACAGTCCACCGACTATCTTGCTCACCAGGCTGAGGTTCATCTGGTTGAGGTCCAGGAGTTGGTAATGGTGGGTAAACAGGTCCTCCATAGCCTAAGAATCATGAATTCTTTATATAATTCATGCATAAGAGTGAATTCTTTTAGAAAACTGTCCAAACACTAGGAAATCTTAAAGTATCAAAATGTGGTTAACAGAAGCAGTAAAACGACTTGAGACACCACCTTAAAACTTTTTTACTTGAGCATTCATAAACGTTAAACTGACTTTCATGGTAATTTAACACTGTACAGCATTTTAGATTACTGCTGCATTTTTCAGGCACAAGACTGAAACCACATTCATGGAAAGTAATCATCTAACTTAATATAGGTGCGATGCAATGATATATTTATAGCTAAAATAAATATGCAGCAAGTGCAATTTTTATTTTATTAGACATTATTGAATTTTTGTGCTTGCTGCATGCAAACAATTGCAAATTTGTAAATAAAAGAGCAAAATGGCTCCAATATTCAGAATGAAGCAAAAAGTGCAAAATAGGAAATAAATACACCTTGGATTATGCCTTCCTTCAACTGAAATATTACGCATCATTCTCCCCAGCCACTTATGCAGTGTACATGATCGTACAGTACAGCATTAACTGCAACAATATATTGTACTGTAATTACACTTAATTATATTCAATGAGTGAAAAGTAATATTTTACCCAGTGTTTTAGTCCAAGAAAACTTGGAATTTTAATTTAGTCAAAACTTGTAAAAATGGAATGGCAACTCTTCAGAATAATTTTATAACATTTTTTACCTGTCATTGTTTAACACACATTCAACATGCATGATAAAAAAAAAAGTAGTAGTTTACAAAGTGCTAGCCTGACAAAACTGTTTGATATTATAAGAAAATACATTACATGACAAATTACAATCTAGTGACATGAAAAATTTCACCATTAAACACAAGCTCTAGCACAAATGCACACTACAGTACTGTATTACATTAACTTCATAGACAGCACAAAGACAAATATTGACAGTATATTATATGCTCCTAGGTAGTAGTTTGGTAACAGCAACCGCCCAGGGAGGTACTACCGTCCTGCCAAGTGAGTGTACAACGAAAACCTGTAACTGTTTTACATGATGGTAGGATTGCTGGTGTCTTTTGTCTGTCTCATAAACATGCAAGATTTCAGGTAAGTCTTGCTACTTCTACTTGCACTTAGGTCACACTACACATACATGTACAAGCATATATATACACACCCCCCTGGGTATTCTTCTATTTTCTTTCTAGTTCTTGTTTATTTCCTCATATCTCCATGGAGAAGTGGAACAGAATTCTTCCTCCGTAAGCCATGCGTGTTGTAAGAGGCAACTAAAATGCCGGGAGCAAGGGGCTAGTAACCCCTTCTCCCGTATAAATTACTAAATTTAAAAGAGAAACTTTCGTTTTTCTTTTTGGGCCACCCTGCCTTGGTGGGATACGGCCGGTGTGTTGAAAGAAGAAAGATATTATATGCTAGACAAATATCAAAACGTCTGTTGGTAAGCATACTATACAGCTGGTTAAACTGCCTAGAGTCAAGTTGTGACTTGGGTGTGGAGGACAGGGGAGAAGGTGTCCTAGCAAGGACCGGGTTGTTCATTCAACACAGAAAAATTCAAGACTTACACCATATATCATCTGAAATAAGTTTGTATTTCCCTATTTCATAGTACAGTGTATAACCAAACTAGTTTCATTTTTTACTTGAAGCTACAGACAGTGCTACCAGGAAAACTAATACAACCAGAATTAAGATTAAAAACTATTCCTGCCAGTGAGTGGCATCCAAGATTTCACAATACAGTATTAGGCAAGCAGCAATGAATTGAGAACTCTTGGGTGAAAAACAAAGTAAAGAAAAAATTTTCCTCTATAAATTACACAGACTGTAGTACTGCCATCTTTATAGCATAACAATCAAGAAGCTTGGTGTGAGGAGAAATGTGAAAAGAGTAGCAAGCTTCAACATCTTGCAGTAAGGGCATCAAAGGTCAAGAGGTTACCATCCTTCGTATTTATCTTAATTGCAAAATAAAGTAACTTACAGCCACACTAAACACCTGCTAGTTTGTGCAGCCACCATTTCCATTCACTTACAGGAAAAAAACAAAATGCTGAATATCTTGACATGAGAAATGTCAAGGATCCCTGGCACCAGCAGCACTGCTAGGAAGTAATAATGCCAAGGCTACCAACCCTCCCAGAGCAAGTTCTAGTAGAAATGAATAAGGCATATCTTGGAATAAAAAAAGGTGTGTGTGTGGGGGGGGACGGGGGTTGTGTGGTCTGACTTAAATGTTCTAACACCACTAGGAAATTTCAACTCAAAAATTGGCGGACACACCTCGCTGCTCGTCCTTAAGCAGGTGACTATGCAGTAGATGCATTCCAGGCCTATGACATGGGTACTAAGCTCAGTTAGGCCATCAACCTTGATTCAGCATAAACTTCAATGTTTTATGAACTGCGCTGATCACACGTACCGAATGTGCATTATGTACAAAATAAAAAACAGATGTGGGACATCGCATAACAGAGAACTCACACAAGTGAACCAACAAAATGAGAAGGAAACTTACTTTGTTTAATTTCTTTCCCTTTTCATTATACAATACCATTAAGAGATGATGCTTTCAAAATCAAGAATGATAGGGGATCATTCCAGTGGGATAAAACAAGTGTATACAAGTTGGAAATGGCAGTTACTGATTAAAAGTCATTCCAGTCCTAGCAAATGTTAAGCCCATAAGAAAAAAAGCGAACTAGAAAAATAGAAGAGATAAAGCCTTGATGGCCAGTTTGTTAATAAGAAAATAAGGGGCAGATGCCAATACAATGAGGCAGAGGAAAAAGTTAAGAGGTTTAATTAAGGAATTTTGAACCATTGTGAGTCAGAGGAAGTAGAAATATAAGTGGCATAAAGGCATAAAAAAAAAAGTTTCTAAAAATTTAATTCAAGGATAATTGGCATAGCCCAGCTTTAAGCATCACAATGAACACGGCAGTTAGTTTACACTAATTCCCAAACTGATACACTGGTTGGCTATTTGTCTGCCAACCACATAAGACCACAACATTAAAAGAGAAACTGATGATGTGATTAATTCATTCTTGATCAAAAATTTAAAAAAAAAAGTAAAAGTTTCCTCCTCCCTCCTTCCACTTATATATTTTTACCACACTGGCTATTTCCTACCAAGAAAGGATGACAAAAGAAACTTCCATTATCCTTCATTCAATAGTTGTCTTGCCAGAAGGGTGCGACCATAACTAAAAATGACCTAAATTGCAACATCTTTGCTTATCCTTTAAAAGTGCAAACACTATTTTCTGCCTCTAGAACTCTAACCCGGCTAATGAGCGTCAATGAATCCCTTGACAGCTGTTACCTTCCAGACACTTCCAGAGGACATCAAATCCTAAAATCTAGGTTTTCACCAGGACACCTTTCATAACTTAGGCTATATCCCTGATACTCTAATTCACTTATGGGAGTAGGGATCGCCATCTGCCAGTCAATGTACACATTACCCTCCAGAACTTAAACTCAACTATACTAAGATTATGCAAACCTGGTGACTGTCCTGTCACAGGATTGTAGTTTTAAGCATGTTATGACATACCAGTTATAAATATTGGTAATATCAAACCCAGACAGCCATTCAGAACCACAAAGTCTAGGCCAAAGGGGTCTAATCCTAACACCAATATTTTTTCCACACACAGGATGATTGGGGTCAAGATGTATGTGAAAGATTACTTGCGATGTTACACCCACTCTATATATGTGCATGTGTGTTTGCAATGATCAGGATTTTTCTAGTTAACAGGGAGATGAGTAAAGAATTTTAAGCTCAAGTTCAAAGCCTGTACAAGGAATCCTCTCCTAGCATTCACAAGGATTGACAATTTGGTTTTATGATTGACCCATATCAGATATTGAGTTTTCACAGATTGTACCCTGCATGAGTATTCTCAGTGGCCTTCTACATTATTTTGATTGATGATGACATGATTCCTGTTCATGGTTTAAGGGACAAACACACTACAATGCTTGGAAGAATCAAAAACTAATCTCACAATCCAAGATGTCTGCTGCTTACTCATCAGCTAATCTTCACCAAGGTTATATCGAGCGGTGCTGTAGTCCTAAGCAGTGTTTGAAGCATTAGCCCAGGTGCTAATGAACATAGGAGATGTACATTAAACAGTACTTAATAAAAATATGGTTCAAGAGCTAATACAGACATGCTGCTTGTTAGTCCTGCTAGAAGTTCACTGAACTCTCCACAAAGTTTTTAAGTCTTCAAAACATTATGCAGTGTTAGGTAACAGAATCCCAGTACATAATGTACTGAACATACACAAAACAAAAAAATTATGTACTTGAGTGATTGTATAAAGAAGCTTGCTTCTTTTTGCTTCCAAAGTACAATGCATTATACAAAATCTATACACAAGTTTCATTTGTCTTTAGGAGGGTTAGCAAGTCTGAACAACTGAACCTCTTCTCAGATCTCATGATTTCTTGAATACCAACTATGTACATTGGAACCTCTTGTTTGAACATACCGGACCTCGAATGAACCGGAATCCAAAGAATTCCGTTTGGAAAAAATTGACCCGGTCTTTGAAAGTTTTTTTTTCTGGAGTCGAATGCACCGGCTTTTTTATAATTCAGCTGTAAAAGCTTTATACAAAAGACCTGTTTCAAAAGTGCTTTGAGGTGACCTCTGATACTGACCTAACTCGCAGTCAGTTCAACATCCTCTAGTGTGTAAGGCTGGTAATTAAATCCTTGGAAACACTGTTTTGGACATCAAACTTTTTGCAGTTCGAACACCACTTAGGAACCAATTAAATTCAAATTCAAAGGTTCCACTGTATACTAATTTCCATAACAGGAGGTAAGAAAAAATGTTGCAGTCTGGCCACTTATGGCCTCCCCACCTCTTGCAGTAATAAAATAAAACATTTAATAAAAGTACCAGACAACCGATCATTCTAAATTGAGTGCTGTATTACTGATGTTATGATGTATTATAATCTACAGTAATTACAATAAACAACATCCTTAAAGATTCATCTTTTAACCCGTAAATGGTCCAAGCAGATCTACGTTCACATGTGTAGTCCTACAAAAGTAGATCTAATTTTTTTCTTACATATTTTCAAATATAACAACAACAAAAAAATATATCAAAGTTTTTTACACATTTTCAAATGTAGAAAAACAAAAAGAAGATCTACTTTTTTTACATACTTTCAAATGTTGAAAAAACGTATACGTATATACGTTTGGACCGTTTACGGGTTAAAATGTGTATTTTTCCAAAAGCATTATTGCAGTGCATTACCAGTACATACATGCACAAGTACGTATTTATTTTAGGTTACTTACCCTGCGCAGGTTGCTGTGGTGGTGGGTATGGGCCTGGTTGTGGATAGCCCTGTGGTGGGTACTGGTCTGGCAGAGGATAACCTGCTGGAGGATATTGCCCAGGCTGCCCAGGAGGGTATTGACCATACTGTCCTGGTGGAGGGTACTGACCTGGCTGTCCTGGCGGAGGGTATTGGCCAGGTGGAGGATACTGGCCTGGTGGAGGATACTGGCCATATCCTGGCTGTGGATATGGGGCTTGTGGGGCAAACCCAAAATCACCTGGTGCACTCATCCCTGCCTGACACTATTTACTTTTCTGGAAAAAAAAAAATATAGTATTAGCTACATGCTACAGTAAACCCTAAGATGGCTGGTAATGATGACTGGTGGATAGAAGATATTGTTTTGCTATGATCATAAGGTCCTAGTTTAAGAAGAAGGATGCTGTGGTCTACTGTATCAAAAGCTTTTATTAGATTAATAAAGACACCTATTAGATATTCATTGTCTTCTAGGAATAAAGACTGAATGGGTTACTCCCACCCCTCCCAAAACCCAAATCTCTCTTATTCTTTTCTTTGAATGTCAATATTAACCAGATTAGTAAGTTTATTATGGTACAGGTACACAAGTACAATTATCTTGCAGTGTAAATTACCTAGGATAATCACCCCCCCCCCAAAAAAAAAAAAAAAAAAAATCAGTGACATTTCTATTAGGGTCATTGTGATATCTTATTATTTAAACCTGAAGAGCTAAAACAGCTAAGTAACTCAACAGGTCAAGAGACACTGCCTCTGAAACAAGAGTCAAAATCTAAAACAAAATTTGGACTAGTAGTCCTAGAGGGTTAATAACTCACAATAACCCATGAAAGCATTGCAGTTCCCTATTTTTATTGGAGTTCTTAAGGCCTTCTCCAGGATATAACTAACAGTATTAACTGTCTGCTGCAAGGTAACAAGCGCAGCAGGTGTTAAAAGACTTAGCCAAACGTCTCGCCTCGCTCAGGGTTTGACCCTCTGTACTTTTGGTCGTTTACCAAACATTTTACCAACGAGTTACCTGGTTATATTATTTTAATATGAGTGTTTATGCATCACATGAATTTACGATGTTGCATTGTACATTTAATATTACTGGCATATAACTGACATAATATCAATCTAACAAAGGACCCAATGGAAACAATTTTTGACTATTGGGTTACTGTAGGCTAAATATACATAATAAACTTTTATGTGCCTGTAAATTAAATTGATTTATTTTTTTTATTTCTTTGCATAGTATACAATGTGTAATTTACATGTTATAAATTATTGTTAAGTACAAAGAAAGCCACTAACATGCCTGAGCATTTCGGGTTCTCAAGACCATTGTAAAAATAAAAAAATGAATGTTATATACAAGAAACTTAAATAAAACTATAACCAAAATAAGCCATTATAGATGGAGAGGAATGGTATAAAATACTGACATAATTTTAACAAGCATACAAATGCAGAGTAAGTAGATCCTTTTATTGATAATGAAAAAGCCCAGAGTAGACAAAATGTTGCCAGTAAAAGGATTTCATTATACTGAATTTGTGTCTTGTTTCCTAAGCTATTACAAGTTTAAAGTCCTGTTGTCTCAAAAACATCAAACATCCAGCAATATTAGGTTTTTTTTTTTTTTAACAGTTTACAAAATGCTTTAAAAATACTGTAAGCATCACGTATGCCAACTTTTGGATCATAGAATATATAATTATTATAATCATGGAGAGCGCTAAACCCGTAGGATTATACAGCGCATGGGGGGGGATGCAAAGTATTCAGACTCAATTCACGGAATCTGAGCACAGATCCAATTCCCTAGATCAAGAGCCCCTCACCAGCGTCAAGGACACAGAATAGAAATACTAAGTATTCAAGATCCTAACTGAGCAAATTACAACGTTTTATCACTTTTTGTAATTAAATTATTTTTTGGGGGGAAGGAGGGGGAACAAACAAATTTTGTAATTAAGATATGCTCCTTAATTTTAATCAAATTTCTAAAAATGTTTAATAATAATTTGGTTTTGTCTTGGACAACATTTTGTGCAAATATAAGAAACTTGGATTATTTTATGTTGAACTACGTTAAACTAACTTAACCTTACTCTGCCAGCAGTAAATACGGGGAAATGGTATGGTGATACCGACAAGATGTGGAAAAAGACACTTATGTACAGTTCAGGACATTTATTAAAGGAAACGTTTCGCCACGAGTGGCTTTTTCAGAAGAAGAAGCCACTCGTGACGAAACGTTTCCTTTAATAAATGTCCTGAACTGTACATAAGTGTCTTTTTCCACAGTAAATACGGGACTGGTGAACCTTTGTTTACATTCGATTCGTCTTTGTTTACGTTCACTGTGATTGGTCAAGAATATCATTACTAACCGCTGATTGGCCCTGACGTGCTGCAAGTCCTAAAATAAGTATTTCTGCTAATCTCTATTCCAAATTAATTTCCACAAATAACTTGTACCGGAATATAGAGCAGGTTTTGTGTTTTAATAAAGCGTAATTTTTCAAAATGGCTGGATCATCGTATAAACCAAAAATTCGGGTCAAGAGATAGTATCATCACTAAATCTTCAATTTAAAACTTGTCACATGTTATTTAAGCAAAATTTATATATTGGAACGTCATTATATGTAATCAAAGACATTAAATGTAATAAAAAAAAATGGAAGTATTTTTGGAAAGGAATACTGCAATCTTAGCTGATTTAGTCCAAAAAGACGATGGTACATGGATATACGTATTTAGGTAGATGTGGAGTGAGGTGTAGAGAGAAGTGAAGCCCAGAGCAGCTGGGTGAGAACAAGAGGGCGGTGCCTCTACTCTACTTCCTCCCGGATGCTGCATCATTCTACCCTCTCACCTTTCCTCCGGAAGACTCTCAAAATATTACACACGGTATTATAATTAGTTTCGAAATAGTTACGTGTTTAATATCCTTCCTGGTTACGTTACTGAACTGGAGGCGTAAATAAAGAAGGGTTTAGCGAGAGACATTTTGCTATCGTCTGCGTATGCGCCGTAACACAATATGCCAATGGCGTCACCATCTGTTTTTATTTCTATTTTCTTCTCATTTAACAGCCAGCAACTGTACACACGCCAATAATCTTCAGCATAATTAGGCATGGAGGTCATTTAATTACCAGGGTATATACATCTCGCTGGGTGGTGTTATAAGAGGGTATAAAATGTGAGAATATAGACTAGGTGAGAGTGTTGGGTGCGAGTGCGTACACACAGCGGCGCCAGACTGTCCCACGGTGGTGTAACGAGATCTTAGCGAGAAGACTTAACGAGAATTTTGTGATCTTACAGTTATCCGTCGCTCACGGCACCTGCGAGTGTACCATGATAACTCTTAGCTTCATGTGCCATCGAGTGTATAGTTCATGGTACCGTGCAAGTGTGAAATGGAAGTGAAAAAGAGGAAAGCTCGCTTTTCCGTTCATGAAATCGACGTCCTGGTGGACGAAGTGTACAAGAACAGGGCGACGCTCTTCTCCAGACTCTGCAGTACCATCACTAACGAGAAAAAAATGATTATCTGGCAAGCCATCACCGAGAAAGTTAACGAGGTGTGTACCGTTCAGCCTAGAACTGCCGATGAAGTTAGACGAAAATGGTATTATTATCTTAGCGACAGAAAGAAAGAAGTTTCCCGTAGAAATAAGTTAAAGAAAACGGACTGTCACTCTGAGGTGTTGTACAGCCAGACAGATCTAAGAATTCTTGAACTTTTGGGCGAGATAGATGCCACCGAGAGAACAGTAGAAGGCGCAGTAGAGGGCCTCATCTGTGAGGTAGACGCTGATGCTCTGCCTATAAGACCCTCATCAGTGTCAAGTGACTTTAATGAACAGGACCACAATTTAAAGTCTCGCACCTCCTCAAGGGGGATTCTCTCCCCCTCGCGTCTACAGGATCATTCACTAACTTCCGAAGGTATGTCATACTACTTTATATGAAGATATAGTTTGCCAGTATTTGTGCGCCTGTTACCTATAGTACTTTTAGGATAAATATGGCATGTACTTGTTTAATTCTTAAACATTTTAAACTAAGAGATAACAATAAAATCTAGCAAGGCGCTGGACATTATAATAACAAAGAAGCGCTAAACCTACAAGGGTTATATAGCGCCGCCGGACAGGGAAGGATGCAGGGGTAATGGGTAGCATTACCATTAGGTAATGGAGTGCAGCGGGGCAGTGGATAGTGCAGGGGTAGAGGAAAGGCGCTGGACAGGCACCTAAAGTCAGTACCTGAATAGCCGGGTTGTGGGTCGTACGTCGGGTTGCATGCGGCTAGCAATAACAGCCTGGTTGATCAGGCCCTTATCCACTACGAGGCCTGGTCACGGATCGGGCCACGGGGGCGTTGACCCCCGAAACCCTCCCTAGGTATTATCTCAGGCGGGTTAATAACCCAAGTAAACCAAGCAGTGTGGCTTATCACCCTTGGTGACCTTAGGACCTCTCTTAGGTAGGTAGGTATCTATTGACTGCTAGGTGAGCAGGGGCAGCAAGAGTTAAGTTATTTGACCACACATTTTTTCCTTTCCATCTAATTAAATCTAACCCTGGTCCTTTTGGTTATGAGCTGAACCCTCATACCACAGTGTATATACACATGGTGTATTTCTGCCTAGGTGCTTTAAAGGTAAAGTAAATCATCATATTGGCTTTGTTAGGGTATATTAAAAAAAAAATGTCACTGTCGTGTGCCAAGTGATCAATTGCTCTTCAGGCTACAAGCATGGTATATTCTAAAAATGTTAAAAAAATGAAGGGGGGAGGTTCACCAACATATTACAACTGATATGTGGTTGGCTACATCAAACTATGTGACCTGATGCCAAGATCACTGTCAACGACAGTAGAATTTTTACGGCTTCCCCATATCACTTTTTTCTTCCTTTTTATTTTTAGAAGGTTATAAATGACCATAATTTTTAAAGGGGTGGACCGGTAAGCCAGCGGAAGGCCTCGGTCAGATGACCAAAAGCTCCAAAGGCGGGTCATCATCTGACTAAGACCCGCGTCAGGAAACATTTGTCCTGTTTCCTGACGAACCTTACCTAACCTAACCTACGGCTTCCCTAGTTGTTACGTCCCTTAATTATGTCGGCAAAACCACTGTAAAAATCAATAAAAACATGACAGCATTACAATAAGCTTATTGGCCCATGTTAGGCAGGTCTTGCTCATACCTAACCATTCTCATTCATGAATGGAGACTTACAATATCGTGAAAACAATACTATAAATGAGGGCTTCGCAGTGAGGCCTCCATTATTTTTTAAACCAGGGCAATGTTTAACTAATGTACTGCTTGTGTTGCTACAGAAGAACCTGGTGTGGGAGCAGCAGCCATAGCGACACCAGCGGTGGACACCATAAAAAAAGAAAGGTAACGCAACAGTGTACGATACACCATTTACTATGATCAGAAAGGTCCATGTCTGTGGCATGAATTAGACAGCTTTGTTTTAAAGGAACGCAACAGTGTACGATACACCATTTACTATGATCAGAAAGGTCCATGTCTGTGGCATGAATTAGACAGCTTTGTTTTAAAATTACTACCAGTTTTCCTTCCCACTGTAATTACCTTACTAACTTCTTGGCTAATGTTTCAAGGTTTGTCGTGTTATTTAAGAATCCTTCCTTTCCTCTTGCAGAAATAGTGATTTTAAAATTTATATTTTACGTTATGATAGTTGTTATTAATGTAATTTCTAATGCCTTCCATTTACCCCAGACACCTTAATTGAACACTTACTGTTTCTTCTGATGATATAGGTCAGGGTTTGACCTCTAATCTGGTCAAAATTAGGGATATAGGGAGCTATCAGATTTGGCCAGAGGAAAGGAGGGTAGGTTAAATTTTTTTTAGATTAGAGTTTACTGTCTCATCAACGTTCGTCCTCATCCTTAAGGGATTTTTTTTTTTGCTAAAGATCTCATCTGTCAATTACTTTTATCTTTTTAATTTATTCAGCTGAATAATCTTTCATATAGTCCAGGAGAGCCACTCGTCTGCTCATCCTCGGTAGATCTACAACTTTCCAGCATAATTTCGTCATATCTGTTTTTTATCTACCAGATAAAATGTAATTCGTGTATCTCCAGTTCCCCTCCAGCAGGAAAAGCTCTCGCAATATTTACGAACTATACCTGACCTGCGATCCGTTATGAATATTCATGTTCATGTTTTTCATTTGTCACATCCAGTGGCGTACCTACATTTTGGGGCTCCTTCACAACCAGCAATTTTTGAAGCAATGTGGATTAAGTCGCTTCTGGGGCCCCTGAAGCTTAGCTTCATTAGTTTCATAGTAGATCCGCCCCTGGCCACATCTTCCAGTCATTTTCATATAAAGTCTTAAATTAATGTCTCGCACTATCCTATTGTACTTCTGTATTCGTAGTCTTCTGAGTGTTCGCCTTCGAACATCCTTGGTACCTTTTTTTTTCCCCCTCTCCACCACCCATTGTATGTTTCATTTAGCCTCCTGCGTATTTGCATGTAGGTTTTTTTTTAATCTTTTTTTTAGTAGGCTCCTTGCTCTCATGGAGAAATTAAATAATCATTCTGAGAAAACTATCCTCCTGGTTTTGGAAAGTGCACCTTTAATTAATGTCTACGCGAACATAATTGACAAATTTCGTGTCTTTTAGCGTGTGCACAAACCACGACAGCTTCAGTGTGTACACCAACCACGACAGCTTCAGCCCTACAGTCACCGTGGGCAGCCCAGAGGACGACAATAATTACAGGCATCCCAGCACGAAGCGGCCGCGCACGGAAGGCAATGACATCGACCAGGACGACGACCGCGACGACCAGGAATTCCTGCAGCTGGAGAAGCGACGGGTCTACCTGCAAGAGTGTCAGCTGCGCCTCCTCCACGACATCTACAGGCAGATGCAGACAGACTCCGAGAGGAACCACGCCTTCCAGCAGGCATTTCTCGACATTGAAAGGCAAAGACTGGAGCTAGAGAAATCTGCCACTTCCAAGTAGCATTTTGCTACTGTTGCTTAAGCCTTTCTAAATTGCCTACTCTAAATCACCCTTATTTACCAATAACAGCTACAGGCAGCAGACAGTGGCGATTCGAACCAATATTGTCAATACTCTGGGCTAAGAAATGGCAAAATACCTTAGTTTCAAATAATTACGATACAATGGCCAGAACAAATCACAAGGCTACAAATTAGAAATGAAAACTGGATGCCATTTAGATTCATGCTGGGCAGCTGTCAAATAACCTTTTTAGTTATTGTCTACAGATTTAAAGGGCACCTTAACACTATTGTATTTCGTGACTTGCTAAACTCGCGAGTGTCATTCAGCGCAGTGGGAGAGACTATTCTCCGTCCGTTAGCCCAGACTGGACAGCAAGGCTGGTCTGAAACTACAACTACGCTTCTTAAACAGTTTCGTACCTCTATATATAACTGGTTGGAATAACCAAGACTCCTGCCAGTCGCTGTTCCCTCAACTATGGTAAACACTCCTACAGTGCCTTTCTCTGACTGGTAGCACTAAGGTCCATAGACAAATATGCTGCCGACAAGTGAAAAGACCTCACAGAGCAAGCTTTCATTAGGACAATGTTACGCTCCGTGCAGACATTTATCGAATTCTGAAAAAGAACCACAAAGGTAACCGTTGTGCTACTACAAGTTTGTTCTGCAACGTCTGTCCTTCACTCAAGATGCATGTTATTAAACTGATAGTTATCTAGAACATGTTTACTGTAGTTAAGGTCTTAGTCTGCGACCAGCAAACTTGTACATAAATGTAATCAACATGGCTTCCGTTTTTTTTTCTTACAACAATAAAGAAATTTTACCTTTATAATAAATATCACATTTAAAATTAAAGATTTAGTATTTTATCAATAGTTTAAATTCACCTGACAATACCAAATATCACACTAACAATTTCACACAAAACTTCATACTATATAAGTATTTCTTCGATAAAAAAAAAAGAAAGT
The DNA here is from genome assembly GCF_038502225.1 of Cherax quadricarinatus. Taxonomy (NCBI): domain Eukaryota; kingdom Metazoa; phylum Arthropoda; class Malacostraca; order Decapoda; family Parastacidae; genus Cherax; species Cherax quadricarinatus. The sequence continues at coordinate 11,798,844 of NC_091357.1, forward strand.
TACCCCCCCCCCAAAAAAAAAAAAAAAAATCTACGTTTTGAGAAATGTCCAAGTAATCGCTATGGAAGCTAATCCGAAAATGTTCAACGTAGGGATTAAAAGGTAAGCAAGATAGATTAAATATTTTGCTAGATACGAAACTATCATGATAAAATGCCCCTTCAGGTGTGCTACGTCGATGCTGGTGAAAGGCTCTCGATTCAAAGAAGTGGAGCTACCCATCCCTTCCTTGCATCAAACCTGATTCCTTTCCATTTCCCTAGGAGCTGTATGACCACTAGGGGTTTAGAACTCTCCTGTGAATGTAATAAAGTCAAAAGTCATGTTTTCTTATATAAGAATTAGTATTTGCCGCTAATTTTTATTTAAAGAAATAATTTTTCATACAATTATTAGCAATTATGCATAAGCCTACATATACACACACACACACACACATATATATATATATATATATATATATATATATATATATATATATATATATATATATATATATATATATATATATATATATATGCACATCTTCACAAGTTAATGAGAATGAATGCCAGTCTTTACCAGAAAGACTTCATTAATTAATAAAATATTATAGTCACTGGGGAGGGCTAAACCCAATGGTTCATACAGCACCTTTGGGAAAGAGGTATTCATATCTGGTCTAATGGAGGTTAGATCCAATTGCTTGGATGAAGAGCCCTCCAGCGGCATCAAGGCACCTCAGAAGGATGGGACCCTCCCTAGAGGAGATAAAAGCAGACAAAGGAGGGAGAAAGGGAACGGGGGGAAGGGGAGGGTGTAAGAGGCTATATTTCAGAATATCCACAGACTCCAATCAGTGTGCCGTAGATAAGTTATATTAACAGCCACAAGATGAACTTGAATAATAAATACACACCGGTATGTGCAATAGTTAGGTGGCTTTTGTTTTATATAAAAGATAAAACTACGTATTTAACTGTTGTTCAAGTGTCTGACACATCTACTTGTCACTATTGTATGCCTTTATATTGATAAATACATCTGCTCAGTTATGTATTCTCTTCTTCCACGCCTCTGCCTGCGTAACAAGTATGGAAAACCGAATAAAAATGTCAAAAGTGTTACGGTGGCCCATGGCCTGGTGGCAATAGCTTTCGCTTCACACGGTGAGGGTCCGGGTTCGATTCCCGGAAAACGTCGGAAACACTGGGCGCATTTCCTTACACCGGTCGTCCATTGGGTCATCCATCAGTAATAATGGGTACCTGGGTGTTAGCCGACTGGTGTGGGTCGCATCCTGGGAGAAAATTTAACTAAGTTGCCAGAAATGCTCTGCATAACAAGCGACTTTCTATATAGTAGTATGTCATTGATGTCAACTATGGCCTGTATACCTTGCACATGTACTTTTAGAAATAAAGATATTATTAGAGGTTTTATTATTGGGTTAGAAGGTTGTGAGGGGCCCCCGGGGGCTGGTTACTGCTGGGTTGAAGGGTTGTGAGGGGTCCCCGAGGCTGGTTATTACTGGGTTGAAGGGGGGGCCCCCTCCCCCAGAGACCCCATAAACTCCCACACAATCCCCTCACAAAGATAATACACACAACATTTACGTATATACACGCTGTGATAACATCCTGATAACATTGCAGGGAACAAGAACAGAAAACGTTATCACTAGATGATTACACGTTCAACATTGGGATTATTATATTCATAAGATAGCACTAAACCCATAAGTTATTTATTCTATGTAAACATACATAAAAATCAATGTTCTCGAGGGCACACATTCTGAGCACAAAATGTACATGTACATGACTCACGAAATCGTAATGACACGATTGCAACGGTGTGGAGTTTTAAGACTCTGATCACGGGTTCTAACCCCGCCCGTGGTATGGTTTACATGTACATGCAGTGAAAGAAACCCCCAATAAAATTAGGTAATAAAACTTCTTTCCATTGTGGTCGCACCTGGGGAATGAGAGATAATGATTTGATCAGAGTAAATGTAGGAGGGGGGAATGCATTACCTGGAGTTTACCTGGAGAGGGTTTCGGGGGTCAACGCCCCCGTGGCTCGGTCTGAGACCAGGCCTCACGGTGGATCAGGGTCTGATCAACTAGGCTGTTACTACTGGCCGCACGCAAGCTGATGTACGAACCACAGGCTGGATGGTCAGGTACTGGCTTTAGGTACCTGTCCAGTGCCTTCTTAAAGACAGCCAGGGGTCTATTGGTAATCCCCCTTACGTATGCTGGGAGGTAGTTGAACAGTCTTGGGCCCCTGACACTTGTGTTGTCTCTCAGTGTACTCGTTGCGCTCCTGCTTTTCATTGGGGAAATGTTGCATCTCCTGCCGATTATTGATAGGCAGTATGGTTCAATCCAAGGAATAGGAGAGGAAGTAACTACAGATGTTAATTAAAAGTGAAAAAAATCGCAGAATTGTTGGTTGGGATTAACTTGTGCGCAACAAGTGCTGGAAACTAAAATCAAACCAAATGAATTCAGGAAAGCCCTAAACACAAACTAAACAATGAAAATAAGTTATTCCGGGCTTCATACACATGTATTAAATTCATCCGAGTATATGCGCCAGCATGGAGCCCCATCCCCCTCACACACCTGATCGTTCACAAAGATACTGAAGTTAGATACCAGACTGGTACTGAAGATAAGATTGGTTGACAGCGTCCTCAGATCTCACACTGATTATTTATTTTATTTATTTATTTATTTAAAATTTGAGCACACATACAGAGGTACAAAAAATACAGATAAGAGCAGCATGCCAAAGCCACTTATACTATGCATAGCATTACGGGCTGGCTTAAAATTAACTTAAGATTAACTAAGCAATGATGAAATCAGTGATAAAACTTTAATGTAAACAGATTACTATAAAGCACAAGTGAGTATTACAAAGACAGGTCATATGGTTGTATGCATTGTTGTACATTCAGTAGAATGGAGTATTCTGTTAGGTAGTGTATTTAAAAAATAATAAAGTTAGATTGGGTTTTAGGTTTAACATTTATGTGATATAATTGTGAGAAACATTTAAGATATACAATTTATAAGGTTCAGTTATTCAGTATTTATTTGGTTTTGGGTGAGTAAGTGATCTTTGAGAAGAGACTTGAATTTATAAACAGGTAGTGTTTCTTTTATATTTACAGGTAATGAATTCCAGATTTTAGGGCCTTTTATGTGCATTGAGTTTTTGCATAGTGTGAGATGGACACGAGGAACATCAAAGAGTGATCTGTGCCTTGTGTTATGGTCATGTGTTCTGTTGAGGTTGGCAAGGAGATGTTTGAGGGGAGGGTTAATATCAGAGTTAAGTGTTCTATGTATGTAATAGGTGCAGTAATAAGTATGGATGTTTTGTATGGTGAGTAGGTTTAGTGTATTGAATATTGGTGGAGTGTGCTGCCTATAGTGAGAATTTGTTATCATTCTAACTGCAGCCTTTTGTTGGGTAATTAGTGGTCTGAGATGGTTACTTGTTGTTGAGCCCCATGCACAAATTCCATAGATGAGATAGGGGTAAATAAGAGAGTGATATAGGGCCAGGAGGGCTGACTGTGGAACATAGTACCGTATCTTCGATAGTATGCCTACAGTCTTGGAAATTTTCTTAGAAATTTGTTGTATATGTGTATGAAATTTGAGTCTATTATCAAGGTGGATTCCTAAGAATTTTCCCTCTGTTAGCTTTGTGATAGGTGATCCGTTTATCATTATGTTAAGAGGGACATCTGTAGCTCTGTTACCAAACTGAATGAAGTAGGTTTTGTCAATGTTTAGTGTAAGTTTGTTAGTCCTCATCCAGGTAGATATTTTCTGTAATTCGGTATTTACAGTATTGGCTAGCGTGACTGGGCTCGGGTGGGAGAAGACGTATGTAGTGTCATCTGCAAATAGTGTGGGTTTGAGTAATTGCGAAGCATTTGGTAGGTCATTTATGTATAGGAGAAAGAGAAGAGGGCCAAGGACACTTCCCTGTGGGACACCAACTGTAATTGGTTGTGCAGAAGAGTTTGCCCCATTTGCATACACATATTGGCTTCTGTTGCTGAGGTATGACTTGAGGTAGTTGAGGGAGTGCCCTCTTATGCCATAGTGTGACAATTTTACGTGGAGCAAGTCATGGTTAACTGTATCAAAAGCTTTACGTAAGTCAATGAAGATCCCCAGTGGGACTTCTTTTTTCTCTATTGCAGTGTATATATGTTCTAGCATGTGTATAATAGCATCATTAGTATTTTTATTTGGCCTGAATCCAAATTGGCAGGGGTTGAGTATGTTTTGGGAGATAAGGTAGGAGTAGATTCGTTTATGAATTAATTTTTCGAAGATTTTTGAGAGAGGGTGTAAGTTGGATATTGGCCTATAGTTATTCAACTCTGTTTGGTCTCCTCCTTTGTGGATCGGGGTGACCCTTGCTATTTTGAGTACTGTAGGGAAGGTGGAGGATTCAATGGATTTGTTAAAGAGTGTTGCAATGATTGGTGATAGCACTTGTGACACTTTTTTGTATATAAAGGGTGGTAAGGTATTTAAATCTCCTGCCTTGTTTTTTAGTGTGTTGATAATAAGGGAGACTTCGTATGGGTTAGTCGGAGCTAGGAACAGTGTGTTCGGGTAGTTGCCGGTGAGGTAGTCATTTGGTGGGGTATCTGAGCTTGGGATTTTATTGGCAAGGTTTTGTCCTATAGTGGAGAAGAAGCCATTGAGTCTATTTGCTGTTTCTGTTGGTGGGAGTTGGGGTTCATCTGATTTTGCTAATTTTATTTCGCTATTTCGTGATAACTTTTTTGTTCCTAGAATTTCTGATAGGGTTTTCCAGGTCTTTTTTATATCACCTCGTAAGTTGGATAATCTGTTCTCATAATACAATTTTTTTGCCCTTCTTATCAGGCTGGTTAGGATTGACGAGTAACGTTTTGTTTGGTCTCTGGTTATGTGACCCATTCTGTACTGTTTTTCATATTGGTGTTTTGTATTTATGGATTTGAGAATGCTGGGTGTTAACCAGGGACTGTTCAGTCTCTTAGCTGTCATCTGTTTAGTTTTTTTAGGGCAGTGCTTGTTATAGAGGTATTGGGTCTTTTTTAGAAAATTATTAATACATTCGTCAATATCTGTATAGATTTCTAGCTCAGTGTGCCAGTCAATGTTTGCTACTGCTGTTGTGAAGTTATTAATGGCTGCCTCATTGTGAAGTCTGAAGGTGACTTTAGTAGTGTCTTGGGGTAATTTACCAAGAGTTGTTATGAGAAAAGTAGGGTAGTGGTCTGTGGTATTATCTGTAATTATGCCTGATTTTAAAGGGGATATGGTGTTGGTCCAGATGTGGTCAAGTAGGGAAACACTAGTCTCTGTAACTCTTGTAGGTTTTGTTACTGTTGGTAGCAACATACAGTTACTCATTGTGTTTGTGAATTCAGTAACGTGTGGGTCCTGGTCTTGCAGGAGATTTATATTGAAGTCACCTGAGAGTAGTAAGTGATCTTTGTTCAAGCGTGCATCAGTTATCATACTTCCTAGGTTTTGACTAAATTGGCTAATGTTTGACTGTGGAACTCTGTAGATGTTTATCAATGTGAGAGGTTTTTGTAGGTATTTGGATTTGAATTTGGCTATTATATATTCCCCATGTTCATCCCTTGTGCAAGTATTAGTGATACATTCTAGTTGGTCTGAGTAGTATATGGCTGTGCCACCCCCTTGTTGGTCTGGCCTACAGTTGTGTATGGCTGTGTAACCAGGAATGGCATAGACATCTGTACTATCAGGCTTTAGCCAGGTTTCAGTTAGTGTAATGATGGACATATTGGCATGTAAGGAATTTAGTAATGCTATGAGGTCATCGTAATGCTTGCTTAAAGATCTGATATTGTAGTTAAAGATAGTTATGTTGTTGTTGGCACTGAGAAGTGCCTTTGATTGTTCTGCAGTGTAGTAATTACAGTAACTGTTTGATTCATTTAAGTCATTAAATAAGAGGTTGGTATCAGGATCAATGCTTGTAATCATAAGATTTGTAGTGAATCTATAGTTAGAATTAAGTATAAAACAAAGTAAATAGTCTTAAGCTAAAAAATAGCACCTGAATTATTTAACAAATGTAAAATAATGAGCTATAAAAAAGGGACTAATACAAATAAAGTGATGATAAAATAATGGAGCTTGGGAATATGATAGTAGGTAGTACTATAAAGGTAATTCTTTAAAGTTAGAATTAAAGTATAAAATAATAATATAAAAGGGACTAATATAAGTTGTGGTGACCAATAAAGTGGTAATCAAATAAATGAGCTTTGGAATATAATGGCAAAATTGTGAACTTATTCTACTTTAGCACCTGAGAATAGCACCTTGATTATTTTAACAATTGTGAATATATAAACTAGGGTAGTTATATAAAGCTAAAATAAAGGAGAAAATATATAAGGGACTAAAATTAAGTAATGGTAAACAAAGTTAAATGGACAGGTGGTCACTATGAAATAATATTGGTTTAGGAGTAAGATCTGATTTGTAATATTAAATAAATTGAGCAGTTTATTGCACAATAAAAGTAAAAAAAATGAGGTAGTTGGTACTAGCTAGCAAAAGATAGTTTTGGTACTTGCAAAAAAGTAATTGGAATATACACTAATTGCATACACAATGAAAAGTGACTAAAAAAACAATTAGTGATAAACAAAATTAAATGGACAGGTAAGAATAATGAATATTATTAATTTGGAGTAAGATTTGACTTGTAATTTAAAATTATGAGCAATTAATAGCAGTAAGAAGGAAGTATAGAGTACTGGAGGTATTTCATTAGCTAGTGATGAAAAATAATAAAAATAATAATGTACAATATAATAGTAACGTACACTATATGCACCACACGTATATATGTATTAAGGGCACTTATCTAATCTGTTAAAGAAATGTCAGCTTTTCTAAGGAAGGTAGAGAAATCGTGTTCGTTTGAGATGGTATATTGTTGTCCTGTTGATGTTTTCCTTACTAGTATTTTCCCATATCGCGTGAAACACTGATGTATTTTGTTTTCCTGTTTAAGTTTTCTCAGCCTGAACAGAAGGTTTTGACGTTTTTTTGTTAGACACTCATTTATGTACACTCCATTTTTCATTGTAATTGCTGATTTAATTAGGTCCTTTCTTTTATCGTATGAATGAAGTCTGATCATTATACTGTGTTTACTTCCTGGTTTTCCTAGCAAACGTGTTTCTTTGATTTCATTGTTTTGCACGATGACTTGTACGTGGTTCTGTATTATCCTGATAGCAGTTTCTTTGCACTGAGCTTGTGTTATGTCACTAGGAATGTGTGGACTGTTTATTATAACTGCATCAGACAACTTATCTTGTTCAGTTTTGTCGTCTTGGAAATCAAGGTATTCATTTAGTCGAGTGTGCATGTTCTGATTCCAGTCCTTGATTGCTTCTTCAACCTTCATATTTATTGTTGTTATTTGCTCAGTGTGACTGGCTATAGCTGCTTTTAGAGTATTTTCTGTGTCAACACTTCCCGATGTAATCTTCTCTTCAAGGTTTTGGATCTTATTCTCGAGGTTGGTTATCTTGGATTCTCGTCGCTCGAGTGTTGCTTTGATATCTTTGATTTCATTTTCTAGAGCAACGATGTAGTCCTTGATATTGTCAGGAATAATCATACCTGAGTTATCATGGGTGAATCCTTTGAAGGGAGTGGAGTTGGAGGGGGAGTCAGCCATGTTTGTTGTTGTTGTTGTTGTTCCCTGGGTGGCGGCGGTGAGGGGGGTTGATGATACACTGGCGTCCTGCTGGGTAGACAAGTTGAGTTCTAGGGTCCTTGCTGTTATTCTTTTATTACTGGTGTTGTTTCTTCTGCGATATCCTTTCATAGTATCACTGAAGTAGATACTGTGTAGCAATGGAGGAGAAGGCTTGTTTTCTAGGAGCTTGGGTTAAGTGATTGTCTGGCAGCGGGGGCAGTGTTTGGGTTAGCAGGGCTGCTTCCTTAGATCTTCTAATTTTGTCAAGATTTGGGTTACATTCTTAGTATTCTTGGGTCATGTTGTGGTCTACGTGGGTTCATGTAGTTGAACTTTCACTTAGGCCATCACAAGTTTGTTGAGCGATGTTTTTTTGAGAAAGAAGAGCTGGTAGGATACCGTTGCTGCCGCTGCCGCTGCCGAGGGATGTCACCTTATTATAATCATGGGGGAACGCTAAATCCGTAAGATTATACAGCACATGTGAGGAGAATGAAAGGTATTCAGGTTCAATTCAGGGAACCGGAGGACAGATCCAACTCCCTAGATCAAGAGCCCCTCACCAGCATCAAGGAACCTCCCTTGAGGGGATCTCACACTGAGGGTCTGGGATTGATCTCCTTACACCTGCTGTCCCTGTTTACCTAGCAGTAAATAGATACCTCGGTGTTAGGCGACTGTTGTGGGTGGCATACTAAGGGAAAAGATTAACTTAAATTGCCAGAAATGCTCTGCATAACCAAGGGCTTTGTTTGTAGTATACGAGTGTTGTCAGTTATGCCTATCAGCTATTATATACTTTTGGAAATATTATTATTATTACGAGGGCTATATTATGTTCACGGGGAGGTAATAAAGCCATAAAGGTCATACATCACTCGGGGAATGGGAGTGAACACCATAGGTGACCTATGACAGTAAAATTCTTCATGAAGAACTAGAGAATCATAACTGACACTCGCGTCAAATTTTTGTCTGACAAATATGGGTGAGAAGTTGTGAGATCCGAGACGAGTAGAAGACACATTAGAAGAGAGGCAGGTAGGAGACACGAGAGAGATGGGAGCCCCAAACTCAGGTGAGCCCAGGCAGGGCAGTAGTGTCTGACTTAGGTTAGTAAGTACGGACGAACTACAAGAGGCGGCAGAGAAACTTGAACAGTATGACGAAAATGATGTATAATACCGACAAATGGAAGATCTGTGCAACAATTAGGCATCTTTATGTTCAACTGAAACTTTTCGCCTACACAGTAGGCCTCTTCAGTCAAATAACGTAACGATCTGGGAGAAATGTGTTTTTTTTTTCGAGGTGGTCAGTCCCTCAACCCGTAGAACAGTTCAGCTCTATAGTCTGGAACAATGTAAAGCCGAAACATGAGAATGGAACCTTATATACTACCGAAGGTGAGGCGTGGAAGATTTCGAAGATGTTGCAGGAGGCAGTATATGAGACACCATTCTCGTGCTTCTGTTTCACATTATTCCAGACTATGCAGCAGAGCTCTTATCTAGGCTGACCAATAACCACCTCAAGAACTTTCTCCAGGGATGATGATGGACTGGTTAAATTTTTACCTCGCCACTGCTCGTGCTGCCTCCAATTTATTCTCCTCTGTATTTAACTGAAGAAGCCGACCGTGTAAGCGAAAAGTTTCAATACAAAATAAAGATGCCTAACTGTTGCACATGTAAGACCTTTCAACTTGAAGAGTAAATATGATAGAGTACTGGAGGCCAGGGATCCGTAGAGTACTGGAGGCCAGGGATCCGTAGAGTACTGGAGGCCAGGGATCCGTAGAGTACTGGAGGCCAGGGATCCGTAGAGTACTGGAGGCCAGGGATCCGTAGAGTACTGGAGGCCAGGGATCCGTAGAGTACTGGAGGCCAGGGATCCGTAGAGTACTGGAGGCCAGGGATCCGTAGAGTACTGGAGGCCAGGGATCCGTAGAGGACTGGAGGCCAGGGATCCGCAGAGTACTGGAGGCCAGGGATCCGTAGAGTACTGGAGGCCAGGGATCCGTAGAGTACTGGAGGCCAGGGATCCGTAGAGTACTGGAGGCCAGGGATCCGTAGAGTACTGGAGGCCAGGGATCCGTAGAGTACTGGAGGCCAGGGATCCGTAGAGGACTGGAGGCCAGGGATCCGTAGAGTACTGGAGGCCAGGGATCCGTAGAGTACTGGAGGCCAGGGATCCGTAGAGTACTGGAGGCCAGGGATCCGTAGAGTACTGGAGGCCAGGGATCCGTAGAGTACTGGAGGCCAGGGATCCGTAGAGTACTGGAGGCCAGGGATCCGTAGAGGACTGGAGGCCAGGGATCCGTAGAGTACTGGAGGCCAGGGATCCGTAGAGTACTGGAGGCCAGGGATCCGTAGAGTACTGGAGGCCAGGGATCCGTAGAGTACTGGAGGCCAGGGATCCGTAGAGTACTGGAGGCCAGGGATCCGTAGAGGACTGGAGGCCAGGGATCCGTAGAGTACTGGAGGTCAGGGATCCGTAGAGTACTGGAGGCCAGGGATCCGTAGAGTACTGGAGGCCAGGGATCCGTAGAGGACTGGAGGCCAGGGATCCGTAGAGGACTGGAGGCCAGGGATCCGTAGAGGACTGGAGGCCAGGGATCCGTAGAGGACTGGAGGCCAGGGATCCGTAGAGGACTGGAGGCCAGGGATCCGTAGAGGACTGGAGGCCAGGGATCCGTAGAGTACTGGAGGCCAGGGATCCGTAGAGGACTGGAGGCCAGGAATCCGTAGAGGACTGGAGGCCAGGGATCCGTAGAGGACTGGAGGCCAGGGATCCGTAGAGTACTGGAGGACAGGGATCCGTAGAGGACTGGAGGCCAGGGATCCGTAGAGGACTGGAGGCCAGGGATCCGTAGAGGACTGGAGGCCAGGGATCCGTAGAGGACTGGAGGCCAGGGATCCGTAGAGGACTGGAGGCCAGGGATCCGTAGAGGACTGGAGGCCAGGGATCCGTAGAGGACTGGAGGCCAGGGATCCGTAGAGGACTGGAGGCCAGGGATCCGTAGAGGACTGGAGGCCAGGAATCCGTAGAGGACTGGAGGCCAGGGATCCGTAGAGGACTGGAGGCCAGGGATCCGTAGAGTACTGGAGGACAGGGATCCGTAGAGGACTGGAGGCCAGGGATCCGTAGAGGACTGGAGGCCAGGGATCCGTAGAGGACTGGAGGCCAGGGATCCGTAGAGGACTGGAGGCCAGGGATCCGTAGAGGACTGGAGGCCAGGGATCCGTAGAGGACTGGAGGCCAGAGATACTTAAAAGTGATCGCTTGTAGCTAAAAGGCTACAAGAACCATTACTATTCCTGCAAGCTTAACTTTTTTTTATGTAAGAGGCGGGGGCTTGCAAGAGCCGAAGCCTTGAAGTGAACCAGATAACCACGGATGTACTGACGTGCGAGTGGTCATATCACTAACATTTCCGGCGCCAGGCACGTCATGTTATGCAATGTCATGTGCACACGCACACTTGTACATGCACACTATATGTGTACACGGTGAGTGAATCCTTAGTAACATGCACGTGGAAACGCTAAACCTGTCGGGGTCATACCGAGGCTGGGCCCAAGAATGACAACTCCAATTCCTTGGATCAAGAGCCTTTCACCGGCCTCAATGTAAACCCGCTGAAGGGTGTTAGGGATGAGTGTGTACTCACCTAATTGTGGTTGCAGGAGTCGAGACTCAGTTCCTGGCCCCGCCTCTTCACCGAGTGCTACTAGGTCCTCTCTCTCCCTGTTCCATGAGCTTTATCATACCTCATCTTCAAGCTATGTATGGTTTCTGCCTCCACTACCTCACTTGCTAGGCTTTTCCACTTCCTGACTACTCTCACTTTGTGTACTCACCTATTTGTACTCACCTATTTGTGGTTGCAGGGGTCGAGTCATAGCTCCTGGCCCCGCCTCTTCACTGATTGCTACTAGGTCCTCTCTCTCCCTGCTCCATGAGCTTTATCATACCTCGCCTTAAAACTATGTATGGTTCCCGCCTCCACTACTTCACTTTCTAGGCTATTCCACGGCTTGACTACTCTATGACTGAAGAAATACTTCCTAACATCCCTTTGATTCATCTGAGTCTTCAACTTCCAATTGTGACCTCTTGTGTCTGTGTCCCATCTCTGGAACATCCCGTCTTTGTCCACCTCGTCTATTCCGCGCAGTATTTTATATGTCGTTATCATGTCTCCCCTGACCCTCCTGGCCTCCAGTGTCGTCAGGCCGATTTCCCTCAACCTTTCTTCGTAGGACAATCCCCGTAGCTCTGGGACTAGTCTTGTTGCAAACCTTTGCACTTTCTCTAATTTCTTGACGTGCTTGACTAGATGTGGATTCCAAACTGGTGCTGCATACTCCAGTATGGGCCTGACGTAAATGGTATACAGAGTCTTGAACGACTCCTTACTGAGGTATCGGAACGCTATCCGTAGGTTTGCCAGGCGCCCATATGCTGCAGCAGTTATCTGATTGATGTGCGCCTCAGGAAATATGCTCGGTGTTATACTCACCCCCAGATCTTTTTCCTTGAGTGAGATTTGTGTGTGTGTGTGTGTGTGTGTGTGTGTGTGTGTGTGTGTGTGTGTGTGTGTGTGTGTGTGTGTGTGTGTGTGTGTGTGTGTGTGTGTGTGTGTGTTTCAAGTACCATATGCCGTGACAGTGCAACAAGAGTGAATAATTGTGATTAAACCATGTTGAAGGTGACAACAGTCATGCAACATGACTCCTCCATGTTAACCACATATTCAACACGCATGCAACATAATTTTCACATGTTCATTACCCTCAGTAATTTTTCCTGTGTAAACTACAGTATATACTTACGCACACGACCGAAAATAAAACTTAAACTACATTTCACATCGTTAAAACCAAATCACTAAACCCGTATGGTTCATGCGGGGCACCGAATTTAAAAAAAAAAAACGAGATTGCTTATTTTTTTTTATTTCAGCATGATAGTGTTTGTACAGAGATGTACAGCTCCATTACCTTGGACCTTGAGCCCTCTATGGCATCTAGGCGCCCCTCTTAATGAAGCGTAGTATTAAGAACATTCCATGAAGTTTGGAACAATTGTCTTGTAAGTTTTTTTTTTTTTTAAGTTAATTGGCGGGTCAGTATGCAGCCCCGTGACGTTATAATGACATGTTTACTAGTGCCATTGTGAGCACCACCACCACTGCCACCAGGAGGCCCCAGACCGCTTGTTACGACGTCTTCAACTGCTTCATCTCTCCTCCTGCTCCAGTACACAAGTCTCCATGCTCAGGCTTCTGTGCTACACTCTCCTCCTGCTCCAGTATACAAGTCTCCATGCTCAGGCTTCTGTGTTACACTCTCCTCCTGCTCCACTATACAAGTCTCCATGCTCAGGCTTGTGCGTTACAGTCTGATATAATAATAATCAAGGGGGAAGCGCTAAACCCGTAGGATTATACAGCGCCTGGGGGGTATGTGGAAGGTATTCAGGCTTAATTCGGGGAACTGGAGCACAGATCCAATTCCCTAAATCAAGAGCCCCTCACCAACATCAAGGAACCTTCCCTGAGGGGACTTCTCGCCAGAACACCCGGGTGTTGTACACGAGTCTTGCTCATCAACTTGCCTGTGTTGTCTACCGTTAATGTAATTAAAGTGGATGGAGTGGTTGGTACAACACTGGAGGAAGTGGATGGTACAACACTGGAGGAAGTGGATGGTACATGGCCTCTACCGCTGCTGCAACCTACTACTCCCTGACATACGAGATTATATTCTATTCTGAGAAGCGTTACACTCGTAGGGTCATATAGGGACTGGGGACGGGGGAGGGGGAGTCAGACTGCAACAACGCCTTAGGTAATACATTACTGATGTATTACTGTTATTCAGGTCTCCATGGCGACAGTCTCCAGAAAGGTTACAGCAGTCAATACTAGCTAGGTGGCAGCTGGGCTGACGCCTAGCAATCCTCGCCTGGAATGCAGCCTCCTAGGATTCTTAACAGGGAACGGCTGAGGTTTGAACCCATGGTAAGTGACTCCTAAAACTCAAAGGCCAGTGCGTTAACCACGTGGCTAACTGGCTCTACCAAGATTCATCCAACTAGGTATTTCTATACTTGTACCACCACGGGGTTATGATCACAGTAAAGTGATCAACCCGTAGGACTGAAACAGCGCAGGGAAACTGGCACCTAAAGTCAGTACCTGACCAGCCGGGCTGTGGTTCGTACGTCGGGTTGCGTGGGGCCAGCAGTAACAGCCTGGTTGATCAGGCCCTGATGCACCATGAGGCCTGGTCACAGACCGGGCCGCGGGGACGCTGACCCCCGAAACCCTATTAAGGCATACTCCAGGTATATAGTATTTTGTGCTGATAAGCTGCCAGACAGTCGTTCATAACAATACTACCAGATAAGGTGTACAAATGAATTAATTGTGCTGTCCATTTTTTTTTTTACTCTTAAATGCAGCATAATGTTGACTATCGTCTGCTACACTCACTTCCCACAACACTTCTATACTCGTACCACTTTTGTTTACCTTTTTTTTCCTACTTCGCTCAATATATTCCTACTGTCGTAATCCCTAAACGTCACAAATAATTATCCAATATACAACTAGACGTCACACTACTCATGGGCATGACTATCCAGTACACAGCTCGACGTTAACTCGTGGGCACGAGTTAACGTTGCTGTGTTCTGTGTTCCCAGATATTCCGCCAGTTAATTGTTAACAAGTACACGTTTATACAAGTGACTACCTTAAAAAAAAATACCCAGGGAACGCTCAGAAATTGATGCTGGAAATCGGATAAGAAAACGAACGGTGCAAGCGTAGGTAGGAATGTCTTATTTGTCAGGAGAAATATAAAAATGCCTTCCGAGGTGGGCGTTCCTCACTTAGGAGTTAAGCCAGAGGAGGTTTTGGTTAGACCGGCTTTTCGCTGGCTTACTGGTCGTGATAATGAAGGGACAATTGGGCAATAATTGAAAAAAAAATAAAGAAAAGTATTTTCATCTGGTGAGATTTAGCCCCCTTTCCACTCCCTTGGCTGCTCTGAGTTGCCAAGTTACCCTCCCTCCCCCAACATGAATGATACTCGCCATAGTGTGGTTTCAGGGCGAATATAAAAGGAGAACGAGTGAAATTACAAACAGTCAGCGACTGCTACAGCACTTAGTCACCTGAGTACTCCCAGTTCCTCCCCACAGCTCATTTTCCCCGTCCTCTCTATATCCCCCTGGTCTCTATCTCCCAATTCTGAGTAAACACTCAACCGGTTGGGGCTAGCATCAGGAAGGGACACCTTAGGCAAGTGTGAAAATAACGGTAGGAAGTATTTCTTTACAGAGTAGATGATGAGTAGATTGACGTGACCTGCCCGAGTGCAACAAGTAACCCTGCCAGAGTGCAACAAGTGACCCTGCCAGAGTGCAACAAGTGACCCTGCCAGAGTGCAACGAGTACAGCAAAGATTAAGAAAATAATCCGGATCAATTGTATAAATAAAAAGATGAAAGCATTCACCAGAAATATGACAAAATAGTTAACTATACACTATCATCTCCCTCTCCACGTCCTGCCGCTGAGTTATAGTTCACAGTGTTAAGATAAAAGGAATTTCATGCGAGTCAATGATAACAGACACGCCTGTTGTTTTCAACTGTTATCCAGTGAGACACTCCTACCTGCGGCTGTCAACTTTCATGCTAGGGAAAAGTGCTACTATACAGCATTATTTCCACTGGGAAGCGCTAAACCTGCAAGGATCATACAGGACCTGGGTCATGAAAGGGATTCTCCAGTCCCTTGGATCAAGAGCAATTCTCACACACCCGAGAAGGGTGGCTTGTATAAACTAAGCACATCTCATGATTAATAATCGGATTAAAATGGGAGATTCTCCTTTTTTAATTATGTCTGATCCAACTGACTCTTAGCTGAGCATCTAGCTTATATTATTAAAAACAAATCACTATTGTAACTACGGCAATGACCACAATTGGCAGTGTAGCGGATATGGCCAGTGTAATGCTCGGACGTTATCTGACCAGAATCTCCCTAGAATGCCTCTACCTGCCAGAGATTACAGCGGTTACATTGTTAATACATCTTTACTGATGTACGAGACTTGTGCAACACTTAGGTATCTTTATTGTGGAATAAAGATACTCAAGTGCTGCACTTTTATTGTGGAATAAAGATACCTAAGTGCTGCACTTTTATTGTGGAATAAAGATACCTAAGTGCTGCACTTTTATTGTGGAATAAAGATACCTAAGTGCTGCACAAGTGTCTTAACTTTGTTTTCTGAACCATTTATCTAAAATATCTTTACGAACGTTTTAAGGTTAAAACACCATCTGACGATGTGATAGCTTATCTGAAGCCTGTTATTGTCGTCTATGAGACCTTTTCCTAGATCTCTGCGACTTTCCTGAATTATGAGAATATTTCCTGCTGCTTCAAGATTAATGTAGTTAATAGCAACTTGTTTCTGATCGCTGTAGACGGTCACGTTGTATTAATGGAACTATATATGAAAGATTTCTCTACTGCTCATGGTGGCAGACATGAAAGTGGTAGCAGCCTGTCTACAACACTGGTGGCAGACATTCAGGTTGTGGTAGCCTGGCTACAACAATGGTTGCAGACATTCAGGTTGTGGTAGCCTGGCTACAACACTGGTGGCAGACATTCAGGTTGTGGTAGCCTGGCTACAACACTGGTGGCAGACATTCAGGTTGTGGTAGCCTGGCTACAACACTGGTGGCAGACATTCAGGTTGTGGTAGCCTGGCTACAACACTGGTGGCAGACATTCAGATTGTGGTAGCCTGGCTACAACACTGGTGGCAGACATTCAGGTTGTGGTAGCCTGGCTACAACACATTAACCACACAACAGACTAAACAAATTCACGAGCACTATAAATTCAAATCCGAGCGTTATCACAATAGTTGTATCATGACTTGCCAAGCGTTAATTCCCTAGCTTCCTCCTGCACTACCGAATGTCATCCGAGTTCCACACAATCATTAAAAACCGCGCGTCTTGGTACACTTGCTACTTCCATTTCTCCTGGTGGGTCAGAGACTTATTTCATTCAGTCTTAGTCTTATCCATTTGCCATTTGTGTGACTAGTTAATGGGCCAAGTCGGGACCGAAACGTCGTCAGAAGTTTCGGTGTCCTATGTGCGGGTAATTTGTGTACTGTTCCAGTCAAGGCCCTGCGTCTTCTTATTCTTTACACTGCACTGAGATCCCTTTATAGTATCCACAAAATACCCCGTCGGGGTCATACAACGCCTCAGAAATAAGAGGTAATCAGATTTAATCTGAGTATCAACTTTATGCCGCTTAACCAGCGGGTTTATTGTGCACCCACATGCTCATAGATAGGCAAGGTTCGTCAGGAAGCAGGAAAAGTGTTTCCTGAATCGGGTCTTAATCATGCTCATGCACTGAACGATAGCGCAAGACAACAGGATAACGTTAAGTAACAATGAGTCTGCCACTTCTCACTCGGCGTAGGTACATCTCTCTCTCTCTCTCTCTCTCTCTCTCTCTATATATATATATATATATATATATATATATATATATATATATATATATATATATATATATATATATATATATATATATATATATATATATATATATATATATATATATATATATATATATATTACAGTCATTGTATATCACTACGACAAGGTCCTAAATGCACTAGAAGATAAAAAGAATGCAGATGTAATATATACAGACTTTGCAAAAGCCTTCGACAAGTGTGACCATGGCGTAATAGCGCACAAAATGCGTGCTAAAGGGATAACAGGAAAAGTCGGTCGATGGATCTATAATTTCCTCACTAACAGAACACAGAGAGTAGTCGTCAACAGAGTAAAGTCCGAGGCAGCTACGGTGAAAAGCTGTTCCACAAGGCACAGTACTCGCTCCCATCTTGTTCCTCATCCTCATATCCGAAATAGACAAGGATGTCAGCCACAGCACCGTGTCTTCCTTTGCAGATGACACCCGAATCTGCATGAGTGTCTTCCACTGCAGACACTGAAAGGCTCCAGGCGGACATCAACCGAATCTTTCAGTGGGCTGCGCTGCAGAAAACAATATGAAGTTCAACGATGAGAAATTTCAATTACTCAGATATGGTAAACACGAGGAAATTAAATCTTCATCAGAGTACAAAACAAATTCTGGCCACAAAATAGAGCGAAACACCAACGTCAAAGACCTGGGAGTGATCATGTCGGAGGATCTCACCTTCAAGGACCATAACATTGTATCATTCGCATCTGCTAGAAAAATGACAGGATGTATAATGAGAACCTTCAAAACTAGGGAGGCCAAGCCCATGATGACACTCTTCAGGTCACTTGTTCTATCTAGGCTGGAATATTGCTGCACACTAACAGCACCTTTCAAGGCAGGTGAAATTGCTGACCTAGAAAATGTACAGAGAACCTTCACGGCGCGCATAACGGAGATAAAACACCTCAATTACTGGGAGCGCTTGAGGTTCCTGAACCTGTATTCCCTGGAACGCAGGCGGGAGAGATACATGATTATATACACCTGGAAAATCCTAGAGGGACTAGTACCGAACTTGCACACGAAAATCACTCACTACGAAAGCAAAAGATTTGGCAGACGATGCAACATCCCCCCAACGAAAAGCAGGGGTGTCACTAGCACGTTAAGAGACCATACAATAAGTGTCAGGGGCCCGAGACTGTTCAACTGCCTCCCAGCATACATAAGGGGGATTACCAACAGACCCCTGGCAGTCTTCAAGCTGGCACTGGACAAGCACCTAAAGTCGGTTCCTGACCGGCCGGGCTGTGGCTCGTACGTTGGTTTGCGTGCAGCCAGCAGCAACAGCCTGGTTGATCAGGCTCTGATCCACCAGGAGGCCTGGTCACAGACCGGGCCGCGGGGGCGTTGACCCCCGGAACTCTCTCCAGGTAAACTCCAGGTATTACAGTGACTCACGAAATCGCAATAACAATTGTAAACAAGGTACACTGCTGCCGTGTGTTCCATCCCTACCCGTTCTGTGATTAACATTAAAATTTCTTCACATAGCTAATCTACACAAATTGTGTGCAGAATCACTGTAGAAAAAAAAACGTGAAATTCCCAGCAATTTCGTGATTTCACACGAAAGAGCTTTCATTTAACTTCGAATTTAACCATTTTTTTTTCTAGTGGTTGTTATGCGTATTGTGATATCACCCGTTTACTATGAATTTATTGCAACAAACTCAGTGTATATTTATAAAAGACCTCACTAGCATCAAGGCAATCCCCCCTCCCCCATCCTCCTTGAAACTATCACGAAGCTCTTGAAGAGTCAGTAGTGTCAGTCGCCTGTATTATCTCTCATCTTTGCCTACAAAGCCTCGTAGACTTCTACCCCATCTTTTTTATGTCCATTTCTCCCTACCATCTTGCGAAGTCATAAAAGTTATTATCTGCCCTTCCATCTTTCCATTCTCTAAATTTCAATGCTGTAGACAGTGTTCATTGTGCTGGTGAATAGCGATGCTACTGCTGGGTACACCGACGACACAAAATCCTCCAACAATGTCATAAGCCATTTTAACAAATATGAACCAAGGACGACTGCAACAGAGGGCCAGTAATTTTCATCGCGGAATTATGAGTGTTTTTTTTTCTTTAGAATTCATCCGTACTGCAATATCATCCAGCTCTTCTGTCGTAGTATCAAGACTCTCAAAGAGCTTAGAAATGAAGATGAAAGATCTAGAGCATTCCAACTTTGGATAAATTTGTGCTCTTGACCATAAATACAAACCATAAAATTAGCAGAAATAAACCACGAAGAAACACACAACAAACATTTACACTAAGTTCAAGCAACCCATATTGCTTAAAGAAATAAACTGCCAATATAAAAAGGTTTCAGGAAGTCAAATGACTGTGTAAGCGATGCAGGTGGGACTGTTCACATGGCCTCGCCCTTCCCAGTCACAGCTGGAAGCTCGGGACGGCGAGGCTGTAGACTGCTGCAGTTTGACGAGTGCTAGCATCACTTTCTGCCACCATCGTTGGTCTAAATCACTAACATACTGTTTTATATCTAACAACGAGGCTTCCGGAGGTCCCATCAATGATGCACAGAGAGGTCAGGTTGTCCTGACATTTTTTTTTTGGGGGGGGGGGAGAATTCTTTTTTTTTATGAAGCCCAAAACACTTACGAGTCACCCAGAACCTAAATACCAGAGTGTGGCCTTGACGCAGACACTGGCCTTGGCTTGATAATGATACAGGACCGAGGGCAGCGTCGTCTAGTGTGTCCGTCACATTCCGAGTTAAATGCAAGTTGTAGTCAGTATAATTCTGAAGAAGCATGTGGCTGGTGAAAGTGTTGACAGCAGCCTAGTTACTGTTACAGCCTGTGTGTGTCAAAATTTTTGAATAAAACAATGGAGATTATTTGTCTATCCTCCCATCAAGACAGTTTCAACACTAATACAAAAAAACTTCAGGGGTTCACTAAACACAGAATTTGTGTTATCGCAAATATATATTGATAAAAAGTAATTATGATTATTAGTCGCTACAGCTGTTTACTGTGAATGATTGATTTATATAACCGAAGAAACACCAGGATATGTTATTTACAAACTCTGGCATATCCGTTGTCTATTTCCAGGGATGCAACCCTCAATATTAAAGAGGTAGAAAAACAAAACTGCTCTTAGATATTATGTCCAACAAGGTCATGATCTGTGACGCCAGTGACCAAACCTCTTACATACCACAAGTACTTCTCAGGCCATCACTCCAATTATGTGAACACGAAGCGTTTATCATTTTTCGTTCACGTTTCGTGAGTATGCTAGCTTTATTCCTAGCGAAGGTTACTGCTATAACTTGAGTTGTTTATACTCTGGTAAGAACAGAGGCGTACCACATTAATCTTTCTGCAACCTTAACATATTTCACTATCTATAGGTTAGGGTATTAAATAAGTTTCCCCACTAGTGGATTTTTGGTTGCTGTTACAGACATCTATATAATATTCACAGCGCGCTCAACACACATGGGTCACAAAGCGCTAAAAAGAGAAAAAAAAAATACAGTGGTGGAAGGCAGACATGAGGCTAGAGGATGCAGCAGGCAGTAGACACTAGCAGTGGTGGATATCAGGTGACGGCCAACTCTAAGAGGCTCTAGCCAAGTTCCTGTAGTACTGTTTATGACCAGATTTTACTGCGGTAATTTTCTAAGGAGTTCAGAGCGTCAACATTTCCTACATCCAGAAATGTTTTATTACAAGCTAGGTCAGGTAAGGCTGGGTGACAGACTATAAAACTTGCGCTTATATTACACAATTATCACGGGGAAAATACAGCCACACTTGTGGCAAGATGGTACTCTGCCTACGAGAGAAATCACGGAACGGGGGAAAGGGGTGGGAATTTGAACCCATGGCAAGCGAGTCCTAAATCTCAGGCTCCCACCCGTAAAAAAAATGCTTTACAACCATAATGGTTATAATCATATAATCATACATAATACCTTTTTGTTAAAGGGTCGACCGGTAAGCCTGCGTTAGGCCCAACCTAAGTCAGCTGAAGGTCTCTAATTTGTTTGCAATCGTGTTTCGACGATTTCGCGAGTCCTGATACCAGGGAGAATTTACACTTGTACTGAGTAACACCTGGGTTGCTAGGATCACTTTGGTTTCACTCGCCCTTCACCCCCTCCGCTACCACTCTAAATGTAGACAGCCTGTACTGTCAGAACACACAGCCTAGCCATCTGTTCTGACTAGTTCATATTTCGCGGCATTTAGGTGCTGCCCTCTGTAGGCTCACTCAGGTCAGTGGGAGGCTGAGCCCATTCGCTCTCACTCCTAGGCCGACCGACTTGATAAGCACAAGTGCTCCCCCTCCACGGACTGGCTTGCGGTCACTCCCTTACACTGCCCGTTGTGTACTCACTCCTATCCAATTAAAGCCCAACTAGTCCACGGCCGTATCATTGCTACCTACGCTACCTCCATCGGCACTAAACCGCTGTTCAGCAGCAAGAACAGTAATAACAGTGGTGGCAGCGGTGGGATCTTGTCACAGGAATCTAATGGTAAGCAACAGCCTATTGCCTATGCTAGCCGTGTCGTTACTAAAGCGGAAGTCAATTATTCAGTGACAGAGCTAGAAGCTTTAGCCACTGTATGGGCCTTGAGTCATTTTTGGGATATCATCTATCATCCTATCAAGATTTACACAGATCATCTACCTTTATTGGCCCTTTTTGCTAATAAGAACCTTTCGGGAAAGCATGCTCGGTGGTCGCTCACGTTCAATGACTACAACCCTGAAATTTGCTATGTCCCAGGTAAGCAAAATGTTGTAGCTGATGCCCTGTCGAGGCATATAGCATTCGTGAGTGTCGGCAACTCATTCTCTGTTAAGGATCTTGAGAGAGCCCAACGACAGGACCCTGTGTGGTCTCCAGTCCTTCGTTTCCTGACCAAGGAGGACGTTGACTTACAGGTCAAGTCTCCCGTTCCACTGAAGGATTTGGTGGTCAACCAAGGAGTACTGTGCCGTGTTGCACAGCTGGTGGACCCCGGCAGGACCATATACCAACTGGTGATACAGGAGTCCATGATACCAGCTACTCTTAGGTTGATCCACGATGTCCCAGGTGTAGCGCACCCCGGGAAGGACCACAGTATCAAACAGGCACGAATGAAATATTTCTGGCCTAGGATGGCAGCGGACATTGTCAAGCATGTACACCAGTGTGTTGTTTGCCTACAGCACAAGGGTACCATTACAGGTCCTAACCCCATTCTAAAGTATCCCATTACAAAGGAGCCCTGGGAGAGAACTTCTGTCGACCTGTTGACGAACTTCTCGACCTCGGAGAAGGGAAATAAGCACCTGCTTGTAATGGTAGATAACTTGACGCGGTACAGTGAGTTAGTACCCATTCCTGATAAAACCGCCGAAACGGTCGCTAGTGCTTTCCGTGAGCATGTTGTCCTCCGTCATACCTGCCCAAGTGTCCTGTCAGAAAATGGGTCTGAGTTCATAAATGCCATAATGCAGGATCTTTGCTCCAGATTTAACATTCACCAAGCGCCAGTAGCTCCACGCCACCCTGCGAGTAATGGTCTTGCTGAACATACAAATCGCAAAGTCCTGGAGGTGCTTAGGGTAAACGTTAACCCAAGTTGTACTACATGGGATGAGGCTATCCCAGATGTTCAGTGTACATTAAATTCCTCCCTCAACAGCTCGATCGGTGAGACACCTCATTTTGCTTTGTATGGCTATGACAAGCTCTTACCATACGAAATTCTGTTTGCTCCACCTCGACCTACTTATGATACTGATAACCCCAGTGTAGTAAAGATGCAGACAACGCAGCTTGTCTTCCAGCGGGTACGAGAGAACCTTATGAAAGCTACTGATAGGTTCACGTCTGTGCGCAATGCCCTTGCCAAGGAAAGCAAAGTGGAACCAGGTTGCAAAGTTATGTTGCTCAACCCAGCGCAGACCCCAGGTATGCACAAACTTGTCCCGAAATTCGTGGGTCCTTACCGTGTCCTCCGACAGCTCCGTGGCAATAACTTCGAGGTGAGGGAGATTGCTACTGGAACTATCAAGGAAGCCCACCTTGATCACATGAAGTATGTGGACCATGTGCAGGCCGAAGCAGAGCTGGAGTCATGTGCGTTGCAACGCCACAATCAGACCAATGCTAGGGACAACCCGTCTACCCCTTCTCCCACTACTACTGTTACTGAAGACGGCCCAGTAAGGCTCCATACTTATGGCCTGCGACCCAGGACAACAGTACATTTCTGTGACATTGACGTACCTACTGACTTGTCTGACTCCTACGCTAGTTATGCTAATTGTTTGCTTGCAGAAATGGGTATAAATGTGCACACATTGTATAGCTAGTTGATAATGGAGTCAGGGTGGACAACATCATGTAATTATGTAAATACTTTTAGAAGGGTACCCAGAGTATAATGAATTCCATGGATATAGTATTATTGTAGGTATGTGCACCCAGTATTTTTATATAAAAAAAAAAGCCTGTATTACGGTCAGGGCAGTGCTGCCCTCTGAGTCACATGTCACACCTTAGGAAATGCTACTGTCAGTCATTGTTTGCAGATGTGAGGGTGCAACAACGTTCGTAGACGAGTGGTCAACTGACGTTCAGCCCTGCGGACAACCTGTATATAGAAGATTTTAGTTCCAGTGCTGACGTCTCCGGACTCTCTCCTCAATGAAACAGCGTGGGCAAACCAGTTTTCTCTTCCCCTGGATGGGAGTTTTTTTTTGCCTGTTACATTTTTATGTCCAATTCTGATTTACAAGTGAGTGAAAGCCAGTCCCTCTCTGGGGTAGCTAGTGTAAGTAATTCCTTTATACCTACGGGCCCACCGTATGACGCGAAGTGCGTGGCCGAGCAAATGTAGACAGCCTGTACTGTCAGAACAAACAGCCTAGCTGTCTGTTCTGACTAGTTTATATTTCACGGCATTTAGGTGCTGCCCTCTGTAGGCTCACCCAGGTCAGTGGGAGGCTGAGCCCATTCGCTCTCACTCCTAGGCCGACCGACTTGATAGACACAAGTGCTCCCCCTCCACGGATTGGCTTGCGGTCACTCCCTCACACTGCCCGTTGTGTACTCACTCCTATCCAATTAAAGCCCAACTAGTCCATGGCCGTATCATTGCTACCTACGCTACCCCCATCGGCACTAAACCGCTGTTCAGCAGCAAGAACAGTAATAACATAAACCCACTCACTCATCGCTACCACTCTAAACCCACTCACTCATCGCTACCACTCTAAACCCACTCACTCATCGCTACCACTCTAAACCCACTCACTCATTGCTACCACTCTAAACCCACTCACTCATCGCTACCACTAAACCCACTCACTCATCGCTACCACTCTAAACCCACTCACTCATCGCTACCACTCTAAACCCACTCACTCATCGCTACCACTCTAAACCCACTCACTCATCGCTACCACTAAACCCACTCACTCATCGCTACCACTCTAAACCCACTCACTCATCGCTACCACTAAACCCACTCACTCATCTCTACCACTCTAAACCCACTCACTCATCGCTACCACTCTAAACCCATTCACTCATCACACTCGTAATGCTGCTTGAAGTATACGTCAATGACGCAGCTTGACACCTTCAATCAACTAGTCTCCTACACTAGAGATGCCACCACGCCCCGTGGTGGCTAAAGCTCTCGTCACACGGCGAGGGGTCCGGGTTCGATTTCCGGGGAGGATGGCAACATTGAGTGTTTCCTTACACCGGTTGTCTGTGTTCCCCATCAGTAAAATGGGTACCTGGGTGTTAGTCGACTGGTGTGGGTTGCATCCTGGGACAAAAGCGACCTAATTTGCCCGAAATACTCTTCATAACAAGCGGCTTTCTATATAGTAGTATGTTATTGATGTCAGCTAGGACTGTATACCTTGTACATATACTTGTAGAAATAAAGATATTAATGTATCTGAAGGTGTGTACTAACACACTTCACTGTCGAAAGTAGTTTTTAGGAGAGTCGTCAAATTTTTCTTACCTGTATTTTTTTTTTTTAAACTTTAATATTCCCCTTATTTTAGCGATTCCCAGCGTTCCCCCGACACAAGAGTCAGTGATTGCTATTACCATTTTACAAACATGCAAGATGCCCACCAGGAACGGAGGAACACTGCAGCAGGCCTACTAGCTCATATTAGGCCAGTAGGCCTGTTCTTGTAGTCAAGGTACACCCGTTCATGTACTTGTCTAACCTATTTTTAAAAAGTTACCCCAAATGGGTTAGACCAGTACATGGGGGGGGGAAGTTTGGTCATAACTTCGCTTCTAGTATGAAGTTTTAGAAGGTACAAAACGTGTTTGTTTTCTCAACCAGGAAATTACAACGTTACCAGGAAAATAAGCAATGATCAAAACTGAACCAATTACTGGAGTGTTCTCTATTTAAAATTTGCTGGATCTTTGATTTTTTTTTTCAGGATAAACATAAGCGGGTTATAAATTTGAGAGTTTAAAAGCTGTGGTGTATGCTATAATGGGTTTTATATATATATATATATATATATATATATATATATATATATATATATATATATATATATATATATATATATATATATATATATATATATATATATCATACATACATATAATATACATACATACATATAATATATATACATACATATAATATATACACATACATATAATATATACACATACATATATATACACATACATATAATATATATACATATATATAATATATATACATATATATAATATATATACATATATATATATAATATATACATATATATAATATATATACATATATATATATATAATATATACATATATATATAATATATATACATATATATACATATATATACATATATATAATATATATACATATATATAATATATATACATATATATAATATATATACATATATATAATATATATACAAGTACAGCCTATAGATCCGTTGAGTTAACAAATTTTTTAACACATCAACCGTTTCCCACCGAGGAAAGATGACCCGAAAAAAAAGAACACTTATTATCACTCGCTTCATCACTCTTGCCAGAGGCTTGGCGATCCTACAGTTCAACAACCTCTACATATCTCCACCTCTCCAGAGCGCAGGCACTGTACTCTTCACCTCCAGGACTCGAGTCCGGCTGACCAGTTTCCCTGAATCCCTAACATGACGATAAGTCAGGTGATGGATCACCATCTGGCAAAAACCAGTGTCAGGAGTTCGTTCCTGGCGATTATGTATTACAATCATGAAGTCAGGTGGTCTCGGAAATTACTTTCTTAATCAGATGATCGACCAGGCGATTTCTTTCCTACTGATGACGTGTGTTACCAAGGGCCTGGATGAACATGCCGAGCCACCAGACCCAGGACAACGTGCACATCAAGACGCAAGTTGACGCAAAAGAAAGCAAAATTGTTGCTTTACCTTGTCACTTCTGCTGCTTTTTTGCCCACCGTGTAGGTAAAAAGTTTCAACTAAGATGCCTAACTGTTGCATCCCTTACTCATCAACTTATAGATATTTTCTACTATTTTCAACATGCCTATCGACTATACGTAGGTCATTAAGACTACACATAACATTTACACCAAGACAAGAATACTTTAAACCCCAAAATAGGGATTAAGCTCAATGTATATACGCCGAGAGGAATACATCTCTTATGCAAAAATCGAGAACAAGCAATACAGGATGAAAAACCAAGGGAGAGGTTGAATGATAGCTCTTGGCCTTTCGTGTTGATTGCTTAGAACTATCATTCAACTCTCCCCGTGGTTGTTTTGCGACTGTGTGTATATATGTATATATATCCTGTGTACCAAGATAAAGAACCAACTTTGTTACTACTATTAGTGTAACAAACTGAAATTTGACCACTAGTACTACAGTCATGACATGATTGCTGATGCAAATGTTAATATTGGGTAATTAAGTTTATTCAGGTAAAAACAAATAATTACATAGATTACCATACATAGCAGCATGTGTAGAGAACCTAGGATAACCAAAAAAAGTCAGTGTCAGGCATGAGAACGTGTAGCACCAGAGGATAAACCTACCTCTCTCACGGGCTAACTGATCCAACGTCTGCAGTTGCTTCACCAAAGGTTTTACAAACAATTTTGAAATCTTAAAAGTGTTCAGGGGACTCGAGGTATAAATTTCAACACTGGCTGGTACTAGCACACTCTCCCCAGCGCGGCTCAACACGTACTGACACTCGCCACTAAGGTTTATCTCCAGGGTTCAATATTGCAACATATTATGACACTCAAACTGACCACAAGGTTAGTTGGTCAATGGGATTTAAAACCTATCAATTACATGAGGGTCATTAAGGCAGTACTTAACATTTTCACCACCAGACAAGAATATGTACTTTATTCTCCAAAACGGGAATAAATCTCTCGGTGTATATAACCTGTGGGTGGGTGGTTAATGAGGGTTTGAAGCCTGTCGGCTACACCAAGGTTATGGAAACAACATGCAACTTGTTCACCACTGATCAAGAATATTTTTATTCCTAAAATAACTATCACAAAATACTCTCAACGTAAACACACTGATAAAAAAAACTTATCTCATTGTTTATCAGGTTTGTTTATCAGGTTTACAGACTATCAACTATACGAAATTTAGGTTACAGTTACGAAAATTAGGTTCAATTTGCATAGTTATAGTTAGCGGACAAGGAAATAAAGTACACAGACGGCCTACGTCTGGCAGCGTGGGACATGTGGTATCCCTCCGAGTTGGTATTCCCAACTGGGGAAGAAAAAGGGGGATTTACCTCTTGAGGAAAGTATTATAGTTATATCAGAGAAAATGGAGAGATAACGACAAAATGTCCAATGTAGGCTCCTGATACTTAAGAACATGTGGTAAAAGTGAGTGATAATAATAATAAAAATCTTTATTTCTATAAGTGCATGATGCAACTTATAAAGACTTAGATGACATCAATGATATAATATATAAAAAGCCATTTGTTATGTAGACGGACCTGTACGTCCTGTGCAGGTCCGTCTCTAATACAACCTACCCAACATTTCATCACCTGACTGTGTTTGACTTGATAAGGCAACTCTGTGGGCGAAACGTTGTCAATAAGGAATCACTTGTGTTTATTTTTCCATCGTGCTGATATTCCAGTAATACCGGACAAGGAAACTTTAGAGGCAGGATCAAGAACCGACGCTCCAGAAATACATGGTAACCCATGTCCCTCTCTTCATAATAACCCATGTCCCTTTCCATAATAACCCATGTCCCTCTCTCCATAATGACCCATGTCCCTCTCTCCATAATAACCCATGTCCCTCTCTCCATAATGGCCCATGTCCCTATCTCCATAATAACCCATGTCCCTCTCTCCTTAATAATCCATGTCCCTTTCCATAATAACCCATGTCCCTCTCTCCATAATAACCCATGTCCCTCTCTCCATAACCCATGTCCCTCTCTCCATAATGACCCATGTCCCTCTCTGAATAATAACCCATGTCCCTCTCTCCATAATAACCCATGTCCCTCTCTCCATAATGACCCATGTTCCTATCTCCATAATGACCCATGTCCCTATCTCCATAATAACCCATGACCCTCTCTCCATGATGACCCATGTCTCTCTGAATAATAACCCATGTCCCTATTACAACCCAGGAGTCCAAATGGCCTGTTATCCTGGGCGTAAAGGGAGCAAAATAAACACAGCAGAAAAGTTTTGACTTATAATATCCTTCACCAATTTAGAACAGTAATATGTACACTATATACACTATATACACTGAATCCAACGGCAGCGGCAGCGGCAGCAGCGACTTCCAAGCTCCGTACTTTTCTCCAACTATCAGAGCTACCAATGCTCCTATGATGACCTAGTTACAAGCAAAACTGCACTACCCAACGTAGCACCCAGAATGACCAAAGATTACCAACAGTGAAACCTACAAATCGAAAATAATAGAGATCAAAGGAAGACTGCCCACAAACCGAAAGCAACACCCCGCTGCCAGCCGAACAACGTAACCCTAAGCTTTGTATAACTACAACTTCTTCTCCCCTCAAGGAAGGTTCCTTGATGTTGGTGAGGGGCTCTTGATTTAGTGAATTGGATCTGTGCTCCAGTTCCCCAAATTAAGCCTGAATACCTTCCACATCCCCCCCCAGGCGCTGTATAATCCTCCGGGTTTAGCGCTTCCCCCTTGATTGTAATAATAATAATAATACAACTTCTTCTTAACTACAACAATTCCTGTAGTATTATGAGGCGCAATCTAAGAGGAAACAGCACCAAGGCCAGCAAGAAAACACCGAAAAATCAACTATTCAACAAGTATAGCCAGGAGGACGCCGGCCCAGCAACCACCCCACTCACCACCACTCAAGGCGACACCACAACAATAACAACAAACATGGCTGCCGCCAGCCCATCCTCATCTCTCTTCCCCGGATTCAACCTACCAAGTAGTCTCTCAGGTATGACCAACGATCCAGATACCCTAAAAACATGCATCTCCAACTTAGTTATTGAAAATATGAATCTTCGAGAGACGCTAACAAAACAAGACACCAGGATGACACAACTCGAAAACAAAATCCTCAGTCTTGAACAAAAGTTATCAACACCAGGAATGACTAACTGTGACAAGACCATCCAAGCAGTCATAGATAGCCATACCCAACAAATAATATCTCTTAATACAAAGGTTGAAGAAGCAGTAAAAGAATGGAAGAACAACTTAGATAACCAGTTCAGTGACTACTTTGCTCTCCAAGAAGATAAAACTGAGCAAGATAAACTATCTGACGCAGTAATAGTTAACAGTCCACTTTTTCCCAGTGATATGAACCAAACAAACAGTAAAGAAATTACTCTGCAGATCATAAAGGACCAAACAAGTGTTATTGTACCAGAGTCAGAAATAAAAGAAGCCAGGTTACTAGGATCCCATGGTAGAAAAAGTGTTATGCTTAGATTCCACTCACATGACAGAAAAAAAGACTTAATTATTGCATCTATTAAAGTAAAGAAAGAGGTATACATAAACGAGTGTCTTACCAAAAAACGTCAGAACCTCCTGTATAGAGTCAGAAAACTTAAGCGGGAGAATAATGCCACAATACACCAATGCTTCACACGAGATGGGAAAATTCTTGTTAGGAAAACAAATGTAGGTCAACTGTACACAATAACGAACGAGAATGATCTATCACGATTTCTCAGGGATACTAATCTTACAGAGAATAACTAAACAATGTCCAACCTAAAGGCCTACGTAGTGTAGTGTATGTTTTGCTCCATTGTTCAAATTTCATTGTACAATCTCTTAGTAATTAAATAATCAACTACCTCATTTTGTGATTTTACTAGTAAGCATAAGTCACCTTATGTAATTTTCTTATTTACTATTGTTTGCTTAAACATTAGCTGAATTGATACTTTCTCTGTCCATATTACTACCTCATATTTTTTTAAATACTATCAATTGATATTACTTACTAAAATTAATAATTATCATTTTTACTATAATTTCAATTTACTCTTAACATTTTTGACATTTAATAACCATTACTTGTCTAATTACCTTTACCTGTTTTAATACCACATTTACTATCTTAGAGTACTCTTAATTACCTTGTACTGCCATATAACCTCTAGTATAACTACCAGTGCAATATTGAATGAAATAAACATTACTTTTTCACTTTTTGTAATCATTATTACTTACTAAAATTTTATTAAACACCATATTTACTACTAGTCAATTTTACTTTTGTACATTAAACATTATTTTATACTTCCCATAACATTTTGTTGCCAAATTTTCAAGTTTGTATATTCAACTCCAACCTTTATATTTCCTTTGTACCTGTGTACCTGTCTACCTGTCTACCATCTTAATATCATATTATAACCAAGACATTACCCTTGTTATTTTTTACTAGTATTCTTTTGGTACTTTAATTGTGAATTATGTTTTGTCAATTTAAATCTAGTTATACTCCTGATCTTGTCAACAACCTATACCAGACTCTAGTGCAGTTGCAAGTACCATTTCAATTTGTATTTTTATATTATAAGTTTATATTATAATTCCTACTCTAAGATTGTTTTCATATCTTAGTGACTATATTGTGTGTGCAATTAGTGTATATTTCAATTATATTATTGTTCAAGGCCCTTAACTATCTTTTGCTAACTAGTACCAACTACCTCATATATATATATATATATATATATATATATATATATATATATATATATATATATATATATATATATATATATTTCTACCTTTTTTTATTCTTTTGCTACCTTAACTTGTATATTTTATCTTGTCAATTTAAATCTAGTTATACTTGTAAACAACTTATATAACACCTTAGTGCAATTACAATTGAGAGTCTTGTGCCTTTTTTATATTATTAGATTAAACTCAGTTGTACTATAGTCAATACCAAATTCATTATATTAGACCATATTGCAATTACTAGTGAGAGACTGGTGCTATTTTTAATTTGTATTGTTATATTATTAGATTAAATCTAGTTGTACTATAGCTCATTCTAGCTCAAAACATAGACTCCACAAAAGTCATTATATTAGACCTTAGTGCAATTATTTGATTACCACTTTATTGTTCACCACAACTTATATTAGTCCCTTTTATATTATAATTTTATATTATAATTCTAACTTTAAAGAATTACCTTTAAAGTACTACCTACTATCATATTCCCAAGCTCCATTATTTAATCATCACTTTATTTGTTCACCACAAATTATTTTAGTCCCTTTTATATTGTCTCCTTTATTTTAGCTTAAAAAACTACCTTAGCTCATTATTTTTACATTTGTTAAATAATTCAGGTGCTATTTTTTTAGCTTTAGAATATTTACTTTGTTGATAATTCTAACTATAGATTCACTACAAATCTTATGATTACAAGCATTGATCCTGATACCAACCTCTTATTTAATGACTTAAATGATTCAAACAGTTGCTGTAATTACTACACAGCAGAACAATCAAAGGCACTTCTCAGAGCCAACAACAACATAACTATCTTTTACTACAATATCAGATCTTTAAGCAAGCATTACGATGACCTCCTAGCATTACTAAATTCCTTGCATGCCAATATGTCCATCATTACACTAACTGAAACCTGGCTAAAGCCTGATACTACAGATGTCTATGCCATTCCTGGTTACACAGCCATACACAACTGTAGGCCAGACCAACAAGGGGGTGGCACAGCTATATACTACTCAGACCAACTAGAATGTATCACTAATACTTGCACAAGGGATGAACATGGGGAATATATAATAGCCAAATTCAAATCCAAATACCTACAAAAACCTCTCACAGTGATAAACATCTACAGAGTTCCACAATCAAACATTAGCCAATTTAGTCAAAACCTAGGAAGTATGATAACTGATGCACGCATGAACAAAGATCACTTACTACTCTCAGGTGACTTCAATATAAATCTCCTGCAAGACCAGGACCCACACGTTACTGAATTCACAAACACAATGAGTAACTGCATGTTGCTACCAACAGTAACAAAACCTACAAGAGTTACGGAGACTAGTGTTTCCCTACTTGACCACATCTGGACCAACACCATATCCCCTTTAAAATCAGGCATAATTACAGATAATACCACAGACCACTACCCTACTTTCCTCATAACAACTCTTGGTAAAATACCCCAAGACACTACTAAAGTCACCTTCAGACTTCACAATGAGGCAGCCATTAATAACTTCACAACAGCAGTAACAAACATTGACTGGCACACTGAGTTAGAAATCTATACAGATATTGACGAATGTTTTAATAATTTTCTAAAAAAGACCCAATACCTCTATAACGAGCACTGCCCTAAAAAAACTAAACAGATGACAGCTAAGAGACTGAACAGTCCCTGGCTAACACCCAGCATTCTCAAATCCATAAATACAAAACACCGATATGAAAAACAGTACAGAATGGGTCACATAACCAGAGACCAAACAAAACATTACTCGTCAATCCTAACCAGCCTGATAAGAAGGGCAAAAAAACTGTATTATGAGAACAGATTATCCAACTTACGAGGTGATATAAAAAAGACCTGGAAGACCCTATCAGAAATTCTGGGAACAAAAAAGATATCACGAAATAGCGAAATAAAATTAACAAAATCAGATGAACCCCAACTCCCACCAACAGAAACAGCAAACAGACTCAATGATTTCTTCTCCACTATAGGACAAAACCTTGCCAATAAAATCCCAAGCTCAGATACCCCACCAAATGACTACCTCACTGGCAACTACCCGAACACACTGTTCCTAGCTCCGACTAACCCATACGAAGTCTCCCTTATTATCAACGCACTAAAAAACAAGGCAGGAGATTTATATACCTTACCACCCTTTATATACAAAAAAGTGTCACAAGTACTATCACCAATCATTGCAACACTCTTAAACAAATCCATTGAATCCTCCACCTTCCCTACAGCTCTCAAAATAGCAAGGGTCACCCCGATCCATAAAGGAGGAGACCAAACAGAGTTGAATAACTATAGGCCAATATCCAATTTACACCCTCTCTCAAAAATCTTCGAAAAATTAATTCATAAACGAATCTACTCCTACCTCATCTTCCAAAACATTCTCAACCCCTGCCAATTTGGATTCAGGCCTAATAAAAATACTAGTGATGCTATTATACACATGCTAGAACATATATACACTGCAATAGAGAAAAAAGAAGTCCCACTGGGGATCTTCATTGACTTACGTAAAGCTTTTGATACAGTTGACCATGACTTGCTCCACGTAAAATTGTCACACTATGGTATAAGAGGGCACTCCCTCAACTACCTCAAGTCATACCTCAGCAACAGAAGCCAATATGTGTACGCAAATGGGGCAAGCTCTTCCGCTCAACCAATTACAGTTGGTGTCCCACAGGGAAGTGTCCTTGGCCCTCTTCTCTTTCTCCTATACATAAATGACCTACCAAATGCTTCGCAATTACTCAAACCCACACTTTTTGCAGATGACACTACATACGTCTTCTCTCACCCGAGCCCAGTCACGCTAGCCAATACTGTAAACACCGAATTACAGAAAATATCTACCTGGATGAGGACTAACAAACTTACACTAAACATTGACAAAACCTACTTCATTCAGTTTGGTAACAGAGCTACAGATATACCTCTTAACATTACGATAAACAGATCACCTATCACAAAGCTAACAGAGGGAAAATTCTTAGGAATCCACCTTGATAATAGACTCAAATTTCATACACATATACAACAAATTTCTAAGAAAATTTCCAAGACTGTAGGCATACTATCGAAGATACGGTACTATGTTCCACAGTCAGCCCTCCTGGCCCTTTATCACTCTCTTATTTACCCCTATCTCACCTATGGAATTTGTGCATGGGGCTCAACAACAATTAACCATCTCAGACCACTAATTACCCAACAAAAGGCTGCAGTTAGAATGATAACAAATTCTCACTACAGGCAGCACACTCCACCAATATTCAAAACACTCAACCTACTCACCATACAAAACATCCATACTTATTACTGCACCTATTACATACATAGAACACTTAACTCTGATATTAACCCTCCCCTCAAACATCTCCTTGCCAACCTCAACAGAACACATGACCATAACACAAGGCACAGATCACTCTTTGATGCTCCTCGTGTCCATCTCACGCTATGCAAAAACTCAATGCACATAAAAGGCCCTAAAATCTGGAATTCATTACCTGTAAATATAAAAGAAACACTACCTGTTTATAAATTCAAGTCTCTTCTCAAAGATCACTTACTCACTCAAAACCAAATAAATATTGAATAACTGAACCTTATAAATTGTATATCCTATATGTTACTCACAATTATATCACACAAATGTTAAACCTAGGACCCAATCTAACTTTGTTATTTTTTTAAATACACTACCTAACAGAATACTACATTCGACTGAATGTACAGCAATGCATGCAACCATATGACCTGTCTTTGTAATACTCATTTGTGCTTTATAGTTATCTGTTTACAATAATGTTTTATCACTGATTTCATCATTGCTTAGTTAATCTTAAGTTAATTTTAAGCCAGCCCGTAATGCTATGCATATAAGTGGCTTTGGCATGCTGCTCTTACCTGTATTTTTTTGTACCTCTGTATGTATGCTAAATTACTAAATAAATAAATAAGTACAGTGATAGGTATTAGTGCACTCCACGGTAAGGCAGAATAGAAGCCACAAGAGAGCAGACCGTGCTTCTGTCAGCATAGTTGCTGATCCCCTTATATGTGTTGTATAGCGTATTATAGTACCATCCATGTGCTTTATATAGAAGATCCCTATTAGGCCGAGTGATTTATGACGTCACGGGATGCTCCATGAGTGAGCGGGACAGGCTACCTCGTCCTCACTCGACGGACCACCTACGAACTGGCAAGAACACGGCAGGCCTGGGCTCCCACCTCTCATCCACAGTCTGACAATATATAGTGTTACCATCCAACAAGGTGTTTACCTTCAACCCTCGTATCTCCTTAAGAACCCCTACGACACTTCAACCAGCTCTAAAATGGAAATGACAAGGGCAGACAGGAGAGTGGTACCCACATAACCTCTGCAATTGCCAAAACCTTCTTATTGGCTGGAACCTGGTTACTAGTTGAATGACGGGGCCCCATTGTCAACTCTCAGTCACCTGGTTCGCTGGTTGGGGGAGATAGCCTGTAAATGAGGGTGTGTACATGCACCGAATAAAGGTTACATACTCTTTGCATGCCACACCCCCACCCAGGGCCGGATTACCGCATAGGCAAACGAGGCATTTGCCTAGGGCCCTGCTCATTTGGGGGCCCTGCGGTCCAAGGGGTTCAGGGGCTCATCCAAGACTGCACACATGGTGCAAGTGCAAAGGGGTCCCTACCTAAAAAGTTCAAGTGTTTGGAGAGTAAAATTTATTTTTAAAAAATAATCAAAACAAAAATAAATAATGAAATAAAATAAAATAAAAATAAATAAACCTAACCATAGATGGCAACACTCAACACGCTTTTGTTTACATCAGAACAGGTGTGTTTTCCCGCTAATGGGTGAGTATGGGAGATTCCTCTCCAATTTTCTGTAGTAGTTACACGTTATCTAGACTTGTACTGTGACAAATTAACTGAAGTGTTGTTGATAGACATTGATGTGTATGGATAAATGTTTGTTTTCGCCTCTAAATGTTAAGGGAGGTACCTGATAGGGTTACTTGACCAGTAAAGACGCATTTTTGGTAAAAATACTATAAAGAAAAACCTAAAAACGCAAACTGACTTCCGTTTGTAGGTTTTAAAAGCACTTTGTCCTGTCTTTAAGTCTTTATCATTTCAATAACAGATCTCAATTGATTGATGTTCTACATCACTTCCGTTGCAAATGCTTAGTTTTCAAGTTGCGACGGAAGTGATGTAGAACATCAATTAATTAACTACATACTTCCCCAGAAACACATAAGCCACATCAGAAAATCGTTGGTTGGGTGAAACTGAAAATTGTCCCTGCATTCTTTAATTCTCATGTCCTTATCTATGGTGGTAGGCCATATATCATGCAAAACATAATGATTAGTTTAGTTATGAAAATGGTAATATAAATACCATTGTGCATTGTTCTTGGACTCGGTATGATTTCTGTTTAAGTAAATTGGAGATCAAGGAGGATGAATTAGTAAAACATTCGTAGCCCAAATCACTAACCTAATCTATGGTAAAAGTTCTGTATATGACTCCTTTCTGGTAACGTTTTGAATTTTTAGATGCGCAGCCAGAGGAAATGGGGCTACAAGGGCCATATCCCCCCAATTGACAGAAAAAAAATTTAATAATTAAAAAATTAATAATAATTGATAATGAAAAATTTGTATTTGCATGATTACAGACAGTGATACATCCTCATTATGGCATCTCGTGAACGTGATGCTGGACGTTCTTATGCGAGTGGGTCACAGAAAAGAAAGAAGAAAATTCAAGAAGAACAGAAAAAGAAAGATGTAGGAAGCTGCAGAAAGATCACAGACATGCTCACGAAAACAGTTTCTGATGTTACCAGTACAGCTGAATCTGCAGATACGTCAGATCATACAGGAAGCCCTCCCTCCATTATTTCTCAGCCAGCATCTACTTCTTTTGTGTCTCCTCTCAATGTCTCAATGGACATTTCATCCACAGGATTTGTCTTAAAAGATCCTGCCTCATGGCCAAATGTAATCCCAGATTCTCTACGTAATGCTCCCCTCATGGAAGGTTCCTTGATGTTGGTGAGGGGCTCTTGATTTAAGGAATTGGATCTGTGCTCCAGTTCCCCGAATTAAGCCTGAATGCCTTCCACATCCCCCCTCCCCTGGGCGCTGTATAATCCTACGGGTTTAGCGCTTCCCCCTTGATTATAATAATAATAATAATAATCTACGTAATGCTTTCATTGCAGAAAACTTCAGTCAAACTCTGAACATTGACTTTAGGAAATCAGCAAGGATTTATGATGATGGAAGTCGTCGTTGTTTAAAGTCATCTATGTTTTATAGGAAGCTTGCAAATTCAGAAACTGTGAAAAGATCATGGATGGTATACTCTGAAAGCTCAGGAAAAGTGTACTGTTCAGCATGCAAGCTATTTTCTACCAAAGAAAATACCTTCACACAGGTGTTCAATGACTGGAAAAATTCCAAGCGTTTCGAGGAACATGAAAACAGCACCACTCACAGGAGCTGCATTTTAGCCAGTGTATTTCGTGCACAGAAAAAAGGCTTATTGGATTCTCATTTGGAAAATCAAACTGAAAAAGAGCGCACTTATTGGAGAAAAGTTCTAGAAAGAGTTGTTGCTGTTGTAAAATTCTTAGCTCTAAGAGGACTTGCTTTCCGTGGAGAAAATGAGGTTTTTGGTTCGGAAAACAATGGCAATTTCCTAGGGATCATAGAACTGTTAGCACAATTCGATCCATTCTTAGCAAATCATGTGTCACGCCTTGGGAATGCAGGAAGAGGCACTGTATCTTACATGTCATCTACTATATGCAATGAATTTATTGAACTGATGATTAAGAAGATCCTCAATAACATCATAGCAGCTGTGAAAACTGCAAAATACTTTGCAATAAGTGTAGATTCAACACCAGATATTTCACATACAGATCAATTGACATTCATTGTTCGCTTTGCCTGTAGAGCGCTTTATAAAATTCATTCCTCTTTCAGGCCATGATGGAGAAACAATGATGAATGTAGTACTGGATACTCTGCTTGAACATGATCTCTCTATTATGGATTGCCGTGGCAAGAGCTACGACAATGCAAGTAACATGTCGGGTAAATATAATGGATTGCAAGCCCGTATCAAGCAAATCAAACCACTTGCTGAATATGTGCCCTGCTCAGCACATTCTCTTAATCTTGTTGGGTCATGTGCTGAGGAGTGTTGTGTCGCTGCAGTTTCATTTTTTGGACTTTTACGAGCACTCTTTAATTTTTTCTCTGCTTCAACGCATCGGTGGAGTATACTCAAGTCAACCATTCATGGAGATGTCATCAAATCATTATCAACAACAAGGTGGTCAGCGCGGCATGATGCAACACATGCTTTGAAAGACAGCTTTGCTGAAATACGTTCTGCTTTGATCCAAATAGCAGAGGATGAAGACCAGACAGCAACTACAAGAAGCGAAGCAGCCAGCTTAGCATCAAAATTGGAAGATTTTGAATTGGCCTTACTCTGTGTGCTTTGGGACTGTATACTGGAACGGTTAAATGCCACGAACAAGACACTTCAGAAAATTGAAATTGAAATGGCTACTTGTGCTAACCTCTATGCAGGCTTAGTGGAATTTGTAAGCTCACTTCGCAATGATGAAGCTTTTGAAATGTTTGAAGAGAAAGCTAAACTGCTGGTGAAAGACTACAGTTACCGGGCAGATCATCAGCGGTCAAGGAAGAGGAAACGCAATTTTGAAGAGCCAGACAATGAAATTGTGTTGCTACCAAGGCAGAAATGTAAGACAGCTACATACTTCGTCATTCTGGATTCAGTGATTACAGAATTGGTGAAAAGAAAAGAAATCTACCAGAATCTCAATGACAAGTTTGGATTTCTGTTCAAAATTACTACTATGCCAGATGCAGAATTGAGAGAAGCTGCATTAAAGTTGCAACAACACCTTTCAGCAGATGTTCAGGACACATTTGTTGAAGAAATAGTTCATTTTTCTGGGTATATGAATCAGATTAAAGCTCCACCTGAAAAATGTGCGCCCTCAGCTGCTTTGAAACATTTAAGAAATGCAGGTATCTCAGAAACCTTCCCTAATGTTGACATAGTGTATCGCCTTTACCTAACACTTCCAGCTACTAACTGTGAAGGAGAACGTTCATTTTCTGTTTTGAAAAGAGTGAAAAACCAGCTCCGTTCAACAATGAGCCAAGACAAATTGTGTAACCTAGACTTGTTGACCATTGAGTCTGATCTAACATGAAATATTGATTTTCAGAATATAATTGATGATTTTGCCAATATGAAATCCAGAAAAAAGTTTATTTAAGAAGTGCCTGTGAATATAAACAATTCTTTACTTTCTTGAGTTTATATGATTTGATAGTCTTATGCATGATGCAATGATAACAATAATGGTCAGTGATTTATAAAGGGAATAATAGTGCTGTAGTGGTTATGCTGAATATAATAGGTACATGATGTCACTACTTTAATAGCCTAATCTAGTAATACTATGCTGTCTTGAGTTTATTCTCTTTAAAATGCATGATTTAACAAGATAGCTATAATGACTGTTGGTAAATGGTTTTGGGTGTCTTGATGTACTTTCCCTATTAAATTTAATCTAAACAGCCAGAATGTATTTAATTAGACCTTAAACAGGCTCACACCGACCCCCCCCCACCCCCAAGCTGGAAGGGGTCGCTTTGCTTACCCGTAACTCAAAGGGGCCCCGCCAATCTGAATAGCCTAGGGCCCGGAGACTTCTTAATCCGGCCCTGCCCCCACCCCGAGAAGGCTCAGGATTAGGCTGCCACCTCCCAGTGGTAACCGTGCCACCATGGCACAAAATAATGGGACCGCCTTTCCTCTCAACCATCCAACTCTTAGATAGAGCTCAGCTTTTCTCGTGACAAAAAGCCAAACCCTAAACTCAGAGCGAGACAGCAGACAGTCGGGCTAGCTTAGGTCCAAGATACAGGCGGATGGTAGCCCGCATCCCCTCACTAAAAAAAAAACCCACACCAGGGGATAAAAAAAAGAGCATGGAAGGGGTTACCACAAGTAACCTAACACATCCTAACCTAATATACAATTAAATAATATAGTTAGACTCAAGATAAAGAGTCTGCCAACATATTTTCTTTGCCGGTAATATGTAAAATTTTAATACAATAGGATTGCAGTCGTAAAGCCCAACGCATGAGCCTTGTGTTGTGGTTCTTCATGGCTTGGAGATATACTAAAGGATTGTGATCATTGTAGACGGTAACCACCTGCGATGTCTGGCCAACATAAACATCGAAATGCTCCAAAGCCAGTACCAGCGCGAGGGCTTCTTTTTCAATGGTAGAGTAAGCCCTTTGATGCGGCTGGAACTTGGCTGAGAAGTAGGCTACAGGCTGCAACTCCTTGTTCTCGTTTTGCAATAGTACTGCCCCAACCCCAGACTCACAAGCATCAAGCTGTAATGAAAAAGGTTTGGAGAAGTCTGGAGACAAAAGAATGGGTGCAGTACACAATAATCTTTTTGCTTTATCAAAAGCACTTTGACATTGTGGGGTCCAATTAAAGGGAACTTTGTGACTGGTAAGAGGGGCTACAATATCTGAGAAATTCTTACAGAATCTTCTGTAAACTCCTATCATGCCTAGGAAACGTTGAAGAGATTTCCTATCATGAGGAACTGGATAATCTTTAATGGCAAGAACTTTAGCAAGTTTAGGAGCAACTTTACCACTACCTAGTAGAATTGCAGTAAATCAACCATTCAAATCATTATGAAGCTGTGTGTAGTCTGTGGTCAGTCAAACAAACGGGCTTCCACATGGGTAAATTGTCATTTTTGTGGAAATTGGTGTCAGGCCCCTTGTGCAGATATCCAAGAACTAGCTACAAGCAGTGTTAAAACAGGGAAGTGTTTTTGGGTATACCCAAATGAGATAAATCTGTGGACTAAAATCACAAGGGTATTAAAAGAGGACAACATCAAAGCTGCTTTCATAGACAACCTGGAAGCTTTCTACAACAGATGGGAACATAAAAAGTCTGGGCTGAATGGTACTGCCCTTGATACTGGCCATGTAGTCAGAAACTGTAAGGCTGGAGATGAAGTCCTGGTAGTCAGTAAATGTGGGGCTGATAGTGCTGTCCTGGGAGACAGTAATGGTGAAGCGGGAGGTGCTGTCCTGGGAGACAGTAATGGTGAAGCTGGAGGTGCTGTCCTGGGAGACAGTAATGGTGAAGCTGGAGATGCTGTCCTGGGAGACAGTAATGGTGAAGCTGGAGATTTTGTCCAGGTAGTCGGGAATTATACGCAGGAAGGAATACATATAAATGACCTCATAGGGGACAGGAGCCATAGTAGGGAAACAAGTGTAGTCAAAGATAAGATAAAACCAATATTGCAAACTAGAAATACCGCAGGAAATAGCAAACAAGAGGACTCCACTAGCAATAGTGAGGATATATTACCAAAAACAACTGGTGGGAGCTCCATTGTTGGTGCTAGGGAGGATAGAAGTAAGACAGGGAAACATGCACCAACAGGGAATACAGTCACAGAAACCCAGGGCAAACGGAAACCAAGCCTGTGCACATACTATGCACTTGGTATCTGCTGGCATGGGAAATCTGGAAAAACAGATGGGACGTGCAACTATGACCACCCTAGAAAATGCCATGCCCATATGACAACAGGAAAATGCAAACTCCCTTCCTGTAAGCTTTTTCACCCTGAACTGTGTACCTCTTCAGTACAGGAAAGACTGTGCTATAACTTAAATTGCCAGGCATACCATCTAAAGGGGACAAAAAGATACAAAACATCCAGGCCATGGGAAAACCTGGGTAGCCACAGCCACTCAAGAGGGAGAGGTTTTTTAGTGCCAGGAAGGAAAAAAAACTGGCAGGAAATGGCAGAAATCGTACACCAAATCCAGCCATTCCTGGAGTGGAACCACAGTCGATGGCCTCCACTCCAAACCAACAGATACAGATACTAATGCCGAAAAAAAATCCCCCCCCAGTACCAACAATACCACCAGTCCGATAACATTCTTCTTTGCAAATATACAGGGTCTAAAGCCAGCAACAAACAACAACATACCTTTCATCCGTGGACTGCTTGCAGAGGCAAAGGCAATGTTCGCGGCTTTCACTGAGACCCACATAAAGGATCACTTGGACAACGAAATATGGATCCCAGGTTACAACCTATACAGATGTGACAGAGTGAACAGGCAAAAGGGGGGGGGGGGTTGGCCTGTACATTGCAGAGTCACTTCTTTGCACAGAACTGCTTAATGCCTCAAATGATGTAGTGGAAGTTTTAGCAGTAAAGGTCGAGAACCAAAACCTAGTCATTGTGGTAGTCTACAAGCCTCCGGATGCAACATCCCAGCAATTCCAGGAACAGCTGTTAAAAGTTGACCACTGTCTGGAAAATCTTCCAGCTCCTGCACCAAACATCTTGCTCCTGGGGGATTTCAACTTAAGGCACCTAAAATGGAGGAATATATCAAATAATATTGTTGCAGTAATAACACCAGGAGGCAGCTCTGATGAAAACTCACACTCACACGAGCTTTTAAATCTCTGCACAAAATTCAATTTAAACCAGCAAATAATAGAGCCTACTAGACTGGAGAATACACTAGACCTCATCTTCACTAACAATGATGATCTGATAAGAAATGTCACCATATCAAAAACAATATACTCAGATCACAACATAATTGAGGTTCAGACATGTATGCGTGGAGCCCCAGAC
Source organism: Cherax quadricarinatus (assembly GCF_038502225.1). NCBI lineage: Eukaryota > Metazoa > Arthropoda > Malacostraca > Decapoda > Parastacidae > Cherax > Cherax quadricarinatus. The sequence continues at coordinate 11,842,355 of NC_091357.1, forward strand.
TGACATAATGAGACTAGTCACGAGGGAGCATTCACCAAATTCAACTTCAATAACAAAAACATAAAGTGGGACCAAGTAAACCAAGTCCTAACCGATATAAGCTGGGAAGATATACTAAGCAACACAGACCCCAACTTATGCCTAGAACAGATTAACTCGGTGGCACTCGATGTATGCACAAGGCTTATTCCTCTAAGAAAAAGGAGGAGTAGATGTAAAATAGAAAGAGACAGGCGCTCCCTTTACAGGCGACGGAAAAGAATAACAGAGCGGCTAAAAGAGGTCAATATATCTGAAATGCGTAGGGAGACACTGGTCAGAGAAATAGCAAGCATCGAACTTAAGCTAAAAGAATCCTTTAGGAATCAGGAATCACGGGAAGAACTAAAAGCCATAAATGAAATCGGAAGAAACCCAAAGTATTTCTTCTCCTATGCCAAATCAAAATCGAGAACAACGTCCAGTATTGGGCCCCTACTTAAACAAGATGGGTCCTACACAGATGACAGCAAGGAAATGAGTGAGCTACTCAAGTCCCAATATGACTCAGTTTTTAGCAAGCCGCTAACCAGACTGAGAGTCGAAGATCAAAATGAATTTTTTATGAGAGAGCCACAAAATTTGATTAACACAAGCCTACCCGATGTTATCCTGACGCCAAATGACTTCGAACAGGCGATAAATGACATGCCCATGCACTCTGCCCCAGGGCCAGACTCATGGAACTCTGTGTTCATCAAGAACTGCAAGAAGCCCCTATCACGAGCCTTTTCCATCCTATGGAGAGGGAGCATGGACACGGGGGTCGTCCCACAGTTACTAAAAACAACAGACATAGCCCCACTCCACAAAGGGGGCAGTAAAGCAACAGCAAAGAACTACAGACCAATAGCACTAACATCCCATATCATAAAAATCTTTGAAAGGTTCCTAAGAAGCAAGATCACCACGCATCTAGAAACCCATCAGTTACACAACCCAGGGCAACATGGGTTTAGAACAGGTCGCTCCTGTCTGTCTCAACTATTGGATCACTACGACAAGGTCCTAAATGCACTAGAAGACAAAAAGAATGCAGATGTAATATATACAGACTTTGCAAAAGCCTTCGACAAGTGTGACCATGGCATAATAGCGCACAAAATGCGTGCTAAAGGAATAACAGGAAAAGTCGGTCGATGGATCTATAATTTCCTCACTAACAGAACACAGAGAGTAGTCGTCAACAGAGTAAAGTCCGGGGCAGCTACGGTGAAAAGCTCTGTTCCACAAGGCACAGTATTCGCTCCCATCTTATTCCTCATCCTCATATCCGACATAGAAAAGGATGTCAGCCACAGCATCGTGTCTTCCTTTGCAGATGACACCCGAATCTGCATGACAGTGTCTTCCATTGTAGACACTGCAAGGCTCCAGGCGGACATCAACCAAATCTTTCAGTGGGCTGCAGAAAACAATATGAAGTTCAACGATGAGAAATTTCAATTACTCAGATATGGTAAACATGAGGAAATTAAATCTTCATCAGAGTACAAAACAAATTCTGGCCACAAAATAGAGCGAAACACCAACGTCAAAGACCTGGGAGTGATCATGTCGGAGGATCTCACCTTCAAGGACCATAACATTGTATCAATCGCATCTGCTAGAAAAATGACAGGATGGACAATGAGAACCTTCAAAACTAGGGAGGCCAAGCACATGATGACACTCTTCAGGTCACTTGTTCTATCTAGGTTGGAATATTGCTGCACACTAACAGCACCTTTTAAGGCAGGTGAAATTGCTGACCTAGAAAATGTACAGAGAACTTTCACGGCGCGCATAACGGAGATAAAACATCTCAATTACTGGGAGCGCTTGAGGTTCCTAAACCTGTATTCCCTGGAACGCAGGAGGGAGAGATAGATGATTATATACACCTGGAAAATCCTAGAGGGACTAGTACCGAACTTGCACACGAAAATCACTCACTACGAAAGCAGAAGACTTGGCAGACGATGCACCATCCCCCCAATGAAAAGCAGGGGTGTCACTAGCACGTTAAGAGACCATACAATAAGTGTCAGGGGCCCGAGACTGTTCAACTGCCTCCCAGCACACATAAGGGGGATTACCAACAGACCCCTGGCAGTCTTCAAGCTGGCACTGGACAAGCACCTAAAGTCAGTTCCTGATCAGCCGGGCTGTGGCTGGTACGTTGGTTTGCGTGCAGCCAGCAGCAACAGCCTGGTTGATCAGGCTCTGATCCACCAGGAGGCCTGGTCACAGACCGGGCCGCGGGGGCGTTGACCCCCGGAACTCTCTCCAGGTAAACTCCAGGTACCTACTTCATGGCCTAGAAAAGTAACAGTGGCCTGGCCAAAGGAAGACTTAGATAAATTAACAGTTAAATGGGAACTCTGAAAGGTCTCAAAAAGAGCCTTAAGTCTAAATAGGTGTTGATCCCAAGTATCAGACACCACAACAATATCATCCAGGTACGCTGCCGTGCCTTCAAGTCCTTTCCAGTCTCAGTGCAGATCAAATAATCGTTTTTAAGTTCATACTTGACGGGATGATCCAAAGAGGATTTACCCATGGCTGCCTGAAAAGCGAATTTTAATGAAGGGTCCTTTCGTTGTTCCTCCCGGAAGGAAAGTCCCTCGGGCATGGAAACAGAGATATCTGGCAATCCTGCAACTTGGGAATAGGAAGGCTTGATCGGGATCTGTTCACTTGATTTACGAGGCTCCGGCCGGTGTGCCTCGTAAAACAACGTGGCTATTCCGAGATCGGAGTCGTCCAAGGATAGGTCAACATTCTCGCCAGACAACCCTTGGGATGTTGCCCGAGTTATGGCCAACACCGGAGAAGAATTAATCATTATAGGTTCAGGACACACACTAGCAGTAGTAATGTAATTACCCAGTAATACCATGGCATCTTTCATGGGGAATCCTTCGGATACACCCACAGTCAAGTACCCAGTGTAATATTTGCACTGTACATAAATTTCATGCAAAGGGACAGAATATATAGCTCCTCCAAATGCTTCCAATAAAACAGAGGAATTCAAGAAGTGTTCTTTGAAAGGGGTAATATTCCCTTTCTTATAAGTGAGCAATATGCTCCAGTATCTCTAAAGGTTTTGACTTCAGTTGTTTCTGAGTTTTCCTGAAGGCAAATAAGACTCTTACAATAATAATACGTACTCTTTGCATGCCACAGTCCCTCTCTCCATAATAACCCATGTCCCTCTCTCCATAATAACCCATGTCCCTCTCTCCATAATAACCCATGTCCCTCTCTC